>NC_077242.1:57802596-58175096 GCF_947179165.1 Solanum dulcamara
CTTTATCTTATGACATATTGATTATGTTCTGTTACTTGTCACACATATCTCACATATTTAGTACATTTAAACGTACTAATGCAGATTTTTCCTACATTATCTCATAATGTAGGGATGGACGAAACTCTCGACTATCCTGCTTGTGGCTAGAGTTTCCTTTAGGTTTCGAAAAAGTTGGTGAGTCCTAATTCTACCAAGGACAAGACTTTTGTTCATGTTACTATTGTTTAGACATTTCTTCTGTTGCTAGGGTGAGCAAAGAGCTTATCCTAAGCCCCCGTCGAAGGTTAAACTAGAGGCATGTCTAGACGATTATTAGTGTAGTCCAATTTGGACATTTATAGAGTTGGGTTTCCCTAAGTCCCTTACCCCACTTATGATTACTTTTGCTTATCTTTATATAGTTATTTACCTTATGTATGCAATGAATGGTTAGGGTCCCTCACATTACGACTAGGACCTAGGTCATATCGTGACATGTAGCCTCACCCTCGGTGACTTTGGCTCTCATCCTCACCATTTGCGCAGAAGGAATAGATTAGAGGTATATAGCACATGATTCAAATAACTTGCATGAAAGGAATCAAAAGAAGGAATTTTTCCTAATAAGTATATTTTAGCCTCTCGGAGATAAGTACGGGTGTTTATGTACCTATCTGCAGAACTCTACTAGATACCATACTCTTTAACTTATGAGACTAGTGAACCTAGCGCTCTGATAATAAGTTTTCACAACCCAAAAATCAAGATCATAATGGCACATATCCCAATCACATCCCGATGCATAAGCCAAAAAGTAAAACAATACGAGACTCCCAAAGGAAAGTCAAAGCATAAATAAATGCAATAAAAGATAACAATGAAATTATCCCAAAACCTGATGTCAAAAGTTCAAAAGCATCTAATATAAATTTGAGTCTGAATATATAATATAAGTGTACGAATACAGTAAAGACTAGAAATGAAATATGGGATTAGTATAGATCACGATCCCAAAATCTCACCACTGATCTAATGTTGATATAACCTCTAGAAATCAACTATCGCGCTGGATACCCTGGCTAGAATCTGCATCAAAAGAGACACTGAAGTTGGAGTGAGTATAATCCAAATTTAATCAGTAGGTTTAATCTTCTGGGTATAAGGAATTAATCAAACCTATGAAGTAAGCTAAGAAGTGCTTCTGACTGCACACAGAAAAGTCCTACTCCGTCTATGTTGCAACCAATTTATATAAAACAATGTTATTAATGTAAACACATAAGTATAATTCAATATCTCAGATAATCAAATATGTCAAGCATCACAGATATCAATGCAATGCAATGCAATATTGTAATGAAATGATATGATGGAACGGTGGGATCAAGGTTGTCGCACAACTTGTCGTATATACCTGCCGAGCTGTGCTACTAAGAAGGACCCATAGGGGTGTCACAAACCATATACATTATCACAATCTCAATGTATCAACTACCTCACCACCCATATCATGGACAAGGACTCATGATACTAATATCTCATCTGCTTGGCACGTATCTTGTGTCAAGGATATAAAAAGGTGTCATATTTTATTTGTCAAAAAGAGTTTTCATCGTTCTCAACTTTCCAATGATCAATGCCATGATAAATATGGATGAGTGCATTCACAACACTTAAGGCATGGAGGTAGTATTCAACTCAACATGTAATACAAGGTTCAAAGTTCTCAAAATATAACCTAAGCATGATATTCACCCTCAATAGAAAGTAATGGGAAGGAAGTAACCCAAATTTAGTGTTCACCCATTTTCAATAATATTTAAATACTAAGGTATGTTCAAATACCCCAACTCAACCCCTCAGATGGGCATTACAAGTAAAATACTCCCCTCACACCTCTCTCATAGGCAATTGATTAATCACATATGCTGAAAACAAATAAGTTAGAAAATAAGGCCCTGACACGGGCTACACTACACAAATAGGCCCGCACATGGGCATCATAATATAATTAATTTCCCACACGAGCATCTCAAAGTAATTTAACTATTCCAATTTACACTATGACCCCATCCCAAAGTCTACAACATAGAATTTGACTAATCACCCCAACTCAGCCCCGAGAAGGATAGTCAAACCTACCTCAATTGTCAAAACTACACTCGAACACTCTACTAGATGAACAACCCTTCAATTCAACACTCGAAAAGACAATACATTATCAAGAATGAAATGTACACATCATAAAGACTCCAATGACACCCATATTAATAGGTTTTCCAATCGGGGGTAAATTAGTCCAAAAATTGATTAATTTCAAAAAGGGTCGAATCTAGAAATTTCTTAGAAAATGACATTCTACTAGTAATAAGGAACTCATGGTTGAAAAATTCATAAAAATAGAATACAAAATGAGTTAGAAATCACTATTTTTTTAAAATTCAGATTAGGGAAGAAAACAAAAAATTTGGGGTTTGAAACTAAAGATTAGGAGTTGAAATCATGGTAATAATGATGGAGTATGAAAGGTTTTAGTGAAATTTTACTTACCCAATGAAATTACTCGAAGAACTCTCTTAAAAATTGCCCCACAGTGCTTAAGAACTCCAAAAACGGTGAAAATAGGGTTTCCCCGAATATTTCACTGTTCAGATTAAATTTGTTCTCTGCGAAAGCAGAGCACACAGAGGTGTCTCTCCGCAAATGCGGTGAATAGTGTCGCAAACACAGACAACAAGTAGCTTTACCCTCTGCGAACGTGCCACACTGCCCGCAAACTTGGATGATTCTCAGGCCCTTCTCTGCAAATGAACCACGGGACCTGCGATTGTGGTCCCCAAAGCACCAAACACCAGAAACAACAAAGGTTTAAGGTTCAAATTTTCGATCAGACCCTTGGAATTTGTTTGGGGTTCGATATAAATAAATTGGATATGCTATTACATTGAATTCAATATTATAGACTCAATGGAATTGTCAGATTTCCATAAAGAAGTCGTTTTGACCAAAATATCCTCCCGGACCCCTAATTGGCCTAAAACTCAAATTTTGGCTTAAAATCTCAAAAAATGATTAAGATCCTGGAGCTCTAAGTCAATGCTCACTAGACCAAACTCGATGTTTCAGATACAATGAAACTGATAGAATTCTCATTCGACGCTCGAATCTCAATGCTGACCAAAATTAAATCGACTCATTTAAAACTACACTTTCCAACTTAAGACTTCAAATTCACGTACCAACCTCAAATTCAAAAACGAAGACCCTCTTAGACCAATTTCCACATTCTGAAGCTGATGGAACTAAGACTCGCAGCTCTAGTTGGTACCGAAAATCACTTTTTAGTAACTTAACTCTTTAAAACTCAAAACTTTACCCAATATACAATATAAATATTTTAACGCATTCAACTACATAAATTGAAAAAATAACACTTAGGGGCACTAACGAGAGTGGTAAAATAGTAATTTCTTGAGAATTTTTGAAAATGACCCTCAAGGTTATTACACTTTTAATCTTTATACTACGTCTTTTTAGGTTGTTCTAAGTGGGATTTCAGGTTCCTACTAGCATAATCCCTAATTCTCTCAACTTCTACCCCAAAATAGATTTTTTCTCCCTCATGTTTCTCTATAAGGAAAAAGTTATGGCTCAAGTATTCAAGCTTCTTTTGAAGGATTTCATCCAAACTTTTTACTATGTGGAAATTTCATCAGTGAGATCTTCTCCATTCATTGAGTCTCAAAGAAAACTCAAATGTTTGAATGTATGATTTTTCCCAAATTGTAAGGTATCATGATTTCTTATCGATTCTTATTGGATTTTTATTTCTTCTTCATGAATGATCTTATTATGAATAAATTGATCTTAATGTATGTTTTCAAGGATATTTTGATGAACCATGCCATGAAAGAATTTTAATGATCACAATTATGCTATTTTCACATACAAGCTTTATGAACTTAGATTTTCATGAATTAAGGATGCTTTCAGATAAAGTATCAATCAGTTTATATGATTATCATTATTTAGATACTTTTAGATAAATTATCACTCAGATTATGTTATGTATCATGATCTTTAAGGAGCTACTCTTGTGATTATAAGATTTCTCATGAATGATATAATATTACTATATTCTTATGATTATGTATGTTTTTCATTGGGAGTAGTACTTAGCATCGAATCTGACTAGGATCAATTATATGTCCCAGAACAATATGTCACCATAGGACCCAATTGGATATTAGCTTAGTGGATCCACATAAGTTCATGACTCATGCTTTTACGCCTTGGTAAGCATATTTGGCCATTTTGATAAGGGAAATACACCATACTCCATGTTGTAGCTCACATGGTTATATGTCGGTTATCGGTCTATCCACACATGTTATGATTTTTAGAATATTGTATGACCTTGTACTATATTTTAGGAATTAGATCAATAGTTTCATGTTATGCTCATTTGGGCATTGCATTAGCATATTTCAGACTTATCATGTTGTTATATCATGTTTATGAATTTTTCATACTCGATACATTCCAAGTACTGGCCGCATACTTTTTTTTCTATATTATTTTATAATATAGGTTCTGGCTCATATCATCATGCCCGTGGTTAGTATAGGTTTCTATCAGCAGTTGAGTTAGTTAGTGGTTCCTAATGTTCCGAGGATGATATTATCTTTACATTTAATTACTTCTATTTGAGTTTCAAATTATAAAGTTAGCTAAGTACATGTCCTAGCAACTCAATATGTTAGTAGAAGCTTTCAGGCATATAGTTAGATTCAGCATATATGTCTTCAGATTTTAGCTTTGCTATATGAGAATCTTGTCAGACTATTCTAGACTTTATTCTCTTTTTCAGTTATTTCATGTGTTGTTTGTGAATCTTAGTGTCATGCCATAAGATTAGCTTGGAGTGCTTATGTCTCTAAGCACCTTGTCTCAATTAGGGGGTAGTCTCTTATTGTGAAAAACTTGATATCAAAGCATCAAGATCAAGTGTCTTAAGGTGTTTAAAATTCACGTTAAGTAGAGTATTATTCATGAGTGTGAAACGGAACACATTTATAAATGAGAGGCTATGAGCTATTTAAGAAATACTTTACTTCTTTGTACTCTCGATGGTGCAGTAGAGTGTAACTCTATATAATTTCCTTCTAACTCTTCTTCTGTACATTTTCAGAATCTTGCCTCTAAGAAGAGCTTATGTCAAAAGAATCAAGATGAGGAGCAACAAGCACCTCCGACTCTAGTTGACCATTTCACCAAACAAGTATCTTATGCCAAGTTTAGTGTTGCTTTCAAAGTGTTACCTAAGTCATGCTTCTTAGGAAAATCGTGATATTGTAACTCCCATGAACACAAATGTGGGTACGGAAGCTACTAAGTCCCAGACTTCACTCAGATGAACCCTCTAGAAGTTCATGGTTCCAAGGTGGATGATGATCCACAAGAGTTTATTTTGGATATTTAAAAGATTATTGAGATCATGGGTGTCACTCTGGTTGAGAGTGCATTCTTGGTCGCCTATCAATTGAAAGAGGTTTCTCATATGTGTTTCAAGCAATAAAGGAAAGTTCTATTGATACAGGTCTATTAGATCGACATAAGTTCCAAGGAGATTTTCTAGATCGATTCTTCCTTTTTGAGATGAGAGAGGCAAAGTTACAAGAGTTTATTAACAAGAGGCAAGGCAACACGAGTGTGAAAGAATATGGTTTGAAATTCTCTTAACCCTCCAAGTATTCTCCGACTGTGGTGCCTGATTATAAGGCCCGTATGAGTACGTTTATCTCTGGTATTTATGAGATCGTGGTTAAAGAATGTGGAATCACCATGTTAATCAAAGATATGGATATTTTTAGGTTAATGATACATGCTCAACAAATTGAGGAAGTGAAACTTAAGGAGAATGCTAGGAAGACTGAGAAGGCTTGGACCGATAGTGGTCAATGCTCTCATCATAGATCTGGTGGAAGTGTTCATTCTCAGTTTCATGAGAAGTATTCAAGACCGACTCCATCTTTCACTAGTGCTCTGGTGTCTAAGTATAATAAAAATAGGGTGTCAAATCATAAGCCACAAGATAATGCTTTTAGTGGGCGTTCTTTCCTCGCATGTCCAAGTGTGGGAAGAGTCATCCGAGAGAATGTTTGGCCGGTACTGATAGTTTTTTTAGATGTGAAAGACTGTTCATAAATTGAGGGATTGCCCATATGCCCAGGATAAGCGTAAATATATGCGTTAACAGACTCAGCCTAGTTCTCCAGCAGGTCGCCCGACTCAGCATGGTACTTCTTCTGGTTCAGATGAATATAGCACCAAGGCAGGTTTTATTCTCTTCAGACTCAACAGGATCAAGAGGATTCCCCTGATATTGTCACTGATATGTTGTAAGTCTTTTATTTAATGTTTATGTCTTGTTAGATCCAGGAGAAAATCTTTCCTTTGTGACTCTTTATGTTGCTATGAATTTTGATGTTAGTCCGAAAATCTTGTTAGAATCTTTTCAGTCTCTTTTCCTGCTAGTGACTCAGTTTTAGCTAAATGGATATACAAAAATTATCGATCCCTGTTTTTCATAGTATCACTTTAGTTGATTTAGTAGATTTAGATATGCTTTATTTTGAAGGCATTCTAGGAATGGATTGGCTACATGCTTGTTATGCTTTTATATATTGTCGAACTAGAATCGTAAAATTTCAGTTTTCTAATGAGCCAATCATCAAATGGAAGGGTAGTACTTCAGCGCCTATAGGTCAGTTTGTTACTTATCTTAAGGTCATAAAGATGATTTTCAAAGGTTCTATCTATCATCTAGTTTGGTTTAAGGATACTACTTTTGAAAACCCAACTCGTCAGTCTGTTTCAATTGTTAATCCAAAAGTGTTTTCTGAAGATGTTCTCAGAGTCCCTCTTGAAAAAGAAATTAACTTTGACATAGACTTTATTCCACATACCCAACCTATATCTATCCCTCCTTACAAAATAGCTACAACAAAGTTTAAGGAGTTGAAGGATCTTCTAGATAAAGGTTTCATTATGCAAGATACACAAACAAACAACAAACCTCTAACTTCCTAACCTTAAATAAGGAGTCTACTCATCACATTTAAGTTTTCTCACCTTACTCTATCAAAAAAGGCTAATACATCAGCTATATATCATGAAACATGTGCCTTACATGAATAAATGGTCTATACAACCAAATGAAAGATTCGAATATAATTAAGAACTTATCTTAGAAGAAAAACTCCCGCATTCACAAAAGAATTCACATGAATGCACAAAGAATCATAGGCTTGCCCATTATGTACATTTTTACTAATTAAGAATGTTCAAATAAAATTCAATAGGACTTTAAGGGGTTCTAATGTCGGATGGGAGACAGTAGAAAAATTATGTAATAGTGACTTACACTTCCCTAAGCACTTACACTTGTTTAGACTTCATCACCCATTATTTTTTTCTCATTATTTTTAGCCCCTCTCTTCATCAATTATTTTCACTAGTATTCTCATCATATTAAGAATGTTTTAACACTTTCTTTTTCAAGTCACATTCTTTCAAAGAGGGTCTTTTCATCACTTTGCAGTTATCACTAGTCACCATTTACACCTGACTACCCCGTTTCTTCATATTTCACAATTGTAACACAATCTAAGCTGTAACACTAAAAAATAGAGCACAAGAACTAGGAATTCAAGAAAAGAATCAAGGCAAAAATACAACTATCAATAAAAGGCCACATTCTCAAAAGGGTAACTAGAGGTATTATATATGGAAAGACTAAAATTCACAAGACATATTAAAAAAAAATCTATTATCATCTTCTAAACAAAGTAACATGTTTTATTTTTCTTCAATAACCCGCGGGACAAGTTCTACTTTAAGATGAAAAACATAGAATATTGAAGAAGTTCTCACCTCTCATTACATAAATAGCAATCAAGAGAAATTAATTCAACTTTTAAGATGGAAAGAGTCACCACAATCATTAAAATAAGAATAATTATATATAGAATCAAAATCATAAGCTTAGGCGTCAGAATGTTTGATAGTTTACTAACACTCAAGAATTAAAAGGATAGTACTGTTCAAATTCAGGCCCAAATATGATAGTATCAATTCAGTCAAAAGGGTCTTTTATTTTCTCTCCTACAAATAAAAAAATAAAAGTTACTCCTAGAAAAAATAATACCACGTTCAAAGGTCCCCACTCGAAAAAGAACCGAGACAATAAGAAAAAACTAAGGATCGATGAGATATACCACATAAAATAAAATAAAATAAAGTAAAAAGAAAATCATATGGCATACTCATCCTTAACCTCACAAATATCAGACGATTCCCCACCTCACACTTAAAGTCATATTTTATACTCAAAGCATTTCATAGCAACAATTACCAACAAGGGTTAGAGAGGTACTACTTGAGGCCCTCTAAGGCCTAGTTAAAATCATGTTTCCTCAATTTTCATCAAGGATCGCAGAAATCATACTTAAACTTAAACATGCTTCTTAGCTTCAATTTTTGAGTACTCATGAATCCTCTAATCTGCACATCAAAAATAAAATGTGACACTAAAACCTTCTTGCATGATTGAGAGATTGAGGCTATTATTGACTACCAAGCTAAGTAAAAACAAGGGAATAAAGCAACTCTTGTTCTTCATTCACGGGAAAAGGCAATCACCGGTGGAAGCCACATAGGAGCAATATGAAGATTTGTGGCAATTCAAAAACAAGATTTGACAGTTTAGGTAGTATCAGTACAGTACATTCGCTACAACATCAATTGGGGGAGAGTGTGATAATCCGCCATGTAATCATGCCACTTAGGCATTACATGGCACAAAGTTGTCCTTGTGGAAGACTTACATAGGAAGCAGACTAGTCCTTGATGGAATATTCTCGAGATATATGAAGTGTTTCCTTGAAAGACTTTAGAATTCCATGAATTTATATGGAAGGTCTTTGGAACATTCTAGTTGTGTAAATAATTCTAGAATATAGGGAGTTGTACACAATGTATATTTGCAAATTATTCCCTAAGTGAGTAGTATAAATAGAAGGACATTTATTTGCAAAGGCATGAAACAAAACTTCCAACTCTTGAGCAATTTGGAAATTCTCTTGTGTGTCTCTTTAATTCAACATCTCCTTAATGATCTAGTGTTAAAAAAAATTACTTGAGCTTGCAAGAAGATTCATGATCCAACTGTCAAGTGTTGCATTATGTGTTTAGTGAATGTCTAATCCCGTGACAGTGCGCTAAGTTTTTTCCAAAGAAGGATATAAACCTTCACGTGCACGAAGAACAGAACGAATTACTGGGAAGTACATTTTAAAGGAAACTATTTGTCTTTCACCTTCAAATACCTTCCTCCTGATGCTTTCATTGATATATAGAAGTTCAATTGAATCATAATAATGTTTATTTTAATATCGGATGCAACGTGTACTCTTTCTTACTATATTTGTCTTTAGTTTAACCAAATGACATAAATAACCAATAAGTAAATATATAAAGCACGATGACCAATCACGTATACTCGAGACATTATGGCGTGTAGAAGAGAACAAGAGATCACATCAATGTACAAGTAACTTTTAAATGAGTATCCCAGAAGCTAATGCAAAGACATATATTAGAAGTGCAACATGAATACTAGCACCAATAAAACAAGAGAAAAATATTGTTTGATCTTTGTAGCTGAAGACGTTCCTGGATTTACCCTCGTCTCGTGCCTTCCAACATCAATCATGATCTCAAATCGACAATTAGAAGAGTTGCGGCCAGAATTAGAAGACGAAGGAGATGGATCAATTGTTGTAATGACCGATAAGTTGTGAAACCTTTCACACGACCCCTTCTGTTGATTCATAGTTTGATAGTACATATTAAAGGCATATGAAGCATTGCTCTTAACGTCCAGTCCACCACAGGACGAACCATATCCAAGGCTAGTACAATCTGCATAGCTACAAGCATAGTTGATACTGTCTGGCAAGTTAGGGTCCATAACATTAGCATCAGGGGCCATCACACACCATTTCCTTGCTAAATATCGAACGCCTTTTGCCGCCGTCAAGCTTCGGTTGTTACCTAAATTGAGTTGGTACTTGATGGCTCCATCATAGTAAAAAATGCCCCAATGTCGCTCGAAATTACCTGGTTGGATGCTCTTGGTGTCTTCGTCAATGAGCCCGAATAGGTAAATGTCCGGGGGAGTGGACCGTTTTGGGGTACCTATGCCACGACTAATTCGGTCTAGTAGACCTTGATTGAACTTCCTAGCATACTCAATGTTGGCATTGGAATCACCATCGGTAGGCCAACCGATCTCTCCTACGATTATAGGCAATGACCCAAAACCATTTTTTTCGAGAGCCCAAACGAGAGTATCATAATTAGCTTCAAAAACATTAGTGTACGAGATGGAACCATCAACAACAGGAGATGAAGTTCCAGAGAAAAAGGCAAAATCGATTGGGAAATGGGGATCTGCGTAGAGGCTAAGGAACGGGTAGATGTTAATGGTGAGAGGACCCCCATTATCACTTAGGAACTTGACAATATTCATCATGAGACCATGAATGTCTGGTCTGAAATTTCCACCCGAGGGGACTCCACTGGCTGTCTCATACACATCAGCATTAATTGGAACTGTGACCTTGACTTGTCGACCTAGGCCTGCTTTGATAAGAGCTGCTTGTACATTTTGGAGGGCCGGAAATGTTGTGTTAAGGAATGTGTCTTTGTAGTCTTTCAGAAAAGGCTCATTTCCCACCGCAACATATCTGAGAGACAATCAAGTTGTATTTGTATAAAATAGTAAGAAGAAAGTAAACAAATTTATAATTATGTGTAGTACCTTTTTGTTGATTTGATTGCATAACTATATATGTTTACCTAGTCAATATGCATAACTTAAACTCTTAATTATATTGATATTTAAAAAATGTAATAGTTTTTTTATTTTGATTTATGTAATATAGTTTGACTAAACACAAATTTTTAAGAAATATGGATTTTTTTTTAAATATTCCAAAACCATTCTTAAAATAAATGATCTTTTAAATAGAAAAGTATCATTTTGTAGACCTTTTTGTCAAATAAGTGGGAATCTAAATGAGTAAAATGTTAATAGTGTCATTAAATATTTGCAAATAATTAAAAAATGGTCTCAATCTTTTTGGGACTGACTTAAAACGAAAATATGTCATATAAATTGAGATAAAAAAATAATAAATAATATAGTTGGTTATTATAATAAATTAAATTCTATTTAATAATATAAAAAACATTCACTATATATAGCTTTAAATATTATGGCAATAGAGCACAGGAATTTTATATATCACATTTGGTTGGTCTCGTAAGTATTGGAGTAGTTAAAAAGGAAAACAAAAAAAATCCAGTTTACATATATACATCCATATCATTTTGAAGGTAAGAGTTAATTTGATGACATCCTATATATCCACAGGTCAGAAAGAAAGATATGCATAATCACCTAACGAGACATCACCTTAAACAGATCGATATTCCATAGTCCATACCTTAGTTTATAAGTAAGCTCACGTACATTTTGCGCAGCTGAAATTATAATCTCGGGTAATTTACGGATAACAATATTGAAGATAGGAACTTAAATAGTACGTACAATATATTCTCTTCTTCTGTTTTCAAGTCATCTATCTTTATGCTTGATGAACACAATCTATTTATTTATTGCAAGCCAATGATATACGACCAAATGTATTTAGAATTATGGTAAGCAAATGAATAAACCTGATATCTACACCATTCTTGGAAATAAAGGATGAAACATTTTGTTGCACCCATTGTTCAGCTGCACGAACACTAGCGGACAATGGTGCCAACAAGTCATTAGGTATGCCAACCATAACTTGAACACCTGATCTTCCCAGCGCCTTCAACACTCCTGGATCCGCTTCGAACAATTTCACTTTATTGCATCCATTATCTTTTAAAAGCTTCACTACGATATTCGGTGGAAGCGGATGACTCGCCCGCGTACCCCAATTGACGCCTAGACCTTCCGTAATTAAACATTTTTCAAGTGTTAATAACAAAATCCACAAGAAGAAGATGTTGTAAAAATAGTTCATTATAATTAGTAGAGAAGATGATGCTAATGTATTAATATTAATATATACTTCATGAACCTGATTGTGGGAGGGGTTTATATATGTACTTATTTGGAGTTGAAAAAGATTGTACGTATTTAAAAGAAAGGGATCACAACTTTGGAGCAATGGAAAGGTTAGTTGAGAAAGAGAAAGGAATGAAGTACGAATGCTGGTTGACTCCCTTCCTAGGTTTCCTCTACTCAAGTTTTATGCTCAAGAAATGCACCTACCTACCTACCTTAGTTTGAGCCTCTACTAATTATTTTTCAATTTATCATATGTATATAAGGAATAAACGTCATGTTTTCTTTACCCTTCTTTTCTTTTTTTTAATTCAAAAAGAAACTCTTGAGATCAGGAAGGACATATTCTCACTTCTCTATGACGAAAAAGAAACAAATATTGTCTTCTATTGCTAACTAGATACAAAACACGTGCGAGCATGACCTAATATAAGTTATTTTAATTGTCTCAATTTATATGGTATTGATAGAATTAAGAAAGTCGATGAAAATTTATATGATTATAAATATTTTAAGCTCTTAATTATTATGATTTATAATACCTTTTACATAATTTTAAAATTATATATGTTATTCCTTCTATCTAAATTTTATGTGCCACAATAAAATTTCGAGAGTTAACCAAAATTTCAATGTGTTTTTAAAATATCTGAAGTTATTAACTATTGTGATTCATAGTACTATTTTTTAAAATATATTTTTAAATACATTACATACTGAAAAGAAAAGTGAGACAAATAAATTAAAATTTAAACGAAGAATATATACTAAATATAAATAGAGCAAATTGAAGTAGAAGGGCAAATGTCCCAAATAGAGTCAATTTTAAGGTTTATGTAATACTCCCTTCCTCCGTCCCGAAATAAGTGATATGTTAGTAAAAATCACGTAAATTAAGAAATTTTTATAAATACAATGTGTAGTTTACTAAATTATCCCTTATTAGGAAATACTTTTTGAAAAATTAAATACTATTAAGAAGATGAAAGGTACGGATATAATTAGAAAATATATTATTTTTTTTCTTGAATTTCTAAGATGACATTTAATTATTTAGATACCTTTTGTTTGTTAAGATGACACTTATTTTGGTGTGGAGAAAATATTAAAATATAAATTTTAACTTTTTAAAATAAATTGTTACTCTCTTTATTCACTTTTACTTGTCCTCTCTTTTAACATTAGATTTTAATTTTTATTTGTCATTTTTAACATATCAAGAAAATACACTATTTTTTTTCAAATTTTACTTTTAACATTAATTACTTATTTCTCAAATTAATTTTTCTAAACACCAATTAATAAAAATATTGTGATAAAATAATTATGCCAATCATCATTTTTAATAGATATGTCAAATTTAAATGTGACAAATAACAAATAACAAAAGAAACAACTAATACATGTGCATGAAGGGACCAATTCTTTTACTCCATCAATATCTGATTGCAAAATTGATAAAAATTTAATTGTAAAATTCAAGTTGTTAGTGTAAAATATATAATTTATAGGAGAAATCAAATACTCCTTTCCTTTTTATATGAGTTATTTTGATTAGGGACGAGGTTAAAAGAAAAAGAAAACCTTTTGAATTTTGTGGTCTAAAAATAAATGTCATGACCCGAATTAGGGCCAAGTCGTGACACGACGACCAAAAACTAGAAAGATCCTGACCAAGCCATCTTAGCATGCATTGCATTCAAAAGTTCAACGAAAAATAATGAAATCAAGCGGAAGAATAGTCTCAATCATAGAAGTCTACGAATGAAAATGAAAATTTAAGTCATATGTCCAAACGGATTACATCCGCTCTATGTCTAACCATTCCTCTACATACTGGATGGGGGCTTAGAACAATCTCCTAGCTCACTCTACAATAAAAATGAGTCAAAAGTAATAACATGAAAGAAAGTCTCTTCCTTGATGAATGAGGACTCACCAAACAATTTGGAAACACTAGCGAGCTCTAGTCATGAATGGAATACATCGTATGATCATTCATCCCTACATTATGATATAATGTAGGAAAAAGTATGCGTTAGTACTTTGAATGTACTAAGTATGTGGGAAATGCAATACATGGCATAAGAGAAACAATGTAATGATAAAGGTTAGAACACATGATAAGTAAACCATTTATACAAAATAGTGAATCATGAGTAAGGCTAATGTCATTTAAAAACATAATGCAATCTAAAAAAGAGAACTTGTACAATGCATGGGTAGTCATAAGTCATAATAGAAAATCATAAAAGAGCTTGTAAGTTCATAAGTAGTAAGAATCTTAAGTCATAGTGAGAGTCGCAAAACTATGAGTGAGAGAGACCATAACCAACATGAAATCATGTGAGCTAAACCATGGAGTCCCGATGTTTACCCATAAACCGGAGGAAAGAGGGGAGATGCTTGCCAAGATAGAGTCCCCAATGCCTAAATGGATCCAATAAGCGATTGTATGAATTGGGTTCTCACCCCTATTTCTTAGACTCTAGTACTCACCTCCAAACCTTGATATTTTGGGTACTCACCTCTTAGAGATTTGGGTATTCGCCTCTAGTCTATTTATATCTACGATGGCACGTAGTTTCGGGATATGGGTATTCACCTCTAGTCCAACTCAGTGCTAGATAGTACTCTCACAAGAATAGGAAATCATATGCCTTAAGTCATAATCTTAGGATAGCTCCTTAATTGTTAACTAGGTGAGAGATCCTCCATTATCATTCATACTTAACCCGAATTTCATCATAAGACTCAATTCATACTTTTAATGTAACTTTCTTGGAAGCCTTATTAAATCATCCTCATAATATATATAGCTTATCATAATGCATACTCAATCTTATTATGATGAAACTTGCTTGAACCTCTTGTAAACATCATTCTTAGCTTTGATGAGTAATTCATAAACCTTGATAAACATTCATAAAAACATCATTAGGCTATTAGTTCACCCTCATTCGTGAAACATAATCACATACTTGAAATTCATAATCATAGCTTATACTTGAAATTAGGGTGGAAACATGAATACATGAACAATTGACTTGAAAATCATGAAATTACTTAAAAACATGCAATATCGGCCCATACATAATTCATGAAAATAATATCAAGAGGATGCATAATTGAAAAATACCCATTATTCATAGCATGAACCCTAAAGATCAATGTAGTAGAATTCAAAAAACTTCTTCGATTCCATGCATGAATCATCATTTTATATCAAAATGGGATAAAAATCAAAATTATATATAATAATACATGGGTTTGGGAAACACTCCATCGAAATCGTGCAATTGAGATTGAAGTATTCATAATCAAGACATAGGAATCATTTAAAATCATAATCAAGGCAACCCAATGCAATTTCACAAAACCCAAAATTTATAGACTTGAAATTTACATTGAATTTGAAGAAAACCCTTGGTCTTCATGGATGAAATAAGTCTATGGATGAAACCCCTCAAAAATACCTTAGCTATTAAGGCCCTAGAATTCGAGATGGAATGATGGAATCGTTGGAACCCTACCTTGGAGAAGATGAAGTTCTTGGAAGAGTCTTTTCTTCCTTGCCTTTGAGAATTTGAGAAAATGAATAAGAGTAGGGGAAATTTGAAGAATGGGGTAGTTATAAGCTCTGAATCTTTCCCCAAAAGTGTCTAGATTCATTGAACATAAAATGGGAAAGTACGGGAATACCCTTCATTAAACTGGTCGGAGGACCTTACGAATGAAACCCTATAAGTCATCAACTTTTATACGTATCTTCAACATGAGTCTCAAAGTGATGCACCAAACAACAATCAAGCTACTGGAATATGCATTGGCTTCTACGACTCGTTTCTATGAGTCGTACAAATGACTCGTCAACCCCTACTGATGTTGGGTTAAAATTCAGGCCTTAGGGCTCATCCTGCGAGTCCACTTTACAATTCTTCCTTTCCTCTATGACTTATCCAGTTGAGTCATTCTTAAAGTACCAAGGCTTGTCAATTTCACAAAATAATAGGTCTATTCTACGACTCATTCTATTAGTCTTCCAAATTTCTACGAGTCATCAACTCGACTCGTAAATTCCGCCCACACTTAGTTAAATTTTCCTTCCTCAGCATCAATTCTACGAGTAACTCCTACGATCCGTAGGATTTCCTACGACACTCGTAGAACTGAGATAATCCACTATTCTCCATGTTTTACTTCATTCTGACTTTTCAACTTTTGGGGTCATAGAATAAGTCATTAGAAATTTGTATGGCTATAAATTATTTTATTAAGGTAAATTAAGAATTTAAAATTAAATTGGTACTAAAATAAAAATATATCATTGTCATGATCCGATTTCTCAAGTTATGATGGCACCTATTTTAACCCAATAGTATGTAAGCCAATACATAAACCTGAAACAATAGGTAATGGGTTTGAGGGAAGAAACTAACCATGAATGAAAAAATCTAACACAAACATAATAAACAAGCGAAAGCAAACCCAACACCTGATGTATACAACTAAGAATCCCTCCCAGAACCCAGAGGTCACAAGTACAGAGCTACTACAAATAAAAGATGAGTACAAGTCCCAAAAGTGGACCGAAAATATATATATATATCAATTGGCTAGTCTCAAAAAGGCAAAAGACGGGCTGTCCATACTAAAGGAGACAAAAATGATCCCAAAACGTCTAGTGCTCACCCTAGTCTCTGAAGTTGAATGCACAGGCTTGATCTATCCGCGATGGTAGATGGTGCTCAGTTCTGCATCACAAAAGTAGATGCAGAGTGTAGTGCATTATGAGTACCAAGACAATAGATACCTAGTAGGCATCGTAGGCCAACTGAGCAGAAAAGGCAAAAAACCAATATGAAAAAAAGGAATAAATCTAAATAGAATCGTAATAAAAGTATAAGTCATGAAAGTACTACCTAAGAGGACTACAGCTAACTACACCCAACAGGGCCCCCATAAGCCCAGGTAGGACACTCATGCACAAGTTTAAATAAAAAGCAAACGAACCCCCATAAGCCCGCCGAATACACGAAATACCTAAAACTATCAAGGCTAGGAACTTAGAATCTGTGATGCTAAGAATTGAAGAACCACGTCATTTCCAAATCCAGAATCTCCAAATTATAGACGAATCAGGAATGCTCTAGGGGTCAAGGCCGGGACTGAGACCTAGATGCTTGTCCGAATATTCGATATGGCCAATGTCGGGACTGGGTACCCGAATGTTCGCCATAATACGTCGATATTATCGAGGTCGAGGTTGGATACTTGGATGCTCACAGTAACATATTGGTAAGATTGAGGCCGGGGATGGGTGCTCGGATGCTCATCATATTAGCAAGCTGGCATAGGCTAGGGATTTGTACCTGGATGATCCTTGATGGTCTTCCAGAATGGAGGTTGGGAAAGATTATCTGGATGCTCACAGATAATATATCTCATGGCGCCGAATATTCTCCTTTCCATTTGGGCTCTAAAAGTTCTTAGAATCTCCTTCTCGATGAATTAATGAATGTACCACCAAAGCTTAAAACGGAGCTGATATAGAACCATCAAAAAGTGTAGTATGGATGACGCATCTCAAAAGTCATAATTATACCGAGTTATGGATAAGGATATTCATAAGAGCAAAGTTACCACCTAGCTAAGGCCATACTATTAGGCACTAGCCCGCTACACTGTTCTACAAGGATCTAAGCCTGACGGAGAGACACTAGGGAAACTAAGGTAAGCTTACAACCTATGCTAAGGCCAACATACTCTACAATATCAACAACATAATCATCCAACTCCTCTTACAATACTAACAAATATCAAAACGGGTCACATGCTTTCAATTACCCAAAACACCAGTAAAAGCCTAAAACATGTTTTTAACACCTAAGATGTAAAACAAGTTATCCAACCCAAATTACAATAATATCGACATGCTTTAACATATTTCAGCTCAATCTAAAGAAGGAAAAGTTGTAGCCTACCTATAGGCCGAACATGCAAGCTCCAAATCACTATGTTGGAGCTTTTTCCTTTCGAACGACCTCGGAACTCTGCCACATTGTCAGGAACAGAATCACAACATTGTTACGGTGTTTTAGACACTAATTTTATAATTTTCAAAGATGAACCAATTTCGAGGTCTAAAATAGGAAATATGGGACCCGTATTTAGAATTCTGCAATTGACCCCAAAAATAGATTATAAATAGAACCGCAAGCTCAAGTATCAATTTATAACACAAAGCGGAGTTGGAAAAATTATACGAGTTTATCATACAACTGAAATCCTATAATTCGAGCTAAAAGAGTGAACATGATAGCATCTTAAATCAGTGATATCTCAAAAATGAAACTCTCTTGTTCAAAAAAAATTATGCCATGACTTTCCTTGCGAAAAACTCCACAACTTGGTTTAAAAAACCACTTAAAACAGAGCTAAAATGGCCAAGATACAATCTTCCAAAATTCAACATAAATTTAATCCGAAAATAACTAAAGGAAGCAACTACTTTCATAAATTTACCTCACACAAAGCCCCCCCCCCCCTTGAGTGTCTGAGCTCACCACCAGGTTTCCAATGAAATTCTCTTGAATTTAGACCTTTAAATCACTAAATTTGAGCTTCTAACGAAGGAGAAATTGAGGTTTGAAGTTGGAACAAAATGCATAGTTCGTCCTTGGTCTTTTATTAAAAGACTAGGGCCTTAGCCTTCGCAAATGCGGTCAATGTCCCACGAATGCGGAGGCTAAACACACATACCTCCACGAATGCATCCATGGCCCCACGAAAGTGAAGAACAAGGACCAGGGTCTCCGTGAATGCAGCCACGAGCCCGTGATCGCGGAGAACAAATTCTCATGCACCAGATATCAGCTGAAAAGCTGATTTCTCTAAAGTTCAAATATTCCGACGGGGTACTCGGAATTCTTTTAGAATATTGTGCGTGCAAACGAGATATGCTACCCCACCAAATTCGATATTTTTGACTAAATGATACAGTCAAAATTTCCATATGAGGTTGTTACGAATAAAAGTGGGTCCCACACCCAAGGACCATTTTGAGTCAAATTCCACAACAGGCCTCGGAATTAGGTCGAAAGCCTCGGGAAGCGAACGAATGTTCATTCTAGACCAAACTCGACATTTTGGAGTTAATAGCATTGTTAGAATTTTCATTCGGGTGTGTTCTCCAAGAAAGTTGACCAAAGTCAACCATGAGCCAAATTTCTAAGGCAAAAGCGTCAAATGGCCTCAAACTCGTACCAGTTGCCTCGGTACTCATGTTGACCATACTACTAACCTAATATGGCCATTTTGAAGTTGATGGAGCCATCATAATTCCATTATGAGGTCATTTTCCTAAAGTTATGACCGAAGTCAACCTTTCAAGTTATAAAAGCTCCAAAATAAGGAACAGGTCTAAAATCCAAACGAATGACCAGACGACCGAACTACCAGCGCCAGAAGGTCATAAATGACCTAGGGTCTCTATAGGAATGTTCCAAATGACGAAATGGAAGTATTATTAAAAAAATGACCTGGAGGGTCATTACTACATCTAAAAATAACTAAAGGCAGCAACTAGTTTTGAAAGTTTACCTCACATGAAGCCTTCCCTCAAGTTTTCGAGATCACCACCGGGCTCCCCATGAAATGCTCTTGAATTTGGACATTTAAATTGCATAATTAGAGAGTAACGAAGGAGAAATTGAGGTTTGAAGTTGGAATAAAATGCTTAGTTCGTCCTTAGTCTTTTATTAAAAGACCAGGGCGTTGGCCTTCGAGAACGCGGTCAGTGGCCCACGAATATGGAGACAAAATATACATACCTCCGCGAACGTGACCATGGCCCCGTGAACGCGAAGAAAAAAGACTAGGGTATCCATAAATATGGCCAAGGGCCCGTGATTGTAGAGAACAAATTCTCCTACATCAGATATCAACTAAAAAGTTGATTTCTCTCAAGTTCAAATATTCCGATAGGTGCTCGAAATTCTTTCATAATCCCATGCGTGAAAATAAGATATGCTGCTATACCAAATTCGATGTTTCGGAGTCAATGACACAATTAAAATTTCTATACGAAGTCTTTACAACTAAAAATGGATCCCACACCAAGGGCCATTTTAAGCCAAATTTCACAATGGGCTTCGGGTTTAGGCTGGAAGCCTCAAGAAGAGAACGAAGGGTCGTTCTAGACCAAACTCAACTATCTAGAGTTAACCGCGCTGTTAAAATTTTTATCCGAGTGTGTTCTCCAAAAATATTCACCAAAGTCAACCATGGGCCAAATTTCAAATGCAAAAGCGCCAACTAGCCTCAAACTCGTACTGGTTGCCTCGGTACTCGTACTTACCAGGTTACTAGCCTAATTTAGCTATTCCATAGTTGATCTAATTATCAAAATTCCATTCTGAGGTCATTTTTTTGAAGTTATGATCGAAGTCAAATTTTCATATTATAAAAGCTCCTAAATAGAGAAAAGGTTCTAAAACCCAAACAAACAACCAGGCGATTGAGCTACTGGTTCCAACAGGTCATAAATGACCTGGGGTCCCTATAGGAATTCTCTAAACGATGAAATGGAAGCAATATTAGGAGAATGACCTAGAGGGTCATTGCAATCATTCTTTTTAGAACTAAATAAAAATAAGCATAGTCATATAAATAGGGAAAAGGGGAGAATATGAGAAAGAATAGAAGACCAAGGGTTGTCAAATGTGGAATGTTAATGGGACCTAGAAGTGTAATAACGAAAAAAATAAAGTACAGAAAACCAAAGGTCTTGTTAGTTAATCAAGGCTTTATAAAATAGTTGGAAATAATAAAGTAATTTAATTTCAGTGGGTGTTTTCATCAATTCCCATGAGCAACATTAATTAGGGGTGTGTATCGGCCGAGTTGGTTTGATTTTATTTATTATTGATTTCCAATTTTTTAAATATGCTAAACTAATAACCTGACCAATACGATATTTTTTTTATCGATTTTGGTTCTTAATGGTTCGGTTTCCAATTTAAACAATAAGAAAATGCTCATAAAATGATTATACAAATTCTCCAAGAATTTGATGCAACAAAAAAATAACTTAACTTTACAAAATGCTCATTAAATATATTCAATAGTAACTAACATGAAAAAACTTTATAAGTGCAACACAAATAAAAAATAATTAAGACAATAATGTGGATTGAATACTAAAGGGCAAATATAGTTATAATACCCTGAAGGTTGAAAAGTCGAACAAAGAAAATTTCTCAAAAAATTTGCAGGTGCCAGCCTTTTACAGGCATCTCTATGGTCCGTACGAAGGTATACAAATCGTAAAAATCAACCGTGGGACTAAGGTAAATTGTATACTTAAAATTTTTGGCACTATTGATTTATAAGGGAACCTATACAAGTTGTATAAGGTATCATGGTCCGTAGAAGGGCCCCGTGGAAAGGGTCCTAGGAACCGAAAAATGGTTAAGCTTGAGGGGCATTTATACGAGACAACCTACAAACCGTACAAGGTCCTATGGTTCTTAGGAATATTTGTAGGAAAGGATCAAAGGAGGGGGATTTGAAGCTTGTGCAGGACAAAGGATTTGACAAGCCGTAAAGTTTTCCAAAACCCGTAAACCCTGCTCGTAGGAATTTAGTCAAATTCCAGTAGCTTCCTTTTTCTGACACACTTTGTACGGACAACCTTTACGGTTCTTACAATGTTATCGAGATGTATAAGAGGACCCATATACCTTGATCTCCAACTTCAAAAATCCAAAAGTCTTCTTCTATGGATGGCCCTCTATGGCCCGTACAAATTTCTACGGTCCGTAGAGTGGTTGTAGACCTTGACGGGTAGTTAGTTTCAAGTTTATTCTAGATATTTTTTGTTCTTTTAATATTTATACCACATCATTTTGGGACTACTTTTGGATGACATATAATTGCTCAAACTCTTTAAACAAATCTCATTCCGTCTCATTCTCCTAAAAATCATCCAAGGCTTCAAGTTTTTCCAAAAGGCTCTTCTTCAAATTCAAACTAGGGTTCGAAAGTTCAAGTGCTTCCAATTCCATTATTGCTAGGGATTTGATTTCTAGGTATGTGGGAATTTACCAATAAATTTCTTTCATTCATTGGGTCCAAAAAGAACTCAATTCTTCTAATTCTAATTTCACCTAATCTCAAAGGGTTTTATATCAATTCTTCATTTTTCCTTTCTATTTCAATTCAATTGATATTGTTTCACTTAATTATGCACGAATTCACATTACTACATGATTTCAAATTGATTTCACATGGACCCATTGGCTAAAAGATATCACATAATCTTAGCCTCACTTAGTACAATTCATGGAAGGAAAGATCTCATAGGTAACTTCCACACCTATTAGCTAGAACTATCCTCCCACAGGTATGTAAAAATGTTATACTAATGAGTCCTCCTAAGGAAATCTTGAGCCTAGATCATGGGGGTTTTTACATTAGAGCCAGTAGTGGAGGGTTCATCTATGCTACTACTAGCATTATATTCCATAACCCTTAATTATAAAGAGAAATTCTTTGAATATGAAAAATATAATGGAAGAACCATTCAAATATAAGCATAGAGGTTAGGATATAATGAAGTGGATGAGAATGGGACACATACACATAAAACACACAATGAGATAAGGAAACCAGGTTGCAAAAGTTTAAGCTAACTTTGTGTTCTTTTTTGTAGGTACTATTCAATATTATCACTATCAAGATCTACCAACTAGACAAACTACTGAACAACGACAAACAATAGTTCCCCAAATTAAGATTCAAGAAAAAACAAAGAAGAAACCAGCAACATCAACAACAATCAAGAATACTCAAAACAACTATTGCATCATATAGTTCACTCATTATAGTAAGTTCTTCTTAAGTACAAGCGTATTATAATAAAGCAGATGGCTAACTAAACTTTAAAAATCCTCCAAATGTTTCTTATCAAAAGTTGTATTTATCTATTTTGAGATTCATTATTTAGGAAAGGAACAATAAAGGACTATGTCAAGTTGGTTTAAGTTTGATATCTACTTTCCAGAAGATGTTTGAAGTGAGAGTTCTACCTTACCATTGTGAACATGCTACTTTTGATCTAATCTTGAAGAAGTTCTTCATCTTGAATATTGTTACCATAGCACCCAGTAAGAGTTTGAGGTTGTAAGACCCTGGAAGTTGGAGAGTTAGAACCAAGGAGAAATTTCCAAAATGTTGACTGTATCTAAGTTTACAACCCACTCTACGATTCATAGAGGTTTCTACAACTCGTAGAAATGAGTCGTAGAGGGAGCGGGAGCCTTACACTTATTCAGGGTTACCCTCAGGAGAAGTCCTCTAACTCAACAGGATGATTCATCATCATGTTGACGAGTCATAAGGATGACTCATGCATAAACATCAGAGCCACCAAAAATAGGGCCTTCTCAGACCTGCAGGACGAGTTAGTTTGACGACTCATGAACATGAAGATGAGTCATAAAATCAACTCACAATAAAACTCCTAAAGCTTGATTTTTAGGGTTTTCACTAGCTTGTACTATGACTTAACTCTATGAGTCATAGACTTGAGGACAAGTCATAGAGTTGGACTCGTAGGGTGAAATTTCTAGTTTTAATAAAGGGTAATTGTGTCTTTTCCCAAGGTTCATTTCAATGTATCTAGACATAATTATAGCTAAGTTCAAGCCTATAACTACCCATTCCTTTGAAATTTACCTCATTATAAAGCATTCATCTAAATTCTCCTAAGGCAAGAACACTAATTCTCTCAAGGTTCTTCAAGTTTCAAGCTAGGGTTTTAGATCAAGGTCTCTCCTCAATTCTAAGTGATTTCAATGAAAGTATGTGGGGATTGATCCATTAGTTCCTTTCACCCATGGAGTCCCAAGGTTTCCTCAAAGTTATTTTTTAATTTTAAATTATTTATGAACCCTAGTTTTGATGTATTGCATTGGGCTATTTCAATTTCATTTTAAATTATTATCAATGACTATTTTAAGTATGTTTCTACATGAATTTTATGATTTTAAGTTGAATTATAAATGTCCATGCATAAAGCTATTTCCAATTATGATTATGAAGTTAAAGATGATTTTCATGGATTGATTATGAGTTCAATGATATGTAAAAGAAAGTTTTCGTGAATGGGGTTGAGATTATGATTTAAGTGAGGAAAGTTATGATAATGATCAATTATGATCCAAGATAGTTGTTATGGTGTGATAAGTACAATTCTCACATAATCATGTTTTAAAATGGTGATAAGGACAATTCTCACTTAAGTTATGGATTCTTACAAATCACTAAAGTTAATGAGCTACTCCTAATATATTTTATAAGGATGGATTGATAGGTAGTTACTATCTTTCCCTATAATGTTTATGATCATGTTTTAATGAATTTTTTTGGGATATTTACTAAGCATTGAGAGGACTTTAAGGTGGGATTCGGTATGGTAATGTATTTAGTTACCCAAGGGAATCCTAGTAGCAAACCTAAAGTCCCAAACTACATTTCCTACTTAGGTTGCCTTTATGGACTAGCTAGTAGATCCACATATAGCTTACAAATTTAAAGTTGTTCTCATGGAGTCTACCTTGGCAAGTAGACTCTCTCTCTTCTCGATGTAGGAGTTACATCGGATTCCATGTTATAGCTTGCATGGTCTTAAGCTGTCGGTTAAAGGTCTTATCCCACTCAAGTTGAATTTAAAGCTATGAGATTTACTATGGCATTTTATGATGCATTGACTATAAGTTTTCATATGTTTTTAAATGCTTTTAAGCTTTGTTCATATTCATTATGTTGGTCATGCATCTTATGTCATATTGATCATGTCCTATTACTTGTTCATGCATATCTCACATACTTAGCACCTTCTATGTACTAACTATCTCACATACTTAGTACCTCCTATGTACTAACACATATTTTGCCTACATTGTCTCATAATGTAGGGGTAGACGTCGATCATCCTATTCGTGGCTAGAGTTGCTTTAGTTATCAAAGAGTTGGTGAGTCCTCATTTCATCGAGGACATGACTTTCTTTCATATTGTTTCTTTGAATTTCTTCTTATGATTTGAGTGAGATAGGAGCTTGTCCTAAGTCCCCATCAAGCATAGAACTAGAGGCATGTTTATACGATGAAAGTGGTATAGTCCATTTGGACATTGAATGATTAGTTATATCTCGTAGAATTCACTTTTGAGTTGTTAATTCCGCTTATCTTGTTATTTTTCTTTACCTTATGTATGTGATGTATGCTAAGATACCTTATATTTGAATAGAGCCGAAGCAATCACTCGAGTCCCTCTCCTCACTTATCTTTGTTTACCCTTTCCATTCACATGCTGATATCTACGTTGAGTGGGGGGTTGGTTCTAACTTGGTTCCCGAAAGGAAATTCCCTTTGCCTTCTTTCTTGGTGGAGGACCATCCTCATTTATAACTAATACACCCAAATTACACCTCCCTAAAGTTGTATAAAGCGGTCTTGATCAAATATAGAACCTAAAAAAGGTTAGAGTCAATCCCACAAAGAATATGGTTTAGACTTATATTAATCATTTATTATTTTTTTAGTAATCAAATTATTTCCGTCAAGAAAGAGGGGTTTTTCTTAAAAACTAATTAACAAATCAAATAGCAAACGTTAAGTAATAAAGCAATAGTTTGATGTGATTTTAAATCAATATGAAGTGAAACTAGGGTTTACGTGTTTTCGTGAATCATTAACTATGTAGACCCCTTTTTTATTAGTAATCATTTTCTAGTGTGTTACATGTAGAATTGGTAAGTTAAATTCACATAAGTCCTTGATCTCACAAATAAGAAAATTTTACTACATAAATTTATCCGTCTATGAGTGTATGCATTAATAACCCTTACCAATGATCTCAGATTTAGCTAACATAATCTGTTCAAGCTAATTAAATGAGGATGATTATCCCCAAATCTCATTGTTTAATCCCTTTTCCCATTTGTTACCTCCTTGATCCGACAAGTAAGGATAAGGGGAGTTCTAACATTGGCCACCATTAAAAAGCAATCAAAATAAAGGAAAAAACAATACATGTATGCACACTATTCAAGAATTACTTTTTATTAAGTCTACATCATTAATTCTTCATGGTTCCCACAACCCTAGTTGTGAAATTAGCTACTCGTAACTACATGATCACAATCAATAATATATGAGTTACAAAAAATCATGCACTTACAATAACGAATTTGAGAATCCAAAATATTCAAATAAAATCAAAATGTAAATATCAATAACAAAAACCATAATTTATGAATAAAAGCCCAAAAGTAGTTCAAGCTCTATTCTCAAACTCAAAGACGTACATACTGTAAAAATAAACTTTAAGATTATATTTATAGACAACTAATCCTAAATAAATATAAATTTGGAAAAATCAGGAAACTTTAAGTCGGTTGGGTTCTACGACTCTTTCTATGTATCGTCATTATGTTGAAGAGTCATAAACCCAACTCGTAATTACAGCACTTTGACTGAGGAACTCTTCTTCTTCTTGAAAGACTTATACGACTCATAACTTCCAGGATGACTCATCAATTTGAATCATAGATCAGGTCCTCGTTTCATCTTCTGTAATCTCTTCTACGAGTGTCTTTTATGACTCATAGGCATATGAACAAGTTGTATACTTGACTTGTAACTTCAACTCTACTTCAATTCTTCCCTATACTTATAGACTTCTGAAGGATTCATAGACTAGACTCGTAATCTTCAACTTTGCCTTTATTCCTCACTTCTATTTTGCCTGACAGATACCTATGACCCATAGAAGTAACTACAAGTCGTAGAATGAACTCATAAATTCCAAATACTTCTAAAATCAGTAATGTGCTTCCTCAATTAATACTCAACTTAGTTTCCTACAATACAAACATAACTACCATCAAATATACTAACAAACACTTACAAGACATGCAAATTCTCAAGTTTAAAGAATTAAAAATAATGTAAATCCATGGTACATCAACACCCTCAACTTAAAATGGTTTCTTGTTCTTAAGAAACCATACTATACTAAAATGAAACAACGCAGCATAAGACCAAGAATTTATAGCAATCACAAGGATATTGACTCCCTACCCCTTCCGATTTTTATCCATGATATCTTTGCAACCATTATTTCAAATCAAACTAACTTATGTGGATCAATATTAGACACTTCAACATCAATAGAAAAATTCACATACAAAAACAACATTCACCATTTTCATGACTACTTCGACAATGTCACTTGTGCCCTCACTTAAAAGAAATCTCTTTTTTTCACAGGTATTGTAATATTTCTTTCAAACATCAGGGATGCAAAAATAAAAACCCATGTTCACAAAAGAAATTAAGACCTTCATTCACAATACCATAGGCTTGCTCTTATTTTCAATACTTAGACTCTTGTATCGTTGAATTACGATCACTATAGGATTTTTTCAGCCTATAATGTAGGCTCAGGGATAGGTGTGGTGTATTTGGGTTTTAGTGACTTTTGTCCCTCCTTAAACACTACATTAACCTTGATTCCACATTTTACAACCTATAACTCATTTTACTTTTATTTTCCGCTTTTCATTTTTACTTCGGGTGTGGATTTCTTTTGTTTGTTCCGCAGCACTTTTCTTATCATTTATAGTTTTCATTACTAATGCTTGCTAAGTTCTTTGTTCAACTCGGCCACTCACTTTTTTTTCTTTTTTGTGCGCTCTTTTTTATCGCACATCTCTTTTCAAACCTTTTATTTTTTACTTTTCTTTTCTCATACCCCTTCTATTCTCACTTTCCTCTCATAGTAGTCACTCTCAATTTAGGCGTTTAGCCTGAGTTGATGTGCACATTATCCTCGGATGAACTAGGGAAAAAAAGGTTTACAATTAGGGATAGGGGCATTTGATGTATGCTTTATTGAATCAAAAAGGTCTTTTAGGAGGCTCAAATCTTTGGTTCAAAGGGTAAAACAATCTTTGATTGGTTATTTGAAGGCTAAGTGGACTAATTCAATAATGTATTATGATCCTTTGCTAATCAACATTTCAATTATCACAGTACAACCTACGAGACAAGTTTTAGATTGACACAAATAGTCAGAACACACAAATACCTCACACACACTTGGTATCAAGTTTCATTGTCAATTATCAATCTATAATTTATGTTTTAGTCTAAGTTATGCATTATCATATCAGTTTACATTATGTCACACAAAGATCCTACATAGTTAATATATCAAAAAATAGTGACAACACTTCCATAAAATTTTGGAGGGGTCTACTTTTCTGTTTTAAACCTTGTAGCCATCATGACATAGATACCTACTCTTATCTAACATTAACATCCTAAACATGCCGGTTCAACACATATAAAAAGGGTCCTATAGGGAAAAAGAACACAAGAAAGAAAACCCCAAGGACTTAATCAAGTGTCTAAGGCACTCAGACTTCGCCTAAATACTAGTTCATTAATAACCACCCCACCCCTACTTGAAAAACCTTACATTGTCCTTAATAAAATACAACAATAAGTAAAATTTAAGGGGGAGAAGAAAAGAACCTATGGTGTATAAGCGCTGAAGTCTATATAGTAGGATCTAGTCCATCGGTGTGGATCCCAGTGCGGTAGCATGTGGTACTATGGCATTTTATGAGTAATCATGAGTGCCAACTCGTGAGCTCAAAGCTTCAATAGCGTGCTGCCTCTCCACCTCTCATTGCATCTCCTCAGCCAATCTAGATGCTGATTCGCCTCCTCTAGATCTTGGCACTCCTTCTTCTTCCTCATCCTAACCATAACCATGTCCAAAGAATCAATATAAGTATGAGTTATTTTATCTCTTGCCACCTCCGACTCATTATCCTTAAATAAGTCAAACAATATCGGTGGCTGGACAACTAGCACAAAAATGTTATGGGAGTAGGTGTAACTAAATATGTGACAATAGGACATAGTAATCCAACCTCTTTCTGGATGGCAGCTATATCCTCACTTGATGAGTACTGAAACCTCTCATTCATCCTAAGCTCAAAGGAATTAATGCGCACATGAATTTGATGCTCCCGATCAGCCAAGGCAGCCTCGAACATAGCTGATTCACTCTCCTCTTATTCAATGATAGATTTTTGGACCCATGATTTGAGCTGCTAAATCAAATATCCAAGTTGGTCCTCTGTCTTAGCCTGCCGCTAATCAAGGTGTGTAAGGCCTCGGCTGAGATAATGACTAAGCATGTGTGTTGTGGACTTGACATACTGGTAGATAAGACTATAGAGATAGTCGAGGTAGCCTCAGATGGCTCTATGGATGCTGTATCATGGTCTGGAGAAGCTGCCGAATCAACTTGGGCAGGCTGCTAGACACTCTCAAGGTCAGGTAACCTCACCTCCGGATGCGGAGCACGCTGCTGGCCGATAGGGTTTGTATCATCCCGAATGATCCCAACATCATTTTTCCTATTCACTCTAATTAGTGGGTCGACCCTTGCAATCAATTAGGACTATGGCCCTGCAACACAATGCAAATACAAGGCATGGAAAGGGGATTGTGGTGTTTCACCGAATGGCCCGCTCATATACCTCAGCAATGATGATCTTGACAAAGTCAACCTTATATCTGGCCATTAATCTTGCAACTATCACAGCACAATCCGAAGTCAAATGGTTGCCACCATTATTCAGGCAAAGGCTACGTCAAATGATAGCCCACCAAAACTTAATTGCAAAGTTCAAAGAAGATCGATTTATTAGATTAAGGTGTGAAGACCAATCCACCTCTATTCCCTACTAAGTTATATACCCAACAACCCATCTAAGTAATTCTTCATATTTCACCAGACCCCTCATAGCAATTTCGTCCTGCACTACTTTAATCTTGTGATCAAACTCTACCATTAAGGTTGTTGATGGAAAGTTTTGGTTGTAGATAACTCATTGACCTATCTCCTCAAATAAATCAATCGGGATATCCTAGACTAGTGTAGTTAAAAAAAATAGGCTGCTACAACTTCTTTGCTCTAGATGGAGCTGAGTTCTTGATTTTTGTCACATACGATGCATAGAACTCACGCACCATAGCATTATTATAGCTTCCAAGATACTCTGCTATCCACTCTAGTCTGTGGGGATGAAATAGATCATGGATCTATGGGACTGTCTCTAGACCAGTTGTGATAACTCGTAGCTCCTCAGTAATGGGCCATCTGAGACTTTGACGATCATTTATTTCTTTCCCCAACTAGTAGAAGTCGAACATCCCTTCAACACACCATCTCTTTGGTTCCTCTCAAATGTGGAATGGTATGGAAGGGTTCTTGGGTATTGACTTACCCTCGAACATTGACCTAGAAGTTGATGGAGCCACTGATTCTTCACCGCTCTCCCTTGCCTCAGCTGAATCCCTCTCGTCAAACTGGGGTGTGTGGATGATGTTGGGTTACAAGGAGGGGTAGCCTTCACTTTATTCCGAACCTAGGATGATTTGTTTTGAGCAGTTAGATTTTGGTCATCGAACAAATAGAGTGTCAGAGTCAATGGAGTATTCTTCCTTGGACCCACTATTCTCCATGTCTTTTAGTTTGTCCTGTATTCGTTACTTCAAGATTTTGGTGGTCTCCTTTTTTGAACTATTTTTGTTTCCACCACTATGCTTCGGAGTTTGTTTGGGAGGCATTTGTACCCGTGGAGTAAGTGTTAGTACACATACATAACAAAAAAAAGAAAAGAAAAAAAGTAACTAGGAATCTAATGTTTTTGTGTATGAGAAGGTATCTACAGGTAGTAGAAGAGTCTACGACTCGTAGAACCAACTCATAGAATCAGGCCTACAATTATTTAGTCTCTGAATCTAGTTTATGAGTTGACTTTACGACTTTCAGAAATTTCTATACATCGTAAAAATTATTTATAGACCCTATTCTATGCAGTGTGTTTGGGTACTTGACTTGTACGAGTCAACCCTATGATCCATAGAAAAATCTACGACTCATAGGATGTACTCGTACAAGTTCACAAACTTGTAGTTATTGGAAATCCATCCATTATTTTGATGAGTAGAATTGATGAGATGTTGAATATTCTATGACCGAAATGAGACTTATAAAGGTTGATGCTTGTAAAGGTTAATCAATGATCTTTTAGGTCACGCATACGAGGGGTAACTACGAAATGTAGATTTACCTATGACTTGTAGAAAATCCTCAATTGGAAAAACTTCAAGATCAGTGATCTTCACATAACATAACAAGTTCACTATCCCTTACCTATTAAATTCATTGATTTTAAACAACAATTTCAGCATAGTCTCAGTTCCCCAATTCAAAGTCAGTTCAAAAAAATCAATTTTGAAATAAAAAATGCCCTAATTTCTTATCATCCGTTCCTTTCATCCCACTACATTATGAAGTTTAAATAAAACATGTCTTAAATGTAAAAACATGGGGAGATCAACTTACCATGATTGAGGATTGAATCCTTTAAGTTTAATTTTGGACTAGTACTATAAGATCCAACAGGTTTAGGGTAATGGGATTTTGACTAATTAGGCTTCAATGGTTTGGGGTGATTGTGAAGATGGAAATAGAGCGGTTGTTTTCAGAACAAGATGCACAAGACTCATTTGGTGTACAGTGAAAATGAAGGTGATTTTTGTATGTCTACCCTTTTATTTCTTTTATTGCTGGTCAGGTTGGGTTCATTACTAAGTCTGCAAAATTATCTAGTTACGAGTCATAATATATATTACGAGTTGTAAACTATAATCATAGATTATCTTAACACTTAGATAAATTAACAAAACATACGTGGAGTCCACGAGTGTAGGGTACGAGTCGTAGAGATTTCTACAAGTCGTAGAGTACCCTCATAGACTTAAAGCTTCTTCATGTCTGTCAATTTAAAGTTGACGAAGTGAGTTTACGAGCCGTAGAAGAGTCGACAACCCATAAAAATGACTTGTATGCCTCTCTTATTCCTTTTTAGTTTCCAATATTTTGACATGGGCACGTACTCATCTTTTTGCCTATTTTTTATACTTTTTGTGACTCTAATATGAAATGGACCTTAATAAAGTCTATCATATCCTAAAAACTAACAAGTTAAAATAAAAAGAGACAAAACAAAATAATACTAAATAAAAAATATATAGCTTGGGTTGCCTCCCAAGTAGCACTTGATTTAATGTCGCGGCACGACGTAGATTTTCCTAGTTACTCAAACTTCACTAAGCATCCATGCTTCCACAGTTTTAATCTCATCCTTGGTACCCATGTATGCTTTGATTATTTGACCATTAACCTTGAACTTTGTTCCATCCTTATTTTCTAGCTCGACTGCACCATGCAAAAAAACTTGACTCACTTATAATGGTCCTAACCACTTTGACTTGAGTTTTCCTGGAAATAAATGCATCCTTAAATTGAAAAGAAGGACTAAGTCTCCGGGTGCAAATGTTTGTTTTTCAATCTTTTGGTCGTGGTACTTGTTCATCCGTTCTTTGTACAAGGTTGCGCTCTCACATGCATTTAGGTAGAACTCATCTAGCTCGTTTATTTGATTCATCCTTTGCTTTTATGTAGTATCCTATTCCATATTCAACTTCTTCAACGCCCATATGGCTTTGTGTTCCAACTCTATGGCAAGATGACAAGACTTCCCAAAGACAAGTTGATAAGGTGACATACTTATGAGAATCTTGAATGTGGTGTGGTAAGCCCATAGAGTGCCATCAAGTTTCCTTGGCCAATCCTTTCTATTTGCATTCAACGTCTTTGCAAGTATTTACTTGATTTCGCAATTTGATACCTCAACTTGTCCACTAATTTGTGGATGATAAGGAGTTGCTACACTATGTCAATCCTATACTTCTCAAGTAACGCTTTGAACAATTGATTGCAAGAGTGGAAACCTCCATCACTGATTATTTCCCTTGGTTTCTAAATCTTGAGAAGATATTTCGCTTGAGGAATGTGGGGACACTCCTTGTTTCATTATTGGGAAGTGTGATAGCTTCAACCCATTTAGATACATAGTCAACTGCAATAAGGATATACTTTATTCTACTAAAACTCATAAAAGGACCCATGAAGTCAATTCTCCATTCATCGAATAGCTCAATGACTAGAATGAGAGTGAGTGGGAGTTCATGTTTCCTTGAAATTTCTCATTCTCTCTAATAACGGTCATAAGACTTGGCGAAATCATGAGAACCTTGATGAATTATTGTCCAGTAGTACCCACATTGCAGAATTTTTTTGGTTGTCTGTATACCACTATGATGACCTCCAACAAGCGACGAATGGCATGCCTTCAAAATACTCATCATCTCAAATTCGGGTATGTAGTGATGAATTATCCCACCACTACAAACACAGAATAATTATGGTTCTTCCCAAAATAACTTCTTTACATTGGACATGAACTTGCAACATTGGTGAAAATTCAATTCAGACAACACTATATCACTTACCAAGTAGTTAGCAACATTGGCAAACCATGGAATCAAGTCGTGTGATGATGTCAATACTTGTTCATCTGGAAAGGTGTCATATATATCAATTCCATCATCCAACTTTAACATTGCCTCTTCTTCAAGCATAGAAAGATGGTCAGCACCTTCATTTTCAATTCCTTTTCAATCTTTCACTTTGAAATCAAACTCTTGTAACAAATATACCCAAAAATAAGTCTCTGCTTAGCGTCCTTCTTTGCTATGAGGTATCTCAATGTTTCATGGTCTGTGTATACAATAACTTTGGTGTCAAGCAAGTAGGATCTAAATTTCTCAAAAGTGAATACTATGGAAAGCAACTCTTGTTCGGTCACATTGTAGTTTCTTTGGGCAACAGTACGAGCTTTGCTAGCATAGTATATTGGATATAAAATCTTTTTATGCCTTTTTCCTAATACTACACCAAGTGCTACTCCACTTGCTTCAGACATGACCTCGAACTATTGCTCTCAATCTGGTTCAATGACTAGCCTTTGTTTCAACTTCTCAAATACTACTAGATAGGACTGGTTGAAAACAAACTTCATCTCTTTTTCGAGTAGTTTTCATAAAGTATGTCCTATTTTAGAAAAGTCTTTGATGAAGTGACAATAAATTATGGCGTGTCCCAAAAATCTTCTAATGTCTTTGACTAAGATGGAAGGGGGTAACTTTGCGATTACCTCAATTTTAGCTTGATCCACTTCTATGCCTTTGCTCGAGATCTTATGACCCAGAACTATTCCCTTTTTTTACCATAAACTGACATTTCTCCTAATTGAGCATAAGATTGCACTCTTCACACTTCTTGAGTACATCTTGGATATAAGCCATAAAATCATCGAATGAGTCACCAACCAGGGAAAAATTATCCATGAAAACTTCGATTGTATCATCCACCATATCTGAAAAGATGGACATCATACAGTTGAAAAGTCGTTGGCCCATTACACAATCCGAATGACATCCTTTTGAAAGAGAATGTCCCATATGGACATATGAAGGTGGTCTTTTCTTGGTCTTCGATTTCTATAGAAATTTGATTGTAGCCCAAATAACCATCAAGAATATAGTACCATCCCTCTCTAGCGAGACGGTCCAATATCTTATCCATGAAAGGCATTAGAAAGTGATCTTTTTCAGTCCATGAGTCTAACTTGTGATAATCCATGCACACCCCCTACAACTAGTAATATGTTAATTGGAATGAGCTCTTTCTTTAGAGTTGGCACCACAATAATACCACCCTTCTTTGGCACATATTGGATAGGACATACCAATTACTTCTGTGATTGGGTAAACAACTCTAGCATCTAACCACTTGATGATCTCCTTGTTAACTACTTTTTGCATAGGTAGGTTGAGTCATCTTTGGTGCTCGATTCTTGGTTTGAAGTCCGACATGAGTTGGATTATGTGAGTACATATGCCCAGTGGAATGCTTATGATGTCGTCTATGGACTATCCTATTACTCTTTTGAAATGCCTTAAGACAGATATAAAAGCTTTCACTTTCTTTTGGTGAAGATCGGCAACTATTATGATTGACACCGTGTTGTTGGGCCCCAAGAATGCATATTGCAAGTAAGATAGCAACGCTTTAAGTTCCAAATACAGAAGTTCCTTGATGGATGGTTTTGCAGGCGGGGTTGCTCTATTTTTCAAGTCTAAGTCGAGTCTCTTTTGTGGGTGATTGAATGTTCCAAGGCCATTTTTTGCATAAACCATATCATCATACTACCCAATGTGATCTCCATCAAAGTTCATGATGACAACAGCTAGAGCTTCAACACACAATCTCTCCTCAATAGGAATTTATGGTTGTATATGATCAACAACATTAATCAAGGACTCGTAGCTCATCGTGATACTTTATTACTTGGCATACATCAAAAACCACTTCTTCATTATTTTATCAAAATTTGAGCTAACCCATTTCCATATCTACCAAAGCACATCCAATTTCTAAGAATGGTCTACCCAGAATTATAGGAACATCAAAATATACCTCACAATTAAGAATGATGAAGTCTACCGGGAATATGAATGATTAGAATTTTACTAGAACATCATAAAGAATGCCTACAAGCTTTTTTACAGTATGATATGCCATCAAGAGTCGCATTGACGTCGGTTTGGGGACTCCTAAGCCTAGTTTTGGGAATACTGCTAGCGGCATCAAATTAATGCTAGCACCCAAGTCGCACAAAGCCTTTGCAAAGTTGAATGCCCCTATGATAAATAGTAAGGTGAATGCTCAGAGGTCCTCTTTCTTCTGCATAAGTGATTGGGTAGTGATTGCACTACAATGATGCAAATTATCGGTAAATCAAAGCTTACCGTTCTCTTTTTTGTGGCAAGATCTTTTATAAACATCATATATCCCAGCATATTCTCTAATGCCTCTATCAGAGGAACATTGAAAAAAATTGTTTCAACATGGAGATAAATTTAAGAAACTTCCCATCTTCGGCCATCTTATTCAATATTTGCAAAAAAGGCGAAGGAGGTCGTGGCATTGGAATAGGAGTTGGAGTAGCGTCTTTCTTATTACTAGTTTTTCATCATGCTTTTCATTTCCTTTGTCTGGTTGTTTGGTGCCTAACGTTACACTCACTGCTTTCTCCTCGGATTTGCTTTCTATTTTATCCCCACTAAAATCCGAATCATGTGCATCATCCTCAAGTTCTAGCAATCGTGGATCCACCATCTGAATGCTACTTTGAATGGTCACAGCTATTCATTGCCCATCGTTCTTTGGATTTTGTATTGTATTACTCGAGAGAGTTCCTTTCTAGCATGGATTCAAAGAAGATGAAATCTGCCTCAATTGTTGCTCAATATGCTTTATGGATGTAGAATGTGACTCAAATTTTTGATTTATTTTAGAAAGATCATTGTGTATATCCTTAAAGTTATCCTATGTTGCATCATACTTCTTCATCATATTTGTCATCATGTCCTCGATTCTTGCAAGTCTGAATCCCCCATCTCAATTTCTTGCTGGGATGTGTGCGCCACTTTTGTTGATATCTCACCTTTCCTAATCACCTTCTCTATCTTGCCCACAATTTTGATCATTGTATCCATTCCTATCATAGTTTTTCTCACGATTGTAGTTGTTGTTGCGGTTTTAATTGCCCTCTCGATTGAATTATTATAGTTCTAAACTTTATTTCCTTAACTTTGGCGCCAAGAGTCCTAATTGGATACTTGGATGTTTGTCTGAAAACCCCCCGCTTGATCATTCACATAGTATACATCTTCCTCATAGCTATAATCATCATGACTTGGCGCCCTACCTTGATGGTCCATTGCATTGATTTTCTCTGGTCCCCAGTTCTTGAATGCCAGTTTGATTTCAGTTCTCAATTGAGAGATCTCTTATAGTACCTCTTCGTTTTGTATCTTAGAGACTTGATGTGTACCAATAACAAAAGAACTTTTTGAAGTTTCAGTGTCCCTAGTGCTCCAAGCCCAGTTAGTCTTTGCAATATGATCAAGTCTCTCTGCAGCCTCTTGAAGAGTGTTGGCCAAGAATGCTCCACCAGTGATAGTGTCTGCAACAACTTTTCCATTATCATCAAGTGCGCTATAGAATAGCTTAAGAAGAGACTCTCGGCTATTCTATGATTTGTCACGCTTTGTAGATACTTTACAAACATTTCCTAAGCTCCACCAATTGATTTTCCAAGCATCTGTTGGAAGTTAGTGATTCGGTCTATTAGCTTCAACTTCTTTGATAATAGGAAATACTTTATGAAGAACACCTTGTGTAACTCATCGCAAGTTTTGATGGAGTTGTATGGAAGCATACATAACCAAATTGCAGCCTCGCCAGCAAGTGTTAATGAAAAAACATGTAGACTGATAATATCCATGGTTAGGTGTAGGTCAATAACACCGCTCTTGCAAACGTACACCACATTATTGAGATGGGTGTGAGGATCCTCGAATGTCAAGCTAGCAAACAGTCCTCGGCTATGAACATCTAAATCAGTCTGCTTGTAATGCTAAACTTAGTTCCTAGTGGCAATGAAGGTAACACAATGGCTCTGATTATTCCAGTGGTATCATGGTTTACTCCATAGTTATTTCATATGTAGAATTCAGGTCACTACCTGGGTTGCGGACATTGTCTCGCTACTAGTTTATTGTTAAGAACATTCTGTGGTTGGTTCTGTGGAAGATATTGTGGTGCATTCTCTTGTTTCCCTTTAATACATTCTACGTCATCACCCAGTTCATGTCCATTGTTTTTATTGTTGTTGTTCTCCATCCTATGAAGTGTTCTTTCAATTTTGGGAATAAAAGGGTTTAAAGGAATGCTTTGACTTCTCATATTTGGCATGCACTAGTCCTTAAAACCTGTTTCAGCACAAACGAAAAGAAAAGAAAGTAAAATAAGGAAATAATGACTACAAATCAAATAATAAAAACTAATCTAATCTAAGAGCCAAATTTCCCAGCAACGGTGCAAAAATTTGATACGCCCAAATTACATCTCCCTAAGGCGGTATAAAGCGATCATTGATCAAATATAGAACCTAACAATAGTTAGGGTCAATCTCACGAAGAATATGGTTTAGATTTAGATTAATCTTTTATTCTTTGTTTTAGTAATCAAATTATTTCCGTAAAGAAAGGGGGGGTTTATTAAAAACCAATTAACAAATCAAATAGCAAATGTTAAGTAACAAAGAAATAGTTTAACGTGGTTTTAAATCAATATGAAGTGAAACTAGAGTTTACGTGTTCCCCATGAATAGTTAACTATGTAAACCCCTCTTTTATTAATAATTTTTTTCTAGTGTGTTACATGTAGAATCGGTAAGTTAAGCTCACCTAAGTCCTTGATCCAGAAAATAAGTAAATTTTACTATGCAACTTGATCCATCTACGAGTGTATGTGTTACTAACCCTTACCAATGATCCCAGATTTAGCTATCCCTTTATCCGTTCAACCTAATTAGATAAGGATGATTAGCCCCAAATCTTATTGCTTAATCCCTTTTCTCATCTGTTACCTCCTTGATCTGGCAAGTAAGGATAAGGCGAGTTCTAACATTGGCCACCATTAAAAAGCAATCAAAACAAAGAGAAAAATAATACATGCATGCACACTATTCAAGAATTACTTATTATTAAATCTACTTCATTAATTCTTCATGGTTTACACAACCGTAGTTGTGGAATTATCTAATACAAACTACGTGATCACAATCAATACTATTTGAGCTACAAGAAATCATGCACTTACAATAACGAATTTGAGAATCCAAAATCTTCAAATAAAATCCGAACGTAAATATCGATAACAAAAACCAGAATTTAAGAATAAAAGCCCAAAAGTAGTTCAAGCTCTATTCTCAAACTCAAAAACGTACATACTGTAAAAATAAACCTAAAGAGTGTATTTATAGACAAATAATCCTAAATAAATATAAATTTGGAAAAATCAAGAAACTTTAAGTCGGTTGGATTCTACAACTCTTTCTACAAATCTTTTTATGTTTACGAGTTGTAGACCCAACTCGTAATTACAGCACTTTGCATTGAGAAAACGTTCTTCTTCATGAAAGACTTCTATGACTCGTAACTTCCAAGACGATTCGTTAACTTGAATCGTAGATCAGGTCCTAGTTTCATCTTCTGCAGTTTCTTCTACGAGTGTCTTTTACGACTCGTAGGCATATGAACGAGTCATATACTTGACTCGTAACTTCAACTTTACTTTAATTCTTCACTATCAATTTGACGACTTCAAACTATGACTCGTAGACCTCTGAACGTGTCATAGACTAGACTTGTAATCTTCATCTTTGCCTTTATTTCTCACTTCTGTTTTGACCACTGATTGATACCTACGACCCGTAGAAGTAACTATGAGTCGTAGGGTGAACTCATCAATTCCAGAACTTCAAAAATCCGTGTTGTGTTTCCTCAATTAATACTCCGACTTAGTTTCCTAGCAAAAAAACATAACTACCATCAAATATACTAACAAACACTTACAAGACATGCAAATTCTCAAGTTTAAAGTATTAAAAATACCGTAAATCCATGGTACATCAATAAGCCTATGAACTGGTATTTTTGGATGAGCCATACCTGCAAATCACATCACACAAGAGCATAATTTGTGGTGAATAGTTAGAGTTGAAAGTACTTGCAAAGATTGAACAAGTGAGAAGTAAAAATCCTTATTGAAGCTCGTCAAAGAGGGTCGGTGATTCGCCGGCAAGGTTGGCGAGATTAGAATAGCTCACCAAAAATTTCTAAGGTGACTGAAAGAATCAAGAGAAAAACAGCGATATAAGGATTAACTCCGCAACTAGCCAAACGATTCGGCAAGCAAGACAGAGATGGACGAACATGCAACAAAATAGTGTACCCCAATTTCACATGCTATCCCCCACAAATTAAACTACAAACAATTGAGGAACAATTTACAGTTAACCAATGCTACCCACATAACACAACTACTCCCAGGTAATCAGAATTCCCCATAATTTAATTAAGAGACAACATAACGACCATTTTCCCTTAAGAAAGATGTCACTCGATCTATCATTGGGAAAATTTAATTCATTTCGTTGACTCTGGGCTACTAAGAATTTACCCAAACAACAAAAGTATAGTGGTAACTATACTTGCCTATCCTGTTGGTAACTCAAGTTCATTCTCCGGCAATAACGCCATTTTGATAAAACTCATTTACACGTATAACAATTCAACATGTAGGCAATTGTTATAAATATAAGCCCAAATTATTAAGGTCTGGGTCGAACCCCACAGGGAGCCTTATAAGCAAGAATTCAGTTACAAAGTGTGAATGTGATCTAATCTATTGTAGAGTGTTAGTGACATACACTTAACATAATATAAATCTACACTTTTCAAATTGTGAATAAAATAAGATTTTTAGCAACCAATTGATAACAAGAGTAAAGATTCGCAGGCTTTAACAAGTAGAGATGGATTCTAGGGATGTCCATAGTTGGAAGTCAATTTCAAACACGAGTACTCACATTTCTCAATATAGTTAAACATCAATAGGTAGACTAGATTGTTAAAGACTCGATAAGCATTTCTCAATCACAAATTGACTTTTATGTGAATTTTCTCAAACATAAACATGTGTACTACAAAGAACCAATCAAACCTTAACATAGTTCCCTTTTTCAAGCAAAAGAAGCAATTAAATTCATCAATAGTTATTAATTAGCTTACCCACTCCATAAAACTCTCTCCAGCAGGTATAGAGATATAAACTAAAACTGAGTTTGCAACCCCAATTCATAAATAAAAACATGATAAGCTAAATAAACCCACTTCAGATTAACATAAATTGAAAAATTACAAAAACCAAAATTCAATATATTATCCAACTACATTGCACACTCCTAGAAAAATGGGGTTTAGCTACACATGCTGAAAATAAAAGAAATTATACCAAAGAAATTTTTATCCATCAAGTTCAGTTGATTTCCAAGTCAATTCCAAGAGACCCAGTGCACCAAAACCCAAAATTTCCAAGTACAAAACCCTAAAAATAATAAAATGTTCTTATTACTGTATTTTCGGAGTAGATAACTCTGAATTTTCTCTTTCCTCAAGGAAACTTATACTCTCCCAAAAGTTGGTAAGATTTACACTGCGAGGACCATTCGGCAACATTAGTCTGGCTTGCTAAATCATTTGGCGAGTCACTGATCATGTTAGCTTCTCGCACTTTTTCTGCTTCAGCTTTTCAACTTTTACTCAATCAAGTTGGCGAGCCCGTTTGATTTCACCTTCATGTTTAGCGAGTTGTCGTTCGTATCTTTCCTCACCAATTTGGCATGTTTTCAGAGCATAAGTGGCAGAATGTTTTGACAAGCAAGATCGCGCTCGCCTTTTAAGATGGAAAATCACCGTTTTATTTTTCTCTCACCAAATTGCCTTATCTAGTTAGACGTTCTTGCAGGATATTTAGGTGAGATATGAGCCTCCTCGGCGAGTTGCCGAGTGGCTTTTGTGAGCTTCAATCTAGTCCTTTTTTTGTTTTTTCAAGTGTTTGTCTTCTTTCTGCATTAAATTGTCTTTGTCTTATCCTCAAGCCTTCATAACTGCAATTTTAATAGTTTAACATCCTATATGAACATAAAATGGGCATTGAGGACAAATTTGAAAGATAACAAGTCTTAAATGAGTCAGAATTCCCGACTCATCAACCCCCTCCCCCACCACCAACTTAAATTTTTGCTTGCCCTAAAATAAATCAAGAAATCAATAACTTCAACAACGGTGACTACAAACAGTACTTCTTGAGAATCAGCATGCGAGTTCAACACAAGGTTAAATCTAAGACATGCATTATTTAATTATGCATCAAAAGCTTTTAATGATGACTAGCCATTATCAATTGGAGTTCATGCTCACGTGAAATGCAAACTCATGCTCAACGAAAGTATTAGAATGCTCTCACATCAAGAATGATTCCATGCGCTCTCTCAAATTCAATAAAGGACTACATTTTAGAAATAGAAACAACTCTCACATCCCAAAGAGAAAAACAAGCATGATTCTACCCATTGGCTTGCACATAATTTCCAACCAACAAATCACTTAACTAATGTAATATCACGAAAGTCCTTCAAGATATTGTAATTAGGATGAGGAAAAACGTATGATCATTTTGGTTTAGTGATTGTACCTTCTTGAAGCGTGGACTAAATTCACCACTCTTTCTTTTCTTTACTTATTTTCACAATTCATCCTTGTTCTTTTGAAAAACATCCTTTTTATTGCCATAACACTCTTCCATAGACACATTTTTTTTATTTATATATATAGAGAGGGGTTCCATCATTTTTCCACATGATTCCAAGGATGAGCTTCATAATCTTCTCACTCGGATTCTTACCTCTGTCCTAACCACACCCCAACTTAGGCTTTTGGCATAAGTTGGCTATTTGAACACACTAATGCTTCAAGAAAGTTATAGGTTAGAAAGAAATGGTGATTTCCACAGCAGGTTTAGACATCGAGGTTCATATTGTTTCCAAAGAAAAAAGGTAGGCTCAAATGGTACCAAGGTAGATTCACTCTCACAAGGTGGTCACACAAAGGTATAATGATTTGGCTCACTCTCAAAAAATTATGCCTAAGATCATTTCTCATATTCACCAATACCAATCAATTGGACCAACAAGGCAAGTTCTAGGTAATAACATGCACGCCTTTAAAGTAAACCTCAACACACATGGCACTCAAATACGATCATCGATCACAATTCTAAAAATTAAGCATGCATGCAACGGTCATTGCAACACTCACAATTGATATTCAACTAATCACAATGAGATGCTAGGAGTTCACAAAGAATTATGCTGCTCAAATTACCTTATTGGACTCACACTAGCATACCGTTTATCAAGAGTACCAGTCAAATGATCAATATTGATCACAATCAACACTCAAATGAATAAGATAAACATGCAAGAAAGCCATTCAATAGAAATCAATATCTAACTTTGAGCAAATAAGAGGGAGAAAAAATAACTTATAACCAACACATCATTATACTACTAAAATAAAAATGAAGAAGTTATATATACAATCTAAATAAAAATAAAGAAGCATCTCAAAATAACAAATACAACTAAAATGGACTAGGTAGAAAGGTACCCTCACCCCACCAAAAAGAATGTATCAGTGTCCTCATTGCAAACAAAATAGAATAAAACTACAAACAAAGAATAAAAAAGAGAGAGGATAAGAATCCCCCTATCAAGCTAGTTCGGAGGAGGACTCTGGATAGCTGAAGCATCGGCAACTGGTCCATCAATGCCCGGTGTCCCACTTGGGAAAATAGAAGCTAAAGGTTGGCCCCCACTTGGGCCAATAGTAGAGTTGTATTGAAGGGACTTTTTCGTAGCAATATTTAGATGAACCTCTTGCAAATTAGTCAACCCGTTATTTGTATCCTCCCTGTGATGCTCGGTCTCACCCAACTCCTCCTCATCTATCTTTAGAGGCTCAGAATTAGTCTCCTCTTCAATTTCAATGGAAGTTTTGATAACAGTAGCCAAAGACTCCTCAGAACTAGCCCAAATAATTATTTTCACCTGCTCGATCGCTTAGATTGGAGGCAACTCAAAAGTAGGGGCCTCGGGGGCATCAACCCCACCTCAAATCATTGAGATATCTATTGAATTTAGCTCGTCCAGTCCTTATCCAAACTCACAATGTCAGACTTTAAGGTTGTTAGATCTATCAAACTACCCTCGTCCTTTTCCCGCTACTCAACACGTATGGTGAGTGTGTTTAACTGAAGTGCATAGGCAATCAACAACTCTTGTTGTTCCATCATGTCCTCTTGTATAGGGGCAAGGTCATTCTCAACAGTTATGGATATTATGGTAGGAGCATTTGCCTCGAGTCTTGAGGTTGTCACATTGAATGAATGAGAAAAGTTTCCCATCCAGTATAGCATGGTATGTGTCAATGGTGGCCGAGATGTAGAAGGAGGCAAAGGAACATTAGAAGTAGAAGGAACTACATATGTACCTGAAGGTGTAGTAGTCAGAGTAGGAGGTGTAGTGCCAGCCTCCAGACATTCTATGTCCACAACCAGAATAGTATCCATCGGTGCTTATCTCCTCCGTGCCTTATTATCTCTCAAATAATCTACCTCGAGCCAATGAATATCACTAGAAGCAACAGAGTCAACTCTCACATCAGTTCCCTCTATAAATAGTACCCTTGCTCTATGTCACAAATCCATATTCAGTATGAAAAATGGTAAAGAAGTTTGTTGGTGCCGAGCTAGTAATAGAATCTCTAGGATGATAACTTTACATAGGTTCACTCGCATCCCAGCTATGTTGCACCGTAACAAAGTAGCCTTTAGGTGATGAAGGAAAGGCTCATTCTGAGAAGGCATCAAAGTGATATTGATGAATCCAAACCAATAACGAGTGTGAATATTGATTTGCTTCTTTTTGATCACCACATCCTCCCCAATCAATGGATATATCACATCAGAAGTGGGGCTAGCCCCATATTCAAACTTTCAAGTGACTGGAGTAGTTTATTCTGAAATGAGTCTCGACTTGTATAATCACAACCTATAGTCTCATTAAGGTCGAGTTCACCACACCTGATCTTTATCTCATGAACCTCAACTAAAGAAATAAGCCTAGGAGTTACCCATTTCCTATTTTTTGGGATTAAATAGGCATAAGCCTTATAGAACTCTTGTACACAAGTGGGTACATAAGAAATGTGGGCCTGAGTAAACCTTTCAAACCCATGGAGTTGAATGGTTCTCCAAATGTCCGGATATTTGTACATCACTACATAGGTAGACAACCTCTTTTCCTCAAGGATCGCGCATAAACATCTGCCTTTATTCTATTCATAATATGGGCTGTAATAATGGGAAGTACCTAAGGTACCACATTAGCTAAGGAATTAAGTATGGATTTGGAATACATTTCAGTTCGCGTTCTTATTGAAGGTTGTGCCTCAGTTAATGGTGTATGGATAAGAGTTGAAGAACCTTTATTTCCTTCCTCATTTTCCTCATCTTTCAACCACTCTATTTGAATAGAGAAGGAGCTATAACTAGAGACACTCTCCTATGTTATCTTCTATTTTCCCTTTCCATTCACACGCTTAGATTTAAGATGAGTGTGGGGTTGGTTCTCACTTGGTTCTAAGAAGGAAATTCACTTTGCCTTTTTTGTAGGTGGAGGACCATCCTTATTTATAAGCCTATGAATCGGTATCTTTGAATGAGCCATACCTGCAAATCATAGCACCTAAGAGCACAATTTGGGGTGAAGGGTTAGCGGTGAAAGAAAATGCAAACATTGAAGAAGTGAGAAGTAAAAATCCTTGGTGAAGCTCACCGAAAAGGGTCGTTGATTTACCGACAGGGTCATCGAGCTCAGAATATATTGCCAAAAGTCTTTGAGGTGACTGGAAAGAGTTAAGAAAAAAAAGGCAAGATAAGGATTACCTCTGCGACTAGCCAAACGAGTCAGCGAGCACGACGGAGCTCACAGAACATGCAACAAAACAATCCTACCCAAATTTCACATGATATCCCCCACAAATTCAACTACGAACAATTTGAGGCATAATTTACAGTTAACTCATGCTACCCATATAACACAATTACTCCCAGGTACTCACACTTCTCCACAATTTCAATAAGAGAGAACAAAACAATGATTTTCCCTTAAGAATAACGTCACTCAATGTATCATTGGGAAAATTCAAGTCATTTTGTTAACTCCAGACTACTCAGACTTCAGCCACACAACAATAGTACAATGATAAGTATGTTCTCCTATCTTTCAGGTGACCCAGTTTTGTTCCCCGACAACAACATCATTTTGATAACGCTCATTTACACGTATAACAATTCAATGTGTAGGCAATGATTAGCAATATAAGCCTAACTTATTAAGATCGGGGTTGAATCCCACAGGAGTGGTATAAGCAAGAATTCAATTACGAAGTGAGAATGTGATCTAATCTATCTAAGTGTGGTAGTGACCAATATTTAACATAATATAAATCTATACTCTTCAAATATTCAATATAAGAAGATTTTTAGTATCCAATTGTTAACAAGAGTGAAGATTAATGGGATTTAACAAGTAGAGATAGATTCGAGGATGTGAATAGTTGGAAGTCAATTTCAAACATGGGTAATCGCATTTGCCAATATAGTTAAATATCAATGGGTAGGCTAGATTTTCAAAGACTTGATAAGCATTTCCCAACCAAAAATCGTCTCTCATGTGAGTTCTCTCGAACCTCAACATTTGTACTACAAAGAACCAATCTAGACCTTAACAAAGTTCCCTTTCTCAAGTGAAACTAGAAATTGAAATTCATCAATAGTTATTAATTAGCCCACCCACTCCATACAACTCTCTCCAGCATGTATAGAGATACAAACTAGAAATGATTTTGCCACCCCAATTCATAAATGAAAATATGATATGCTAAATAAACCCACTTTAGATTAACATAAAATTGAGCAATTACAAAAACCCAAATTCAATCTATTATCCAATTACATTTCACACCCCTAAAACAATGGGTTTTGGCTGCACATGCTTAAAATAAAATAAATTATACCAAAGAGATTGTTATCCATCAAGTTTAACTGATTCCAAAGTCAAATCCAAGAGACCTAATGCACCAAAACCCTAAAATCCCAATTCTCCAAGCACAAAACCCCAAAAATAATAGAATGTTCTTAGTATTGTATTTTTAGAGCAATCAAATTTGCATTATCTCTTTCCTAGAGGCAATTTATACTCTCCTAAAAGTTATCAAGATTTTCACTGCAGGACCCATTCGACGACATTAGTCAAGCTCGACGAATTATTTGGTGAATCACTGATCATGTCAGCTTCCCGCACTTTTATTGCTTCAGCTTTTCAACTTTTACTCAATCAAGTTGGCGAGCCCATTGAAGTTTTCCTTCATGTTTGGCGGGTCGCAGTTTTTGTCTTTGATTGCTAATTTGGCATGTTTTCTAAGCATAGGTTGTAGAACTTTTTGGCGAGCTAGGTTGTGCTCGCCTTTCAAGTTAGTGAATCATCATTTTGCATTTTCTCTCGCAAAATTGCTTGTCTGGTAAGCCATTCTTACAGGACATTTAGGCGAGATGTGAGCCCACTCAACAAGTCGCCGAGTGGCTTTTGAGAGATTCATCCTTGACTTTTTCTTTGTTTTTCCAAGTGTTTCGCTTCTTTTTACATTAAATTTCCCTTGTCTGGTCCACAAGCCATCATAGTAGCAATTTGAATAGTTTAACATCAGATATAGACATAAACTGGGCATTAAGGACATAATGTGGGAGATAACAAGCCTTAAACAAGTCAAAATTCTCATCAGGTAACTTTAGAACTCTTTAAGGCTTTTATCCTATGATTCATTTTTTTTTTACATGTTATAACTATTGGGAATGAAAGGTTCTCCTACCTAGGTGTAGAGAAGGTGCTCGCATGACCCTGTGGGTTGAGTCATGACAACAATACAAAACACTCACTCTCATAATAGAATTCAAGCAATCATACACAACCCATAGGCTTGCCCTTATCATTTTCACACCAACTTTGCAGACAAATAGACTAGGATCACTATAGGACTTTTTTGGCTTGTAATATAGGCTCAGCGTAAAGGTAGGATACATTTGGGAGTAGTGACTACGCCCTCCTTGACACCATCATTACCTTTCTTTCCTTTTACTTTCCTTATCAAGCCTTATCTCTTCCTTTTACTTCTTAATTTTTTTGTATTTAGGATGTGACTCCTCTTTTTTACTTTAGTATAAATACATTCAAACCTGATAATACGCCAAATCAATATATTCTGATCATTCCTACTATATCTTATTCATACCTCATTTCATCTTTACTATTTTACTCACAGTAGCCACCCTCAACTTAGGAGGCATTTTTTATTGAGTGAAAGTACACGATGTCCAAGAAGGAACTAGGGACAAAGAAGAAGTTTCAAAATCAATGGGGAAGGTAAACAGGATAACAATACACAGATTTTCATTTAGGCACAAAATTAGGAATCAAAGGATTAATTCATCATTTGGTTACTCTTATAAGCTATGTAGGCTAAGTTCAACAACGGCCTATGATCCTTTCCTATTTTATTATTTTTCAGCAAGTGCAAAAATAAACCAGACAAGTTCTAGATGCATATACAAGGCAAGAATAATACAAACTACTCACATTCACACTTGGCATAGAATGCACTATCAACTTCCGACTGTCAAGATTCATATACATAGCTTAAGTACATGTAATACCTCAGGTATTTACGATTGTCCTTTTCCTTGTATATAAAAGGCTTATGAGCCTAAATTTGAGAGTTTTATGGTCGCACAGCACATGATTTGATAACATCTTATTTTAATCAAAATTTTAAATTATATATTTTTAGTTTCTTCCGAAAGGGCCTCAAATATTTATGAAAAATTATTTTGTTATGATATATTTGTGCATAAATTATTTTGTCGGACTTTTTATTTATTGATATTTTAACGGAGATAGTAAATGTAGTTATGTCATAAAATTATTATTATATATGGTACATTTCATTCAAATTAATAATATTCTATTAGTTATGATGTATTTAAAAAAAATTATATACATTTTACCGCAAACCTACGTAATATCCGGATATATGAAATTGGAAAAAAAAAACTATTTTGATACTATAAACCCACTTCCACGTGGAAGTGGGTAATGGCAGCACCAACTTTGGCATAAGTGTCACTAGTCACTTTATATATATATATAATAGTAAAGTAAGGTGAAGACCCTTTTACATATATACATATATCTTCATCTGCACTTTTCTTTTAATTTTGTAACTTTGAGAAACCTTGAGCAAACTTGCATTTCCTTTCTCTGTTTATGTTTGTGTATATAATAACCACGTTCAGGGGGGCTTGCTTGGGAAGGAAATTTATTTTGGCGATTTATGTGACCACCGAAAGTAATTTGATTATCTACATCAAGTTATTCAAGCCCTTATTTAAGGTATGTTGGGGAAAAAAAATCTTTTTTTCATATTGTTTGAATCCCAAAAATTATAAATCTATTAAATGAGTCGTTTTTACTATTCTATTACCAGGAAGACCCTCTGCGTAGGGCATTGGGATGTCAGCTAAATTTATTCTTGATCGTATGCTCATCACGCTTGTAATATAATGAAGTATATTAAGATTATTTTTTTGTCTAGTTTCTTATTCATTGTGTCTATTAGAGAGTTAGTTTAATAATGAGGCAGAGTGTTAAGCTATTCTTTCATGTCAGAAGCTTTTATGAAAAAGTTATTTGAAAATGATATTAATATTAAATCTTGTACTCTGGTCTCTTAGTTATATACTTGTCAAATAACCTGTTTCAGAAAAGACCATACTATTACCAAATTAGAGGCGTTCATCATTCAAGTCAAGCCTGTCAGTCTCCTTTTGAGTTCTAATCGATTAATTTGCTGAGTTGAATTCGAGTAAAGAGTTTCGAGACTATTATGAGTTTTATAAGCCTAAATGGTTGGATGAAAGTTAAATGAAGTCACGAGGAGATTCCTTAAGCACTTTGAGGTCCTTATGAACATCCTCATATTTATGTTACATTTCTTAAATCGAGTTAAGTGTTCAAATTTATTCTAAAACCATTTGAGGTTCAAAAAGATATTTGCATGTTATACCAAAGTAATTAAAGAATTTTGAGAATAAAAGTAAGAAAGAGCCAAGAATGGCTAAGTTCTTAGTATGGCCTATCATGTGCATTCAAAGTTCATATCATATGTAGCATGTTATGCATGAACTCTGAGCTATAATCGAAGGTAAATATATATGATACAGATGACCATAGGTTGGCAATATGATGCCAGTTAGCTACCGGAAGATACCGCCATTGCTAGCATTTAGTTGGGTATGTCATGCATTTGAATTTATATATATGTATTCACGATATACGACTAAACGGGCATACATGCATATTTAATTATTATGAGGTCAAATGTCGGCCATGGAGGCTATTAGAGTTTCAGTTTCAGGTGGTATCTCTATTACTTTTTTTACTGCAGCTATTTATGATTCTACTTTCCACCTTTCATACCAGAACATTTTCATTCGTATCGACACCCCATTGCCTAGGGATGTTGCATTCGTGCTACAGGTTCATACAGAGGTCTTGATTAGCCTTTGCAGTAGGGGTGTGGTCTCAGCTGAGGATTGATATGCTCCATTCTTCCTGGAGCTATTGATTATTTGTATATTTGGTATACATGAGTTTTGTATATAGTTGTTGGTATTGTTAGGGACTTTTACCAACCAGTTGGGTTGTACTATTTGTATAGACTTGTGGACATATCTTGTTGGGTCTTCTCAGCTTTCATTTATAGTCGCGTCGGCTTATTATTTATATGATTTCAGTTCTACCCATGTCGGCTTTCTATTTCTTTATCAATTAAGTTCACCTCGCCGACCCTTTTATTATGTCATTAATATTGTTGTGACCTCTCTGGTCTAGTTATCTTATTTCAGCATCTTATTATGGTGGCCTTGTCGGCCCTCATGGTTTCATTTCTTTTATGTATCTATTGGTTCACTCGATCAAGTGAGGCACCGGGTGCATGTTGCTCCTCCCTTAATTTGGGGCGTGACAACACATTTGTTTCATTCATAGTCATCAGATGTTAGAGAAAGATCCTCAATAGTCAATATAACCAATGACACATTTCATGCCAAACACTTTCACTATTAATTATTCTACATATTTTTAGTATACTCTTCTTTATACAGACACGAACTCTATACATAACACATATTTACAAGATGGAAATCCTAAACATTATGATTCTACTATATAGCACCTAAGGAAAGAGAAAAATGGCAACACAACCCCTAGGTGATGTGACAGACTCATAGGTGCACCCCCTCCCCCTCTAAAAATATGCATTGTCCTAAATGCATTATAAAAAGTACTATAAAGCTCTAAGAGTAGGGTTTACCAGCAAATCTCTAGGATTTAAAGTCTAGCGCTTGTGGTGGGGCCCCAACTACCCAGTAACCTTTATAGTGGCACCGATAGCGACCGACACACTTAACGGTGGCTCAGTAGGAATATCCATAGTTGGTGGGGAAATAATAGGAGTTTGTGACTCCAAAGAAGTATCAGCTTCAATACTCAAAGTCATCTCATTGGTGGTGCACTATAGGATACTCCAGATGCACAGGCTCACAACTGCTCAACTCTCAACTCTACATTGAGTTGTGACCTCCTCAAAACCTCTATTGTTTACTTCTTCTCAAAGTCTATGTCTCTCTACACCATATCTTCCGAGACCTCCTTTGCTCCACATCGTCATCCTTAGGTTATTTACCAGAGGCTTTAAGGAGCATACCTAATAGGTATATGAATGTCCCCTCCCCCTCCGATTCCTCAACCTCTAAAATTGAGAACACCTCAACTGCCATTTCTCTCAACTGTCGAATATCACCATAAGCCTGAGCAAGCTCGACTGCAAACTTTGCCAAATGAGACACTATAAGCTCATGAAGTCGGTCATTAATCTGAGCCTCCATGTCATCCATCTGGGAATATAAATCATTGTATGGTACCAAAGCCACTCTGATTTCCCTATCAAAAATGGCCTAAGCTTCTCAAAAAAGAACTTCATCTACTTCTCATGGTGTTCATCCCTCTTAACCTATCTTACAAAAATTGTCGGTGTGAAAGCATAAAGTAAAGGTTGGGTCAAAAATAAAGTATTATTGGTAGTCTCACCCTGTGTGCCTAAAGCTTCAGAAAAATATTGTGTTTGAGTTTGAGTGGTTGTGCCTGTTGACTTCATGGGATGCTCTCCTATCTAAGCCCCAATCTAAGCAACTGCTTGAATACCTGTGGTACCAGCTTATACACCCGCATCTCAAGTCGTGACTCATCTCTTATTTTCTTAATATCACATTTCTTTGTGGCTACTGTCTCCACATCAATACTTGCTAAAATGAATACTTTGACCTTTTTTCAAAAGTTGGTCACGACGCAAAGGAATGGTAATGTTGTGGCCAACTTGCAGACCACATACCTTATTTCCTCCATAATGAGTCTTCAAAACTCTATTGATATCCTAGAAAACATTGTCAATACTAACACTGCCTTAGCCTCTATAAGCTTGTTTATATCTCACTCACCCTACCAAAACATAGCAGAGAAAGTCAGTGATGCCTTTTGAATCTGCTCCTGAGTGTTTGTCAACCATGAGGATTGACCATCTTTTATAACTTGAGTGAACCATAGACATTGTTGAAACCCATCCCCCATTCGGTAGTCAAAATCTGTCATCTGTGGTGGTGGCACATAATCTATCCCAAATAAGAATCTATTGAACTTGGTTGGGTCGATGTCTATATGGCTCTCTATACCAGTACCTAACGTAACCTGATCATCTCCCCTTTGCTAGTTTGGCCCATTGGTCCAATAAGGTGGAATAGTTGGCATAAAACTCATGGAACATGGTTAGATAATGCATACCATGCTCCTTCGATATTCATGCAAGTTTGTACTCTTTGAATCACCTCTCAATGTTAGGGTATTCTAGCAAATTTGATTCTATGATCTTCGGTTCCTCAGTTATGCTTCTGTTCATACTATTCCAGACTATAATTGTTAGCTCTTCCTAATAATATTTTTCTAAGCCTTCAACAGACCACTGCATCCCATCAAAAAATCTGGATGTTTGGTTTTAATAATGCTGCCTTGAATTGGTTATGGAAGATCAATCCTGGTCGGATCAGCTGCTCATGGTCTTTCCTCAGCAGACTCGAAGGAGGACACCATGAAACTAGAGACGGTGTCTAATTCATCTCCCTCATTGGACTAGGGATATTCATGACATGCCGTGTCATGACTCTAGTTTGATATTCCATAGGGATGCTCCCAAGTGTGTGATTACCTGTACATCCTCAAATTTGAGCTAGTGGACTCATCTTGCAATTGTCGTCATGTCTTCTTTTGTGCACCACCATGCATAGTTTTAGCTTGGGAGGCATTAGCACCTGAACGGGAAAAATATTAGTACAAACTATCTTAGTAAAGATCTAGCAAAAACTAAAAAAAATTAACCACATGCACTAGTGACAAAGCGTCCTGATCTGAGACTACATCTAGTCACGACACGGTGCTTAGATCCCATAAGTGACCCCAATCTAACCTCCTAGTTTGGCATGACACTAAGATTCATATAAAAGAATACTAAAGAAAACTGAATTTATAAATAATGTCTGATAGTATTCTATTATGATCAATGGACAACATCTGAATATCATAAGTGGAATCTAAACTGACTATTTGAAAAGCCTTTACTAATACGAGTTTCTAGGAAAAGGCCCTAGCTAACTCTAATTGTCTGAAACTAAACGTAAATTACTAAAATAAAGATAGAAGTCATCCTCAGAGATGAGAACTCACTAATAGGCTACAGTGCTGATTAGACATACTACTAACCATAACCCAAATACTGAATGTTCGAACCTATATTATCAAACAATATAGGTATAAAGTATGTCGTCAGTACTTTAAATGTACTGAGTATGAAGGATAATGCATAATAATCATGATAATTTAACATGTTGAAGTGTAAGACATAATTGATTCAATGATCAAGTAACTAACATGAAAACTGATAAAGTCGTACTAAATCAACTAAACACTTGATCATGTAATAGCTGAAAGACTGACTATAGAAGACACTAAAACCGACATATTACCATGTGACCTACTACATATATTTTGATGTATAATCTCCATCAAAAGAGCCCAAAATACTTTACCGATGTCTAAAGGTTGATTTGAGCTAATGTGGATTCACTAAGCTAATGTCTGTAAAGACTAAGGAGTCAGTCTCAATTGGTGGGAAGTCCCTTAAATCCTATTCTGGCATGTAGTTCTGAGACTTACATATTTCTACTAAGGTTTATGGATATTGACCCTAATCCTTCATACTTAAATCCACATGGTGCTAAGTAAAAACCAAACCCTAACCTCCCTAAAAGGGCAATTTAGTCACAAAAACAGAAATGGGGTGGGACCCACCTCCCGATGCTGAAAAATTTCGTTCGAAAGATGGAACTGTAGATTCCGTCGAGACGAACACCACAAAAGTTACCACGTTACCAGATTCCATCTACAGCTCCTCAAATCTCCAAAATACTGAAGAGATCACTTTTTAAGTTTCTCGGGATGAGCTGCTGAATGCAGAAAAAATTATTGCTTTGAAAAATTGTGGATTGCTGCAGGTTACAAGTAATATAGGAGATGCATCCTCATCTCATATACTACATACAGTGAAAAAATCCGACACAAAAACAGTCCAGATTGAGAGCAATGAAGAGGCGCATATTGACACCACTGTGCAACCACTGCACCTTCACGTTTCAGGTGGTTCCGTTGACATTTGAGCCATCGCACCACCTGGGCTTTGTTCTCAAGGATATGGCACCCCTCAGGGAACAAAAATCTCCGGCGAAATCATCGCCGGCGAACAGTTCGGCGGCGGAGCTCCGGCGAACAAAACTGAACAAGATGAATACCAAAATGATCCTCAAGTTATTTCCCATCCTCCCAACCATGAGCGCCAACTCGAATATACTCCAATTGTTTCGAATTCCCATTTGAGCTCTGACAACAATGGAGTAGCCGGAGCTTCGGCGACTGAATTCATCCAAGACCAATACCAAAAGGTGCGTAACAGTGTGGAGAGGCATTCTAATAATAAAACATGTCTCGAATCTCCACAAACAAGTTCAAATTCAAAAAGTCATCAAGACGACTTTGGGGGTGCCGGAGCTCCGGTGAACCAATTGGCACAAGACCAATTCCAAAAGGTCCATCAAGGTATTAGGAGGTTCCCAAGCTATATAGAGTGCCTCGAATCACAACAAACAAGCTTTAACTCAAAAAGACGCAAAGACACTCATCTTAATGAAGAACACTGTGACAGTGTTCTTCAATCTGAATTTGTAACTGGTGCGATGGATCATGATAAATATGACCAAAAAGAAAATAGAATGGTAACATTGGAAGGCATTGAAGAGTATGATCAAGTCCCCAAAGAAAATTCGAATGGGAATTTCGTTGTTAAGCAAGGTAACAGTGCCCCTACAGTGGTTCCTCCAGGTAAGTCCTCTAACTATTTCAATCAATATATAATTGAATGTACTAGTCATAATCACAATGTTGATCAAATGCATATTGATACTGTCAAATTTCATGAAGTTAGTCTAACTGATAATAATACTCAAAAAGAAAATGTAGCTAATGCAGCTACTGTTAAGTCTACTGATATGCATCTTGTTATGTCCAAGAATAATGAAGTACTGCAGACTTCTACTCACAATGTTGATGTTGATCTTGTTGATAAACACAAGGAGCAGGGGAACATATTACCTGGAAATGTTGAAAAAACCAAACAAACTGCCCAGTTGAACAGGGGTCTCAATGTGAAATTTCAACATGTCCAAAAACCTTATGTTCCTAATAGTAACCCAATGAAAGTGTCTAATAACTTTGATGCTTTCAAATCCAATAATAAATCTGCTACTATGAATACTGGAAGCAATTTAGGTCCCAAATATCCAAACCAACTTAGAGCTCCAACTTTTAATACTTCTATTTCTACTAATCATGTGGTGTCCCCTACTAATCAGTTACATGTCAAACAAAACAAGCATCCCAATACTAATATTCCAACCCCTCCAAATCCTGTCATCCATCAGACCTTGGCTACTAAGCTGAGAGCCCAAGAAGCCATTAAAACAGCCATTATTGATATTACACCCCCCAAAATTACTACAAAACAAGGCTATCCAGCTATAGTATTTACAGAAGAAGATTTCTTGGTGAAATTGGCTAGTGATTGTAAGTATACTCTGATAGGAAAATTCACTAATACTATGCCTAAGATAGAAACAATTAGAAAGGAATTCATCTTGAAAACAGAGCTCAGAGGAGGAGTGAAAATTACTCATTTTAACTCTAGGCATCTGTACATAGACTTGGACAATGAATATGATCACTCTACTGTATGGTCCAAAGGAAGAATGTACATAAATGGACAGCTTATGAGACTCCAGCTATGGACCCCCACCTTCAAGCCTGAAGAAGAAACCTCTCTAGTTCCTATATGGGCTATATTACCAGAACTACCTTGGCACTATTATCGTCTTGAAGTGGTAACCCCTTTACTGTCCCCAATGGGAAAGGTGTTGTTCTTGGATTTGGCAACCTACAAGAAAACAAGGGGTAGTGTTGCCAAAGTCAAAGTACAAATTGACCTTACAAAAGAAAGACCACAGCATGTATGGATGGGCTATGGTGAAGATGAAAATGGAGCAGGAAGGTGGCAGTCTATTCAATATGAAGAGGTGCCAGATTACTGTCAACACTGCAAACATCAAGGTCACACCATTCATGTTTGTACTGTTAAAAGAAGGGATGAGGATAAGCAGAAAATGCAAGTTCAAGAAAAAGAAGCAAGACACAAAGATAAGGACAGCACTGACAAGAATAAGGAACAACAGAAAAATGAGCTAAAGCACCAAGAAGACAAACAAAGTAAGGAACAACAAAATACTAGCAGGGCTGCAGCTGAAAAAAGAGACCAAGAACATGCAGGTTGGCAAATTCAAAGGAGGAAAGGTAAAAAAGAAGAACAACACCACCAACAACAACCACAACAACATAAAACACAAGTATACATGACAAAAGGGGAAACTTCAGCACCCCACCAGCATAATATCAGCAGCAGTAGAGAAGGGAAAACTCCACAGCAGGCAGGTATGGTTAATAGCTCTAAATTTAATACTTGTACTAACCAAACTTGTAATGTAGACTCTGGAGTCCAGAGCTTACTCCCTACTCCCCATACAACATTGGATCCCATCCCCCATAAGCCTATACAGCAGGTTCTACATGGTACTGGAAGTAGCAGACCTGTAGACAAACAAAAAGAGCAAAATATTACAGCTATTTGTGCACCAAGTACTGCTGTGAACAATATGGAATGCAACAATGCCTATGGAAAAATCCCAGGTATTGACTCAATTCTCCCACACCCCCATGGCTCCCCCAATTACTTTAATGTCTTAAATGGTATTACTGTTGTGGCTGATGAAGTCTGTGGAGGTGAGGATGGGGGAATACAGGAGAAAACCACTAATTTGCAGGAAGGGGAAACCAAGGGGAAGGAAAATTTGGCTGAACATAGAAAAGATCCCAGAACCCCTGTCAACACTCTTCCAGCAGAAATAAGGTCCTCTATGCAATGGCAACAAGATGATATTCAACAAGTTCCAAAAGACAGGTTACAGCTCACTGAAATGGATAAGGAAGGTGCAGAATCTCCAAATAGCTTTGAAGGAAATATAGGTGCAGTTACTAAGCTCCTGAATAATAAATATACTCTATCTCTAAGTAAGAAGAAGAGGGATGCAATGATGAAAAAGTTAGCTCAGAAACAAAAAAAATCTCTGTCTAGAAAAACACAACACAGAGTGAACTATGTGTTGGTTGATGAACAAGCAGGGATTCATGTGACACCTCTTCAAATTCAATCCAGTTCTACTGAAGTGTGTGTTCTTAATAAGAGAGCCATATCAGATGACAATGAGGATGAATACAGACCTATTCAATCTGAAGATGAAGAGGATCTGGACCAAAGGGAACAATCTCAAGATGAGGATGAGAAAACTAGTGCCTCTCCCTTTAGAGCATTGGAGGATATCACAGATACTACAATACAGGAGGAGGTGCTGCAGGTCACTGAGGAGAAGGGTTTATCACCCAGGGGTCAGCAAGATCAGAACAAGAAGAAAAAGAAACAAGACATCTCCACCAGTTCAGATAATGCTACTTGTAAGAGTGGCATCAAAACAAGGTCCAAATCCATGAAACCTTGATGATGAATACAATATGCTGGAATGCAAGGAGTATTGATACTCAAGGTGCTTTGGATAGACTCCAAAAACTCAAGGATTATCATAGTCTCTCTATGTTGGCAATTCTTGAACTATTTGCTCATCAATCACAGATCAACCAATACAAAAATCAGCTTAGAATGAATAATGCCTGTCATAATCCTAATAACAAGATTTGGCTATTCTGGAATCAGGATGTGGACTATCACATTAGAGACCAGGATGAACAACAGGTGGTTGATATTGATACCTTCCTGGATACTGTTAAAACATGTTGGGATAGGCATATGGAAGGAAATCCTATGAGAATTTTCCACCAAGGGCTACATCAAGCTGGACAAGATAGGGATGGCAAGCTTTAGGAGAAAAAGATTAAAAAGGATCAAACAACCTCCTTGAACTATTTTTATCTTCAATGTTCTAACTTACTCTTCAAATTGGATATCAATATGACTAGTGATAACCACTTTGAAGGTTCTACAGTTAGGACCATTGTAAAGGGGAGAGTCTCCCCTGCATCTTACCTACCTAGGATTAGAGTAGCCTTTTTCTTTTTCTTTCCTTTCCTTCTACTTTTTGACTGTGCATGAACTTGTACACATGCAACATATCAATCCACAGTTGGAGGGCCAGCTATGTGTGCTGCATATTACAGCAGTGGCATGATGGAGCACTTCACCATTTGGAGCTTGCAGCTTGTGGAATTCCTCCATGCAACCAGAACTTACATCAAGGGGCTGGTGCTGGAGTGTCAGCAACTGAGCTTGGAATTCCAACAACATGCAGCATACAAGGAGAAACTACAGCACAGTTTTTGCTGTGCAGAATTTTTCTTGTTCTTTTACTTGTGCAGGTACAATACACAACTGCAATCTCCAAGAACAAGTTCTTCAGCATACAACAACTCACTAGAACATAAAGCAACATCAAGACATACCTGCAACAGATGGACTACAGCTGCAGCAATAGCCATCAAAATTCCAGCACAGGCCACAGCTACAGCCCCCAACAAAAGCATCATGCAACATCAAATTGACTCCAAACTAGGCAGGAATACAGAAAATACAGTAGTTGCAAAGCCCAAGAAGTTTCAGCTCAAATGTATATTTGGAGACGTTAGTCGAGCGACCTTGAAAAAGTTAGCCGAATTAAGTCTCCAAATGGAACACTTCACTACTTGGAGCTTCCAGCTTGTCCAAAAGGCCTCCAAATGTTGCAAGAACACAGAAAATACAGTATTTGCAAAGCCTAAGAAGTTTTACCTCAAACGAATAATTGGAGACGTTAGTCGAGCGACTTTGAAAAAGTTAGCCGACTTAACTCTCCAAATGAAGCACTTCACTACTTGGAGCCTCCAGCTTGTCCAAAAGGCCTCCAAATGTTGCAAGAACATAGAAAATACTGTAATTACAAATCCCAAGAAGTTTCATCCCAAACGGATAATTGGAGACATTAGTCGAGCGACCTTGAAAAAGTTAGCCGACTTAAGTCTTCAAATGGAGCAATTCACTACTTGGAGCTTCCATCTTGTCCAAAAGGCCTCCAAATGTTGCAAGAACATAGAAAATACAGTAACTACAAGGCCCAAGAAGTTCCACCTCAAATGGATAATTGGAAACGTTAGTCGAGCGACCTTGAAAAAGTTAGCCGACGTAAGCATAATGAGGAGGTTGGTGTCTATTTGTTTTTGGTGTTATTGGCTTGTCTCTATGCATTTGCAGGTATATGGAGATACATTAAAGCATGTTACAGTTGGGGACATGTTTACAAGCCACAACACACAAAAACTCCAACAACATGCAGCATACAAGGACAAACTACAAGTCCACAATGGACCTGCAGAACCACAACACAGTGTTTGCTGTGCAGGAGTATTGGAGGTACTTTTCTTCTTGTTCTTTTACTTGTGCAGGTACAATACACAACTACAATCCCCAAGAACAAGTACTTCAGCATACAACCACTCACTAGAACATAAAGCAACATCAAGACAGACCTGCAACAGATGGGCTACAGCTGCAGCAACAGCAGTGGCAACAGGGTTGTTTTTCTTTGCAGATGCAGGGATTACAAAGTGCATGGTTGCAACAGCCCTCCTGGATTCTGTGCAGGCACACAAGAACCCTCCAATATCCAAGGCACCATATGTTAAACCTTCTGGCAGCAGCAGCACCCATCAACACTCATTATGGGAGTCTAATCTGGGAGGCCATTGTTCTTGTTTGTGTGGTTGTTTATTTGAGTATGTAGGCTGCTGGAACATCAGAAGCTGCAAAATCCATGAAGCTGCAGTTGCAGATATCATGCCACAGAGTGCTGAAGCTGAATTTGATTGGAAGCAACAACAAATTCACAGCTGTAGAATGCAGCAGCTACAAACACCATCAACAAGAGGAGTTGTAACCAGCCACAGCACCTTGGAGCTCAGAAGATACAGCAGCAACCTTACAACTAAAACAATCCAACACCAACAATATTCAACTTCCATCTACTTTCAATTGAGGAGCCCTCCAATGGGCACCACAGAACCCCTACACACTGGTTTGCTTCCTTGGCTATTTCCTTGTGCAGGTCCACAAAGAACCAAACAAAGGGAGACAGCAACCATTCATGCAGGGGCCTTCTTGCAGCAGCTCCAAGTCACTTTGAGCTCCTTGTTTGTTTGTTTGTTTGTGGGTATGCAGGTACAATCATGCAAAATGCAAGTAAACACCCAAGCAACTGCTCATGCCATGGCTGCATCACCTACAAGTTACAATTTGCTGCTCTTCAGTCACTCCTTTTCTCAACAACAACTCCAACGTTGCTGGTTATTATAGCTCTATATACTTCCTCTCGTTTCATCCTCCTTAGCTGATAATCATGATTGTGATGCTGTTGCATACTTCCCTTGGACTTACTTGGTACGACAAGACGAAAAAGGGCAAAGATGAAAAGAGCTTCTTCACCCCATGCGAGATAGAAGGTTCATATACTTGTTCTTCCTCAATTTAGCTATGTATGGTACGTAGCATAGTTGAATAGGACTAGTGTAGGTTACTTTTTTATCTTCTCATGGAAGGGGAGAGTCTCCCTCATTTATGCTTTCTTAGTCGACTTGTATCGGGAGGAGTCCTCTCATAGGTTTACTGCTTTCTAGTTATAGATAGCTCCTTTTGCTACGGGGATGAGTTAGCCGACCTTAATAGATTAGCCGACTTATGAACCAACATAGGATCGGAGGTAAGGTTTATGTCCCCCTCCTTGTATTTTTCTGCTTTATTTTATGTTAAGGTTTGGGGGTGATGCTCAACCCCTGACTGTGCACGAGAGGTGGGAGCCTCGTGTAGGGTCTGTTCCCATAAAAAAAACATGGTGCTAAGTATAACTCCCATGGAAGACATGCAGTTAAATTGGAAACACTAATAATCGGTAATATTGAATCATGTTGATAATTGATAAATACTGAGTATCTCATAAATCTTGATAGCTGATAATATACTCAAATATACTTTATTTAAAAGTATCTAAAATTATAAAACCTAATAATTTGAAAACATGCATTTAAAATTATATAATTCTGAGTCATGAAAATACTTATATACTAAGGTTCGTGAAAATATCATTTAGAACAGGATTCCAAGAGAGACTGGGTCTGGTTTTTCAACGTCTACGATCAGGGAATGCCTTTTTTGTTAAAGAGAATTGGCCGATTGATACAGTTTGCTTCCTTAACTCAATTAGTAGGACCCCTAGAGTTCACTCCTTCCCCACACCTTGCCCCCTTTTTCTCACTCTTTTGGTGGTTTGTCAATTTGAATCTATTTTCTTTATGCTACCGAAAGACGGAAAGGGGAACTGACTCCTTCCTTCCTTGCGGAGGACGAATCAAGGCCTGAAGTTGGTTCGTCGAGCAAGAGGAGAGAAGGATCAACAAGGATTTCATACCCTATGGTAGTTATTTTTCTCTCTCCCCCAGATATGCCATGGAATGTATAATAAAACATGCAGTCAAGACCTGTTCATGAAGAAGAAATGATCATAAAAATCCTAGGTTTGTAGGAATAATAAACTGAAAAATTGAGGTTTTTTGAGGACTCAATGGGGTAAAAGATACTCATTGATTAAATCTCGCATACTTGGAATAAAGAACCTTAGCTTGAATTTCTTGAAGGGAGGCTTGAAGCTTGGAACCCTAGTTCTTGCTTGACAGGAAACTTGAGAGTGAAGAAACTTAATTTGGGGAGTTATGCATGTAATAAGGGTTTGGGTCTACTAATAATCCCTTAATCCCACTTAGAATAGTCCAAAAACGAAGTTGGATAGGGATTAAAGAATGGAAAAAGGCCAAAATGACCCTAATTAAAAACTATCAGAAAGCATCTATGATCGGTGGTTCCATCTACAGGATGTAGATCCCTATTTGTTGGAATCAGAGAAAGTTTTTAGATTTCTAGAGTTAGATTTACGAGACCTATCTATGGTTTGTAGAACAAATTACAAACCATAAAAAGGGTCCATAAGAATCAGGGAAATTTAGAGTTTTTAAGGTTTGGTTTACCAGTCCCAACTATGTTCAATAAATATTGTTTGTCCTATTTAGATGAAAAACCAAGTTTCTGAAATTGATCTACGACCCAGATCCATGACCCGTAAAAGAGTTTACAAGATGTAAACCCAACTAGCCAAATTTCAGGCATAAATTTCTATTTCTGAAGTGTCATCTACAAGTCCCATCTATGGAATGTGGTTCCTTTTACAACTCGTAGATGGAGTCCGTAAAAACCCAAATTCTGCAGACTTCAATTTTTCTGAACTTTTCACAACCTAATTTGTACTTATGGAATTCTAAGGTGTTACACGAAGTCAGCTAACTTACCATCACATGTGTGAGGGACCGTCAGTGGTGCATTAGCTAAAAAGCTAGCAAGTGACAGTATACATGATGGACCGTCAGAGCTCTGATAGACCATCGGTTCTACTGTCACTACCTTCTAGTGGCTACTTTATTTGGCCATTTTTGACAGTTAGTCTGACTGCCCATCACAAGTGTGACGGTCCCATTGGACATGTTGTTAGGCTCTTATCAATAACTCTTTTTGAAAAGGTTTAATAATGGTGCACTAGACGACACATATGGGTCTGACAGTCTATCAAAAGCATCATCATAAGCCTTTTTTTTTGTGTTTTTCCATGTTTATTAAGGCTTTGCTATGTTATTAAGGTTATGTACTTTGAATGAGTTATAAGTCTCAATGTAATCAAAGATCAACGCCATCTAGGCACATCAAGGGCTACTCAAACTTTGACCTAGTCATTTAACTTGATGATACTAACAGGTACTCAAACTTCCCCTCTATATTACATCAATTCAATTATTGATGATTTCCCTTGAGAATGTTGACACTCAATCTAGCATTGGGAACTATCACTTAATTTCTATAAAAACAAAATCTTTTTGGGATTTTCAAATATCTAGATTTATTTTTTTACAAACACATAAATACAAATTCAAACCCATCAATACTCAATTTAGGGGTTACTCAAGCTTCACTCCTTTTCAATCCATCATTTCAATTATACAGGGGTTACTCAGGCTTCACGCCTTTTCAACCCATCATTTCAATTGTACAAAGTGTAATTAATTCAAAACAAAATTAAAAACGTCAACATACCTCAGTCAAGATGATCTGTTAATTTAGATGAAAAAGAAACCAACCCTCCGAAGAAGGAAACTATGACTAATTAGACTGTTAGTCACTAAATGACAACGCAATCACTCTACTAACAGATTTTAATTTTATTTATACAGCCACAGTCTTGATTATGGTTGATGAGAACTTGATGTTTGTGATTTGGAGTTGTGAGAGCGTGGTTCTTTTGTGGTGGAAGTAACGATCGAGGGAAATAAGTTGAGAGGGGGTGTCGAATGGAGAATATTTAGATTGGGTATTTGATTTGGTGAATGAGGGATAAGAATTAGATTTTAGGTTAGTGGGTATAATTTGGGTCGGTGGATCAGTTTAGACGTGTTGGTCAGGATACTTGGGTGGGTTTTGGGACAATTCCAAAATACTAGGGTTTTAGAAATATACCTGAGGTGCAATGGTGCAGGCGAAGGTATGTCACTCTCGTGATGTTCCATTAGAAGTTATTAATTCATTGTCCCGCTTCAGCAATGAGGTTAGTAAGATAGCGGTTCTGAAGGTTGAATGTGACAGTCTGTTAGAGGTCTGACACCACGTTATCTCATCCATCACCATGAAATAATGGACTAAATTTTCTTGCACTAGTGATGGCGTGGTCTGATGGTTCGTCAGGGGTTCAACGGCTTGTTGAACAAACCATCAATATCTAGTTTCCACTTTTCTTTGCCTTAGACCTGTACACTCAACAATTCTTTGAAATACATCAATATAAGTACAAAATTTACAACATTGTATATATACAAGAATTTTGGGTTGCCTCCCAAATAGCATCTAATTTAATATCACGGCATGACTCAGGCACCTTGATTACTCAAACTTCATAAAGGTACATAAATTCCATTACCTTCATCTACTCGGGCACTCCAATATATTTCTTAACCCGCTGGCCATTCACCTTGAAGCGCTTACCCTTCGGATTTCCAAATCCAAATCTCTTGATTGAAAAAACGTGCGCCACTCTAAATGGACAAACTATTTAGACCTCAATCTGCTTAAAAACAACCAGAGTCTAGAATTGAACAAGAGCACCAAGTCCCAGGGCTAAATTTCCTTTTCTCGATCTGCTGGTTATGGTACAGATTCATCCTCTCCTTGTAGAGAGTAGATATCTCATACGCACTTAATTAGAACTTATCCATCTCATTTATTTGCTCTAGCCTTAGATTTGCAGCCTCACTCTAACTCATATTAAACTTTTACAATACCCATAATGCCTTATGCTCTAGCTCCACAAGCAAATGACATGCCTTTTCAATCACTAACTGGTACGGTGACATACAAATAGGTGTCATGAAATTTGTTCGATATGCCCATAATGCATAATCAATCTTTCTGGCCTAATTAGTTCTGTTGGCATTTACACTCTTTGACAATATTGTTTTTATCTTCCTATTGGACATTTCAACTTGCCCACTAGACTATGGATGATATGGAGTAGCTACTATATATTGCTTCACTCCATATTTTTGTAGCAATGTCTTAAAGACTTTATTGCAAAAGTGTGATCCCCCATCACTAATAATCGCACTAGGTGTGCCAAACCTAGACATAATATTCATTTTAAGAACTAGGCAACACTCTTACCATCATTGTCTACAAATTCCATAGCTTCCACCCATTTGGAAACATAATCAACTTCCACCTGGATATATTTCTACCTATAGTAACTCACAAATGGTCTCATAAAGTCGATACCCCATACGTCGAACAGCTCCACCTTCAAGATTAGGGTCATAGGTAACTCATGATGCCTTGATATTACTCTCTGTCTTTGACATTTATCACATCGTTTCACCAATTCAAATGCATCTTGGTGAATGGTGGGCCAATAGTAGCCACATAGAGCACCTTCTGAGCAGTGCTAGCCCAACCATGGTGCCCTTCAACTGGGGAAAAGTGACAAGCCTCCAGCATACCAAGAATATTAGCTTCAGGAACACATCTCTGGATCAAATTATCAGCACACAACCTGAACAACTTCAGATTATCCCAAAAGAATTTGCTTACATCATCCAAAAAATTTCTTTATTGAAAGCTCAAATCCTCCGGCATCATATCACTAACAAGGTAGTTAGCAAAGCTAGCAAACCAAGGAATCATATCAAGAGTGGCATCTAATACATGCTCATCCGAGAATGAGTCATCAATTTCAAACTCAGCATCAACCTTTTTCTCTACCTCTAACCTGAATAGGTGATCAACTACTTGGTTTTCACAACCCTTCCAATCTTTCACCCTAAAATCGAATTCTTGTAGAAGAAGAACCCATCTAATCAACCTCGAATTCACATTATTATTCACCATCAAATATCATAGTGTCGCATGATCAGTGTGCACTATCACCTTCATATCCAATAAGTATGCTCTGAACTTCTAGAAAGTATAATTCTTATGTTCCCAATTCAAAGCCTTTCTTTCATAATACATGGGGTGAAAGATTTAGTTGTGGTTTTTTCCAGTTAACACCCAAAGTTACACCATTGGCATCGCACATCACTTCAAACAGTTTAGACCAATCCAATGTAATAATGAGTGGAATCGAAATCAGCTTTTCTTTAAGACACTCAAGATCTTTCAGGCAGACCTCATCAAAAGTGAATTTCATCTTATTTTACAATAATTTTGCATGAAGGATGTGCAATCTTTGAAATATCCTTGATAAATCTATGGCAGAACCCCTCATGCCCCAAAACACTTTGCATCTCTTTCATTGAGATGGGAGGAGGGAACTTCTCAATGACCTCAATCTTTACTTTATCAACCTCTAAGCCCTTCTCAGAAATTTTGTAGCCCAGTACTATGCCCTTCTTCACCATGAAGTGGCACTTTACCCAATTAAGAATCAGATTGGTCTCTTCACATCTATGTAGTGCACTGTTAAGATTCAACAACCATTCATCAAAGGAATCACCAACTATCGAGAAATCATCCATAAATACATCAATTGTATCTTCCACCATGTCCAAAAAGATAGACATTATACAACTCTAGAACGTGGTTGGTGCATTACACAACTTAAAACGCATGTATTTGAATGAAAAGGTGCCAAAGGACATGTGAAGGTTGTTTTCTATTGATCTTCAGGCACAATAAATATCTGGTTGTGGCCTGAATAACCATTCAAGAAAGAGTATTGGCCTCTATATTCTAATCTATCAAGTGTTTTAAAGGGTTAAAGAGAGAGATAGGCTATTTTAGAGATAGTTGTTGAGGAAATGATCCTTCAAGGTCCATCTGTTAAAATATTGGTAGTCCATGCAAACTCGCTAGCTAGTGACCGACTGAGAGGGATCAATTTATTCTTTGTGTTTGTCGTGACTGTCACGCCTCCCTTCTTAGGGACATATTGTTCTAGACTTACCCAATTATTATCTTAGATGGGGTATACTATACTACATCCAGCCATTTTATAATTTTCTTTTTCACCACTTCTTGCGTAGATGGGTTTAGCCTTCTTTGGTACTCTATTCTAGGGCTACAATCTTCTTCCAACTGAATCATATATGTGTAGATTCTAGGAAGTATGCAAATTATATCAGCAAAGGTTCAGCTAATTGACCTCTTGAACATTTTCAGCACTACCACAAGTGTATGTACTTTCTTCTCACTTAGATCTGAAGCCACAATAACTGGTAAAATACTTCATTCACCTAAAAACATATACATGAGATGGTCATGCAACTCTTTCAACTCTAACATAGGTGGCTTCTCAATTGATGGTTTAGCCAGAGGAGTTGGTCAGTTCTTCAGGTGTAGGTCTATTTTCTTTGGATAACCATGGTATGCTCCCTTGCCTTACAAAGAATTTATAGTCTCTACATAGTCGTCTATGAACTTATAATCAAAGTTCATGATCACAACATCTAGTGTCTCAACTGTGAATCTCTCCTCTACAGATGCCTCAATGACTTCCTCCTTAGCTATATCAATCACTGATACCATACTCATACCAGGTTGTTTCATGGACTTTCACACATTGAATTTTACCTCTTTTTTATTAAGATTGAATTTAAGCTCACCACTTTTCATGTCTACCGGTGCTCTAACTTTGGCCAAAAATGGCCTTCTAAAAAATTATGGAGACTTCAAAAATGAGACTCTCCACTTTCACTATCACATCACAAAGAATTCCCATGGGCATCTTGACTGACCTATTAGCCATCAATAACCTCATAGCAGTTGGTTTGGGGGCTCCCAAGCCCAATTGTTTGTAGACGGCAAGTGAAATAAGGTTGATATTGGCTCCTAAATCACATAAAGCCTTTGAAAAATTGAATAAATCAATTGTGCATGGGATAGTAAATGCCCTCGAATCTTTCTTCTTCTGAACTAAAGACATTGTAGCAATAGCGCCATAGTGATGCAGGTTATCTATCAGCTCAAAGTTGACTTCCTCTTCTTTGTGACCAAGTATTTCTTGAACTTAGCATAACTTGGCATATTCTCTAAAGATTCCACTAAAGGAATATTCACTAAAAGTCAACAAAGCATAGATATGAATTTCAAGTACTTACCATCCTCAGCTTTCTTCTTCAGCCTCTTTGGAAAATGGAGATAGTATTCTACGAACTGGAGTCAAAGGTTGTGACACCTCTATTTTAAGCTCCTTTGTGCTCTTAGTTCCTTCAACTCCCTCAAGAATAACTTTTACCCTTTCTAGCTCTCTGAAATCAACAAGAACCTCATCCTCAGCCTTAATTTCAGTACTAGTATTAGATTCAAATTCACCACCGCTCCAGTATTAGATTCAAACTTATCATCTTTTTCATGCTCAATACTTATAAGCATTTAACCCAGGAGTGACTTGTCACTTCTAGTTGTAATCAACATATATTGCCTATTCTTTCTTGGGTTTTGAATAGTACCACTAGTTAGTGTACTATTCTTTCTCTAATTTCGAGTGGTGGACATTTGCCCCATCTAATGCTCCAAGTGCTTAATAAATGTGGAGTGCAAATCTACTAGTTGAATCATGCTAGAAAGGTCACCTTTTAGCTCCGTAACCCCAAAATCTATAGATTTCACCCTCTTCAGTACCTTGGCCAACATTTCTTCCATTCTGGAGCAACCTGATCCATTACCAACCTTGTCTCTATTTCTATTAGGCATATATACTTTGATTCAATAATTTTTAAAGTATATTTGTTATGCCAATTTCCTTGATTACAATTTCCGGCTCTGCCATAATAGACATCCTTCTAATAGCTCTAACCTTAATTTTCCGAACCACTGGTCCAGAAACCCTCCTGATTGTTCAGATACTTGACCTTCTCTTCATTGTCAAAATCTAGATCTTCATGTCTACCTTTCGCCTCTACTTAATTAACCTTTCCAACACCGCTTGCTAATAAATGCTTAATTAGAAATTCCACCTGTGTCTTCATTTGAGCCATGTCCTGATCATGCTCCCCTTATCACCGATATTATTCAACAGACAAACCAACTGCATAATTGTCCCTTATAACCTCAGAATTTCTAGTGTCCCAATCCTTATTGTTCTTTGACACTTTATCTAATATATTTTATCATATTTGAAGGTTTAAAGCATCAAATACCAACCAATAACTACATCAATAATGGTTTTGGTTGCCGAATTCAATGATCGGTAGAAAATCTCCAACCGGTGGTCATTAGTCATCTTATGGTTTGGGCAATGCTTTAACCTCTTGCTTAACCTTATCCAAGTATCAAGAAATACCTTAGTGGGTAGTTGTTTGTGGTTGTTAATCTCATATTTCAATTGCACCTTTTTTGACAATGGGAAGAACCTCTCTAGATAAGCTTTTCTCAACTATCTCCAACAGGTACTAATGAAGTTCACCAGGGGAAGATTTGGATCATCCCCAATTACTCTTCTGAACAAGCCTTTCAAGTTCAACCGTTGGATCATAGTACATGTAATTGTAAGCTTTACTCATGGTGTTAAAGGTAGGAGAACTATTGCTCCAGTGGCTCCCACTCATATCAATTTCATCCTCATCCAATGAGAACCCAATGGGGTCAACCTGTCTCTGTTGCCCTCTGCCTCTCGGAACTGGATGATGGTTTGTTGGAGCCATATCATCTTCCTCGTCATCATGTTCATCATCCACATTGTTTTTGTTACCATTATTACCATTGTCCCTAGCCTGAGCCTCAGCAATATGTCTTAACCTTTGCGCTTCACATTCTTGTGCGTTCATTTTCCTACAAATGGATTTTTCAACTTGGGGTCATAAGGAATAGTGGTCCACCCTTACTACGGGTACTTGGCATGAACTAACTTCTACCCTTCAAAGACAAAAATAAGAAACAAAAAGTAAAATTAGGAAATAAGACTAAGAGTAAAATAATACCCACTTGACTTAATTAAAAATTATATTCTCCGACAATGGCACCAAAATTTGATATGCCCAAATTACACCTCCTTAAATAAGTATAATATTGTGGTTGTCAAATATAGAATCCAACTAGGTTGGGTCATATCCCAAAGGAAATAAGGTGAGAACTAATTTGTATGTAATTATTCACTATTAGATTCTTATTTCTAAAGGAATGGGGGAAAAGTTAGAAAAATTTGAATGTTTTTCAGTATTAATTTGTAGCTAGTAACTTTCAGTAATATCACTTAAAATGGGAATTTACAGAGAGAAACTAGGATTTTGTTCACCAAGAGTATTTGTCTTAATTGGGTTAATACAGAATTTCACTTTGCAATGCTAGTATATCAGTTTATCAAGCTCATGTTACATTTAACCATTTCTCAACCGAATTAAATGCATGTCAGTTTTATTCTCTTGAACTAAAAGTGTTTAACTCAATTCAATAATATTTACTCAGAGTTGGTTAACCTTACTACAGCATCAACCATTAGAAGAGTTCAAAATCTTAAATCCTTTTTATTAACTCTTTTCCCAAGATTTACACTTTTTTACTCAAACAACTCAAACCTAGGGCAAGTTCTAATGTTTGCAATTATTAGAACGCGATTAATATGAAAGAATTAATAAGATATACAATCACAATACAAAGTTCATTCCGTAAAAACTCTTTTTAGGTCAAGTCGTCATGAATTACACAAACCATGGTTTGAAGTAAAGAATCAAAGTATGTGTGCTTGGAAATATCCAATACTAAGTTTGGAGAACTATATAGCAAAAGAGAGAAGGAAGTCATAAATTTTCAAAAAATTCTTTACTATTCATCAACTCAGGTCTATCGGAATGGCTTCACTACTGTGGTGGGCCTTTTTAGGACACCGGATGACTGAGAAACAAGAAGGAATCTCAATATGAACATAACTCATCAAACATCATACTCTAATTTAGCTCATATTTCCACGAATCTAAAAAAAGAAATTGAAATCGCAGTATCAATTTTGAGTGAAGTTGAATTGATTCAAGCAAATTTGACTGTACACGACAATGCTAGCTCCATTGTTCCAATCGTGATTTCTAAAATGGTGATTTCTGACAGAATCATTGTTAAATCGCTTAATAGTCGCCTTTTGATTCAAACAAATTCTGATTTCTTCAAAATAAGTTGACCACTGGGTCTTTTCTCTTGAGGAATGTGCATCTATTGGTACCAATTGGAACAAATTACATGGAGGAATTAAAACCGGCAAGAATTTAGGAGAGTTCGCCGGAGATTCGGTGAAGAACTTTGATCAAGCTCAATATCAAAATATTCAGCATAAGGTGGTGGACATTACTAGTACTACCATGGCACTTGTATCATTTCAAAAAGGTTTGGATGGCCAAATTGATCATCCTAATGACCAAAAAAGTCCCACTCTTAGTGCAGGAGATCAATTCACTGAAGGGTCACAGCTTATGGAATTGTCAACAGCTCAAAATAAGGAATTGGGGGTACTCATCCACAAGTGATCCGCAATACTAAGGCAACTTCCCAAGGTATGAATCATGATTCTAAGCTTACTAGTCATAATCATTATAGTCATAATGTAGCTCAATTGCAAACTCACGCAATTGAGCAAAATGTTGTTGATCTAACCTCTTCTATGCAACATGGTATTCATGATATTAATAACATGTATGCTGGTAAAAATAGTGTTGTTAATACTGATACGGAAGGTAAGGATAACAGTCATATCAACCAAAAGGAGAAAACCAACCAAAACACCAAAACTCAAATAGCTTCTCCTCATGATCTTAGTAAGTTGACTTCCAACTTTGAAAAGCACACTAATCACAACCATAATCCTAGAGAGCATTCACCTCAAGATACCACCACTAAAGTCCCTAATTCTGCCTCTAATAGCCTTTCCAAACCCAAATTAATCCCATAACCTAGACCTTATACCATTGTCCATTCTTATGTTGCAAGGCTGAGAGCCAACCAAGCCAAAAGTGAGACAACTATTGAGATCAGTAAGCCCAAAATTAGTACCAGATAGGGTCTTCCCACTGTTATATTTAAAAGAGAGGACTTTATGGTAAAGTTATCCTCTAAGTGTAAGTTTATATTGGTTGGAAAAATTTCTAACACCATGTCAAAGATTGAGCTCATCAGAAAAAACTTTATTCGACAAGCTTAATTGAATGGAGGAGTCAAAATTGCTCATTTCAATGCTAGGCACATTTCCATTGACTTGGACAATGAAGAAGATCATATCTCCATCTGGAATAAACAAAGGATGTACATAGAAGGACAGCTTATGTGGCTACAAGTATGGAAACCCACTTTTCCCCCTGAAAAAAAGACTCATATAGTTCCTACTTGGGTCACATTGCTTGTGCTTCTCCCGTGGCACTGTTATAATCAGAAATTCCTATCATTCCTCCTATCTTCTATTGGAAAAATATTGTACCTAGATGCAACTCCACTTAAAAAACTAAAGGGAGTGTGGCAAAATTAAGAATTCAGTTGAAACTTACTAAGGAGAGACCCCATCATGTGTGGATGGGGTTTGATGAGGATGATCTCACAATTGGAAGGTTGTAGGCGATTCAATATGATGGATTATTTGCTTACTACCTATGTTGTAAACATCAAGGCCTATAGAATAAGTCTGCACAGTCAAAAGAAGAGATGAGGAGGAAAAAAGAAGAAAAGAAGCAAAAGTTGCTAAGAAAGCCAAGAATAAAAAAGTTGTTGAGCCCAAAAATCAAGTATCTCCTCCAAATAACTCTATTCAATCTGATTTTGTTGATGTTTCTACTAGTGATGCAGGAACAAAAGAAATTCAACCAGTAGGACAACAAGGGAAAGAAAAAATGCAAGATGGTGAATGGCAAACTCATAAAAAGAGGAATCAGAAACAATAGAATCATGAAAAACAACAAAATAACATAAAATATCTTCAGAAGAATCGATAGCAAAATAATAAAAAATGCAATACAGGAATAAAAAAAGGATCACAACATTGAAGATAACGATGATGGTCAGGTAAATAATCAAAAATAAATGCAACAAAAGAAGGAAAAGCAAAAAAAATAGGATAAGGAGCCATAAAGTAAGGTCTCTATTATAGAAACCACCACTATAATTCACATGGAGGGAACAAAAAATCTTAGGTATTGACTAAGAAGCTCCCCAAAAAAATTATGTTGATCATGGACCACAGGATCAACCCCCCAATCCCCTAGATATTATTATGGAAAATGTTTTTACTGTGTCCCCATCCCCAATCCCCATTAAGTTTTCTGATGATGTAGTTGATAGAGGTGAGGATGGTATGGAGGAGAGCCTTTCTAACTTGAAGGAAGGGGTAGAAAAAAGAGGGGTGATTTGTCTCATACTTTGCATGAGAGCCAACACACTAACCATAGGACTGACTCTAGAGCCCTTACAACTACTAAATTTTAGCATCCAAGTATGGTCCAACCAGTTCAAAATCAAACTATGGAAACTATATCTACTCCAATTCAAAATCAAAATAAAGGCTCTATGGCTAAGGACTTGGGATCAGTTTCTAGTACAAGCGGTATGAGTCTTACAGCTAAAAAAGAACAAGTTGAGTAAGAAGAGAAGATATACTATCAAAAAGAAATTGAAAGATCAGAAAAATAGTGTAGGTAGTGAGAAGAAATTAGATATGAATGTCACTCAAGATCAGCAACAACGGATGGATACAGGCTGCAATAAATTTGTTCTTGACTATAACACCACACCTCCCTATAAACTACCTATAAAACCTTCTGATATAACTCTTAATACCACTCCTAGAATCCCTGCAGAATTTGATGAGTATGGAGTTCTTGAATCTGAGAATGAGGTAAAAGAGGATAACTAATCTGTGAATGAAAAGGAAGATGATGATGAAGTAAGTGACAACTGATCAAAGCTTTCAGCACCCCTAGTGATAATGAAATAGAAGAGAAAGTAAAGAAAGTGACCAACAATCAAGGACTTTCTCCCAGAGGTATCCACAATACTAGATTCAATACTAATCATCCCAAACCTATCAGTTCTTCCCCTGCTGGTAGACCTAAATCAAGATTCTTTCAATCCAAAAATTCCCAATGATTAGTGTAATAATATGGAATATGAGAGGGTATTATCATGTAGCTTGCAATCCCAATGGTAAGATTTGGCCTTTTTGGTCTTAAGATGTGGATTGCAGAATTATGGATAATGAGGAGCAATACATTACTTGTGAACTCAATCATATTATGTGTTCTCATAAGTTCATCACCACATTTTTTTATGCCAAGTGTATCGACAATCTTAGAAGACCCCTTTGGGATAAGCTACGGCATCATGCTAACACCTACTTTCCCTAGTGAACTGTGGGGATTTTAATGTCATTACTACTCCTGAGGAGAAGCTAGGAGGTGTGCCTTATAATATGAAAAAGATTTTTGAGTTTATAAGTGTAATTGAGGCTTGTGGACGCATGGATCTTGGTTTTAGTGGTCAAAAGTATCCCTGGTCTAACTAAAAAGGTATTCAATTCAGGATATGGAAGAGAATGGACAGAGCCATGGCTAATGAAAAATGGCTTGAAACTATCCTTATACTTTTATCACCCATTTACCTTGACTTTGCTTATGGAAATGGTAGAGAGACAAACCACCAATATTAAGTACTTCAAGTTTCTTAATAATTGGACTGACCACCCCTTCTTCCTGGATACTATAAGTAATTGTTGGAACAAAAAGGTAGATAGTAATCAATAGGAATCTTTCATCAGAAAATGAAAAGATTATCTACCACCCTTATCTCATGGTCTAAGAAAGAATTTGGAGACATTTGTGCACAAGTCAAGGACTATGAAGAAAAATTCAGAGTTGCAGAAGAAAATCTCATCAATGTGAACTCAGAACAAAATAGGATCAATCTACATGCTACTAATGCTGAGTATATTAAATTCTTGAAAAGAGAGGAGTCATTCTTAAACAGAAAACTCAGCTCCAATAGTTCAAAGAGGGTGACATGAACTCCAAGTACTTTCATGCTTTGATTAGAGGAAGGAAAAAGAAGTTGTATATTCATAAAATCCAAGATGAAGAGGGTACCTAGTTACAAGGAGATGATAATATTGCCAAGGCTGCTTGTGAACATTTTAAAAGGAAGTTGTATATTCATAAAATCCAAGATGAAGAGGGTACCTGGTTACAAGGAGATGATAATATTGCCAAGGCTGCTTGTGAATATTTCAAACACATGTTTACTAGTGAGGAGAAGATTAGTCAAGAGGATATGTTGGAGTGTATACCTAGAATGATTAATGTTGATCAAAAAAGTCATCTTTAAGCTTTCCCTACACTGGAGAAATTGAAAAGTGTAGTTTTCTCTTTGAATCCTAACTCTGCTACAGGTCCTGATGGAATTAATGGGCATTTCTTTTAAGTGTGTCGGAGTATTATTAGTCAGATCTTATTGAGGTTATACACTCCTTTTTTTGTGGACACACTATGCCAAGATTCTTCTATCATGCATGTTTGGTCGTACTCCCAAAAGTGGATCATCCTAATAAAATTTCAGAGATTAGACCCATTAGTTTAAGGAACTTTGCCAAAAAAATCATCTCCAAACTTCTTTGTATTAGACTATATCCTATACTCCCTAACCTCATTTCCTTGAACCAATCTGATTTTGTCAAGAACGGGAGTATTTTTGAGAATATTATGCTGGCTCAGGAAATCATCCATCAGATTAAAAATCCAAATATTAGAGGTAATGTGCTCATCAAATTAGAAATGGAAAAGGCTTATGATAGGGTTTCTTGGTCCTACATTTGCGTAGTCCTCATTAAAATGGGTTTTGGTGAAATATTCATTGATATGGCTTACAGGATCATGAGTAATAATTGGTATTTTGTTATTGTAAATGGTTCTAGACATGGTTTCTTCCACTCTACTGAGAACTCAAACAAGGTGATCCTCTTTCTCTTGCCCTCTTTATTTTGGGAGCTGAAGTTCTATTCAGGTTGATGAATAGAATGCACTTACATCCTTAGTATCATGGTTTTTAGATAGAAAAAAAGGGGACCTCAGATAAACCATCTCAGCTTTGCTGATGATGTTATTATTCTTACTTCTTGGAGAATATCTTCACTCAACCTCATTATGAAAATTCTTGGTTCTTATGAGAAAGTTTCAAGATAGCTAATCAACAAGAAAAAAAGCCATTTCATGATCCCTACCAATTCTTTGAAAATCACTGTGAATAGGATCAAAATTATTATTGGTTTCTCTCAGAAAAAGAGTCCTATCACATACTTAGGCTGTCCTCTATATATTGGAAGATAAAATGTAATTTACTACTCTAATTTGGTGTCCAAAGTCATAGCTAGGATCATAGGATGGCAATCTAGAATTCTGAGTTATGGAGGAAAAGCTACATTGGTAAAGCATGTGATTCAATCCCTTTCCATCCACCTTTTTTCATCCATTCTCCTCCTAAAACCACCATCAAGCAGATCCAAACCCTCACTACTGATTTTATTTGGGGATGGAAAAGTGATAGGAAGAAGTACCACTGGTCCTCTTGGAAGATTCTGAGTTTTCCATGTGATGAAGGAGGTATTGGAGTTAAGCAAATTATTGATGTGGCTACCTCCATACAATATAAACAATGGTGGGTTTTAGAACAAAGAACATACTATGGGATGATTTTTTTAGGGCTAAATATTGTCAAATATCCAATCTCATATCTAATAAGTGGCATACTGGTCAGTCTTTAACTTGGAACCACATGATATATAGCAAGCAGAAAATGAAGCCTTATATTCAGTAGCAGCTTCACTCAGGCACTAGTCTTTTTTTGGTGGGATGATTGGTTGGGAACAGGTCATCTATCAAGGTACATGAGTGATTCCATTAGAGCAAACAACATTAAAGTTATAGATTTTTTGAACAATAGACAGTGGAAAGTGGATTAGGATCACTCCAACAACACCAATATAACTGGTTCCTATTATTCTAGCCACTCATTTTCAGTTCCAACCTCAGACCCTTGATCAACATATTTGGAAGCTCAACGGTGACGGGAACTTCAGTTGTTCTACTACATGGAATCTGATAAGAGACAAGAGGAGTAAAACTATGATCAACTCTCACACTTGGCATAAATTCATCCCATTCAAGTGTTTTTTTCAATTGTGGAGAACCCTTAGAAGGAATTGCCTACAAATGAGAAGATCACTAGTTTGGGCACAGCCCCTCTAATTGCTACTACTGCTATAACCCTAGACAAGACACTATTGAGCACATATTCTTGATAGGTCATTCTTTTAGGTTCAGTTGGAAGTTCTTTGCAAATTCACTTGGCATTACTACTGATTACACACCCCTAAGAAACATGATTATGAGGTAATGGACTGCTAAGTATAATAATGATGCTCATAATCTAATATTACACTCTATTCCTATTTTTATTTGTTGAAACTTGTGGAAAAATAGGTGTGCAATAAAGTATGGACAAAAGAAATCTAACACAACAAGAGTTATATACTCAGTGCAGAAGGACACATTCAATGTACTCTCAACTACCTACCCTTATATTTTGTGGTCTGCACATTGGAAGGAGGACATGTTCCTTTTGTTGGAAAAATGCACCCATATTACTAAGGTGATCATTGTTAGCTGGACTAAACCTCCTCAAAACATGGTCAAATTAAACACTGATAGCAGTGCAATTGACAACCCTGGCAGAATAAGTGCTAGAGGAATTCTCAAGGACAGAGATGGAAAATTCATCTATGCTTTTTACTACACCTATAGGGGAAGAAACCAACAATCAAGCCAAGGTTAAAGCTTCTATTTTTGGTGTTTCATGGTGTCTATAGCTTGGTTATTCTAAAGTGCTCCTTGAGGTAGACTCTGAACTGCTCACTAAGTGGATCAAGCAAAGTGCCAAACCTCCATTTCAAATCCAACACCTACTGGACAAGCTCAAGAACATTACAAACTAATTCCAAATCTTCATATGCAATCATATCTACAGGGAAGCTAATTATATAGCTGATGTGTTATCCAAGCACAGTCATAAGTGTACTACTAGTCAACTCTATTTCACCAAACAACAACTTCCAAAAGATGCTAGAGCATGTTTTGAACTTGACAAGATGGAAATGGCCAACTTCAGAAAAAGAAAACTCAAGATAATCAAAAAACTACCATGAGTTCTTCCATATGCTTATCCTTTTTTCTAGTTAGGATTTTGTTGTAAAGGGGAGAATCTTTGTAATGACTTCTACGGTCATTTTCGTGCTTTTGCATAATTTTACCATTTTAATCCTTCTCATAGCTTCTTTATAGCTCTAATGTAATTTTGGGATGGGTGGCACGCTCCCCAAGGGGTTTGGTTGAGTTTTGAGGTGGTTTGGCCACTTTTGAGGTTTAAGGCTTGAAAGAGTTGAGTTTAGTCAACATCTGGAGATTCGGACATCGTATGAGAACTTCGATGGTTCCATCAGCTCCGAAAGGTCCATTTTGGTCTAGAAGGAAGGTTGGTTTGGGTTTTGGAGTCTTTATTTTGAGTTTAGGTGGTTTTGCTGTTTTAACTTTAAGTTTTGGCCAAAGGTTAACTTCAGTCAACATTTTAAGTAAACGTGCTTGGATGAAAATTTCGCCAGTACGGTTAGCTCTAAAATGCCAAGTTTGGTCTATAACGACCTTTGGTTTGGTTCCTAAGGTGATCAAAATGATTTTTTTGGCTATTTGTGAATTTTAAGTGTTTTATTTGAAAAACTTTGACTTTGGTCAACTTTTTGTCGAAACGAGCTCCGTTGAAAGTCCGTTGATTCATTGAGTCTAGAATATAGTTTCCACTTGGATAGCATAGTTTGTTTACGTCAATAAGATTTCGAACGAGCTCTGAGTCCCCATTAAGAGACTTTATCCCCTTAGTGAAATGCACAAGCACAGCTGCTGGTGCACCTGAAATTTACTCTCCACGTCCGCAGGCCCTTGGACTCATTACCGGAGGTATGGCGTTTTGTTCTCTGCATTTGCAGAGGTTTAAGTGTTTATTCTCCGCGGTTGCGAAGCTTGTCTCCGCGTTCGCGAAGGCCAAACAGGGCTTGGCAGTAAGGTCTTTTAAGACTTGTTGCCAGCCCCTTTTCCCCCATTTTCAACATATTAAAACACAAATTTTGGGAGCAGATCTTGATCATTTTGCAATCATTCTCATTTTGGTGTGTCAAAAATTCTTGTGGAAACATTCGAGACCTTTCCACATCCTAAAAATGTTATAAGTTTTGCATAATTTTGTTGTACCCTTACATTTTTTACTATTCTAGGGCTTGAATTTGGTGAGGTTGTTTGAGCTTTTTTGGTGCTCGGAATATGTCCATTTTGGGGTACAAGTTCCTTGAGCTACTTGAAACCTTGTGATGGACTTAGTTTTTTGATTCCATGCGTGGGTTTCAATATTGAATTTTTGACATGCTTTTAGTTTTATTTTTAATTATAGTAATATGGGTATCGTTGGCTTTGTTTTGATGTGTTCTTCGATAATTTGATAGAGTAGCATCATTCGGAGGCAGCTCAGAAGGGAAACGCTTAGTTTTAACGGTTCATGTGCAGTTTCGACTTTGAGGTAGGTTATGGCTTACTTTTGTTAGACTTGACTTGGTTAGGATTGGTATATTTTGAGTAGTAACGCATGATTAGGTTGGTAATTTAAGTGTTGATATTCCCTTAAGCAATTTGGAGTCGATGATCATCGTTAGTGACTAGTTTGGGGTTTTAGTTGTTGGATCCTTAGTCTAGGTGATATCTTGTTTATATCATTTAGAATCCTTAGACATTGCTTCTAGGTGTTTTGAATTCAGGATGCCATTTGTTTGACTTGTTTGGTTTCGGTTAGTCACTCATTATGATTTTGTCTTATGTTTATGTCTTGTTTACTCATGATATTTAAATGTTGGGCACGAGAACTTGCTTTCGGTACACTAGAGTCTCGTGTTAGTGATTTGGTGCCTTTGAAGGGATTTTACTCGGTTTGAGTGATATATAATTTTCATATACTACTTGTATTGATTTGCCTTGCCGGTGTTAAAACTCTTTTTAAAGAAAGAACAAAATGATGAGTTTAAGACTTTTTGTTGATGAATAAGGGTAAGGATTTTATTAAAGAAATACCGTTGATATTTTATTTATGGCATTTCATATTGAGAAGCTCGAGGCATGAATTTCAAGCAGCCCGTTGATACATATTTTGGATTATTATTATTATTATTAATATTATTATTGAGAAGCTCGAGGTGTGAATTCTGGGCGGCCAGTTGATACATATTTGGGTTACTATTATTATTATTAGTATTATTGAGAAGCTCGAGGTGTGAATTACGGGTGCTTTATGATACTTTTGGAGGATATTGGGCCATAACTACGAGTTTACATTTATGCATTCTTCCAGTATTTTTATGAGTTAAGGTTATTGATGTGATTACATGATTGGTTGGATTTACTTGACTACTGTATGATCTTAATGCACCCTCTTTCCCTGCAGTCATAGTGTTATGCTTCTCTCTTGTTATTATAAGTATCATAGTGCTGCTTATTATATATTTATTCTTTCTGATCTCGGTCGGCCTATGATACCTACTGAGTACCCCGTGGTTTGGTACTTATACTGCCCTTCTGCATCTTTTTGATGCATCTCCCAATTTGAGTCACTCTCAGCGCACGCCTGATCATCCGTAGGCTTGTCAGATCCGTATTGTGGTGTGCTTCCGGCGTTTAGAGACTTGCTACATTCTTTCTTTTGCTCTGACTTGTATTTTGTATTTTGGACAGTCAGTTCTGTGTTGCATCTTTATATATATTGTCATCTTTTGTACTTAGTAGCTCATGTATAGGTAACACTAGGTCCGGGGTCTGGTCTTGTGTCAGTTCATCATTTTTGGTCAATATCGGGCATTTTGTATATTTTGTATTGTATTTACGTATCTATACCCTGAACCGACTTTTCTTTTGTTGTTATTCTTTTGGATTCCGCCTTCTTATGTTATTAATTATTTAATTAGATTGAGATTTGACTTTCGCTTAACTTGGATTTGGCTTGCCTATTTGGGGATTATAGTAGACACTATCATGGCCCGGATTCGGGTCGTGGCAATCTCCTTTGTTTATTGCTTTTCTAGTTTCTTTGTATTAAGAGGAGTCCTCTCATTAGGTACTTAGTTTCTAGGTTTGTTTCTTTATAGTATTGGGTATGAGTTGGTTATCCTTAGTAGGATGACCGACTTATGAACCACCATAAGACGGAGGTAAGGTTTATGTCCCCCTCCTTGCACTTTTATTTTTATTTATGATAAGGCTTGAGGGTGTGTGGCTCAATCCCTGACCACCACGAGGGATGATATCCTTGGGTTAGGTCTGTTTAAAAAAAAGTAATGAATATAATTGTATTCATTAAATAAGGATTGACTTACAAGAGTTAAGGAAATCACAAGCTTTGATTTTAAATACCGATGAAAACTATCGATAAAGACTCGTTCAAGCGTACATTGTTCGTCGCTCAAAAATAAAATAATAAAATAAAACCTAAAAATACTATATATAGTCTCAAGAAATTTAAATTTAAAATAAGAAAGTTATTCCTCCGAAGTGCGTCTGATGATTCGCCGACAGTCTGTCACTAGTGTTGTGATGCATGCCTTGCCAAAAGCTGTCTAGGAAAACCCTTAGTGACGGTTTGCTTGACGGTCTATCACAGGTGTGAGTGGACCGTCACTAATAGTCTTTTTGCACTTCGTATGTTAGCCACTGACGATGGAGTTCATGATCCGTCGCATGTGTGACGGTTTGTCAGTCCTGTCGTCATGGCTGTCTTTTGCCACACTTAGATTCATTTTGCTTTCTTTTCCACTTTGACTAATTTCCTGTCTAACACAGTAGAAAAGTTATTAAAAGATACTATCGTTTCTTAAAAACTAACATTAATTTATAGTTAAAAGCATCAAATGTGTCGTTTAATATCAACACATCAGATAATCAATTATATTGAACCATAATGAGATGAAAGGTATATGACTCATGATAGATATTCTGAGAGCAAATTTGGAAGGACTAATGGCCTATTTAGAGATTTCACATAAGGTGTGTCCTATTTCGCTTAGAAAGGAAAGTCGTTTGATGAAAGATGGATTTGTTATTGACAGATGTGTCAGATTGAAACACTTGAAGTTTGAGCGAAGACTTTTGAAGGGTCATTGAATTATTTTTAGAAAGTTATCTCAGTTTCTAGTCCGAGGGTACTTGGTTCAAAATAGTCTGAAGAATGAATATTTAAAAAGTTGACTGAATCAAAATATACCCCACATCCATTCTAGGGGTTCGAAGTTTGAAATAGTGGAAAAATCGAATTCTTATATAGGATTGCTTGCGTACGTATCTTGCTGGAACAAGAACAAGGTCAGACGTAGTTCGGACCACAAATTGATGGAATTTGCAGATAATATGAGATTATGTCAGGGATAGGCAAAGCCATTGAGACAAAAGACAACTAGACTCATCAGAAAAGATAGGAGCCAGTTCGTTATACTGGATCCTTAAGGAATCCTTCGTGTTTGTGATTCTCTTTGGAAAGACTTGTGCATGCTCTGTGTCAGGCATATTGGCTAAGGATGAATATTCTTATTTCACGAGACCTCTTTTATATGATGTCAAATTCAAAGTAGACGAGGAGACTACACAAGCTATGGCTTGGATTTCCTTCCTCGATCTTAAACCTACATAATTTTAAAAAGGAAGAACTCTTTACTATTGCTTTTGCAGATAATATGAGATTATGTCAGGGATAGGCAAAGCCATTGAGACAAAAGACAACTAGACTCATCAGAAAAGATAGGAGCCAGTTCGTTATACTGGATCCTTAAGGAATCCTTCGTGTTTGTGATTCTCTTTGGAAAGACTTGTGCATGCTCTGTGTCAGGCATATTGGCTAAGGATGAATATTCTTATTTCACGAGACCTCTTTTATATGATGTCAAATTCAAAGTAGACGAGGAGACTACACAAGCTATGGCTTGGATTTCCTTCCTCGATCTTAAACCTACATAATTTTAAAAAGGAAGAACTCTTTACTATTGCTTTTGCAGTTGGAAAGCCATTAAATTTAAATATTGCTATTATAAAACAATACTAGGCTGAGTTGTGCGAAAGTCAGAGTCCAAGTGGACCTCGTATTTGATTTTCTTAAATATGTGGAGATGGAGGTTGTCAATGAAGTTACTCAAGAGTCAAGGGTAGAACAGGTCAAAATTCATTATGATATGCTTCCTAAATATTGCAACATTGCAAGACACAAGTTCATGATAAAGAAGAGTGTAGAGTTTTGCATCCTGAATTAAGGAAAGTTGGCATTATAACTAAAGAAGATATAAATGCAAAAGAGGTACAACAAGGTAAAATAGAGAATCCATACAAAGATAATGAAAGTGACATCATTGAGACGGGAAGGAAAAGGGTGGTACGGAGATATTGGCATCCCATAAGTAGATTATTCACAATTGAGAGAAACTCAGACGAATTTTTGAGTAATAAGGCATATACTCTTGAGAAATGAGTGAGTACTGGTAATACCTTTGCTGCACTAACACCGGACAAAATTGGGGAGAGACAAGAGAAAGTCGATAGCAAGACCTTAGTATTAGATGAAGGGGAAAGACACATGAGTTTGAGAGGGACAATCGGACTAAGGTATCAGCAGGAATAGCACATGTTGGTCATGCAGGACAACGTCATTCCTCCACAAAATAATGGATCACTCAGGCTTTTGTTAATTGTCAAGAAAAGGGTTTAGAGAAAAATAACAACTTACAGCAAGGATATTAATTTTATTACAAACAACTCAAGGGGACAGTTTGCGGGAAATAATAATCAAGCATCTGGTAATGAAGACATTCATCTGGGACACCATGAAGTGGTAGGTGATATTGAGGTGTTGAATCAAGTATCCAATGCACTTGTAGAGAAATAGAAAATTACTCGTGGTGAGATACAGTTGAAGGAATCGAATATCAATGCAAGTATTCTTACCATTGATCAAGATGTAACAGCTATGGATATGGTGGGAAGAGAAAGAAGGGATGAAGATGACAGGGACCAGATATTGATGAAGGAATTGGCTGAAGCCCAATACCACATTCCTCTACAAATTGGGAAAAAATCAGTTCCAATGGAGAAATTACATGCTATAATTACTCATCAGATTCTAGTATATGTTCTTAGACATCAAAATGATAAAGATTATCAATGGTGTTCATTCTATCAACTTCATCCTTCATCCATAGTATCTTGAAAATTCTATTATTGTAGAAGATTTTCTTCACTGGTATAGATTCCACCCTCGAAGTTGGAGCCTGAGTATGGATAGGAGCTTTAAGAACATGTGCGTACTTAGCATGGAGAGGTCGAGCAATGTTGATATTATGATCGGTAGGCAAAACAGTAGGCTTGATAGACAAACTAGGGCTATTTGAGAGGGTAGTATCAGAAGTCTTATGGTATGATAGAGGTGGGAAACTAGCTTCATGTAGCAAGGTCAACTGGTCGGATTGAACATATCCGATGACGTTTAGGTAAAAAAAAAAATAGGGTTATTTGGGAGGGCATTTATTTTATCTTTCTTCGTTATAATCAATTGAATTATTTTCTACCATCTAATTTAATAATTGCCGCTGGCTTTAATCACAACCTTTGATCTTATCAATTAATGAACTCTTATGCTTATGACATTTTTAGCTCCTGATGACTACACGTAGCTTGTACTGGTGCGCTTTATCTCTCCGACAAACACCTTTCCCAATTTTTATTGGTAACACTTCGCATCTGTTTGAATATACGATTTCATCTCATGATTTGAAATTATAAGATGAAATTAACGTTTAAATATGTGATTTCATTTTATGATTTGAAATTCCAAAATTTTCAAAACGCTTGATTTAAAAATTTTATATTATGATTTCATATTTACAAATACAAAAATTGACTCACAAGTCTATATTTTATCGAAATCCACCATTTTATTTTTACATAATATTTTGCCAGAATACCTAACAAGTGATAAATACTCACTGAATATAAACATGATGATATAGTTACTAATGATATTGACCCACAAAATGACTCAATAAAATATAGTAAACTACAACTCATGCTCAATTTTACTTTTTTATTGAAGTAAAGTTTGATTAATAAATATTGTATTTTTTTATGATAGGTTTGTGATAATGTATTATACTTTTGTTATGAAGTTTTGCTTATTTGATAAAATTGGATACAAAAATTGAGATAATTTTGATAGTTTTCAAAACTTACAGAAATTTTATGTTTATGAGCAATAAATACAACTTAAAATTCAAATTTCATGTCCAACAATAATAATCAAATCTTTTACTTACCCACATTAATAATATTTTCATATTTCAGAACCTAAGAGTCAATTATTAAGCTTCAATCATCCTAGTAGTACGTTCTAAACATTTCTCATAGTAGCAAAAAAAAAAAAAAACATAACTTATGCGATAGAAAGAGAAGATGTCTGTTTTTTTTTTTCCTTTGGTGGTAAAGTTGTTGCTTACTAATCCTTTATTCGATTGTTGAAATGTGTGCAAAGCGAGTAGCGATCTCCCAGTCCAGGCAAAACTACTACATAAGGCACCGCGGAGAACAATATTTGCATCATTTAGTCCTACTCCCTTGGTTCATTTTTTATTTGTTCATTTTTTAAAAAATAAATTCACTTTTATTTGTCCATTATTTTAAAAATAGATATTTACTTTAACTTATTACTTTTAACATATTAAAAAAAGATAATTATTTTTTCATATTTTACACTTATCATTAATTGCTTCTTCCCCAATCATTTTCCAAGATCTAATACTAAATTAATAGGGATGGTATAGTAAAATAGTCATGTCAATTATTATTTTCTTAATGATTGTACTAAATCAAAATATGACACATAAAAGTGAACCTAAAGAGTATTTGGCAATATTTCCTTTTGATAAAAAAAAAAGATTCATATTTTTTCGTAACAAGAAGCTTGTTTTGATGGCAATCGTTTTTTTATGGTAATCGTTGGTCACTTTCTTAATTAGAAGGCCTGATGCAATTATACCTTTCTGTTCTCACTACTACTTACTATTACACAAGGGCTACTATTGCTACTAAAGCTTATTAGTAGAGCTAGAAGAGTGAAGATATAGAATAGTTAAATGCACTCAAATCTGTTTATGAGACCATGCAGGGAAGAAGAGGGAAAATTGGATCTTGTTTCCTCATGGTTTCTTAGAAATTTTTGTTACTCCTTTGAAAATTTTGATAAAATAATATTGCCCTTTTAACATCCAGACTCGATTATCCAATATCACAAAATGCTTTAATCTCATTACAAAAGAAAGGTAGGGCTTAAAGTTGAGGGTTTTCACTTCCATGTCCCAGCTTATCGAAGCTTATTTTATAGCTAGACAAATATTACTGACATGTTTAAATATCAAAGTTTCAAAAAAATTATAACACCAACAAATTTTATAATATGTTTACGATCATGTCTCAAATGTTTTCATTTTTTAATTAAATTGTATCAAGTCAAACTATGACAATCAAAGTAAAGCGGAACAGAGGGTAGTAGTAAAATTAACCAAGTGGCGGTAAAATCTTGGATCTGCATCTACAGTGAGATGTTTACATGGCATACAAGAAGAATTTTCAAATACGAAGGTAATGAAAACCCCAAATATGACACCAATAGCGCAAAGCCTAAAGTTCAAATTTACTTACTAGATACTACTGTGAATTGAATGTTACCACAGCAAAAAGAGTGATGCATTGGAGTTCTGTTCACAGCCTGAGGGAATCGATGGAAAATTCTTCTGATAATGACAAATCCGGAAGCCAACTCTTTAAGTTGTTCCTTCAGTAAAGCTTTACATGTATGATCTATAATCACCATAGGATCGATGTATATGAATTGCACTGGGTTTAAAACCTTCCCCCATACCAAAAAGTTCCGGGAACCTCCACCACGATAAATTCTTGTATCACAGAAGTCGAAATTGAAGAAAGTACTGCTTTGGGAGCTCATCGTAGAAGCTTTATGATAACTACTAAATGATATTTCTATAACGGAAGCTCATTATAGAAGCTTATCTAGTTTAGCTTCCAAATCCTGCATTGAAACCATCTTGACAAGGTCTTGTCTATCCTCAGGTGTATATTCTTTTTTCAGAAGGGATAGCACTTGAACGTGTGCTTCCAATATATTAGTCCTGCACAAATATGAAAACTGATTTAGAGTCTCAGAATCCTTTAAATGATAAAGAAGTACAAAATACAGAATTTGCAACAATACAAAGCATGACTTTAACACACAAAGATTAAATAAATGTGTAGTTTGTATATTTCCTTAATGCTTTGACCTTAACCCAGAGACTTTAAATAAATGTGTTGTTTTTATATTTCCTAAACAATTATGTCATTCTTTTAGGAAGCCATCGTCTTCAGTTAAATTTTCTGGCACACCCCCTATGCATAGGCTGTAGCTTATTGTGACCATAAATACATAATGAAAAGGAAACCGGGACAAAAATTTCAACATGTTGTCTCTCATTAGGGAATGAACAAGATTATGCTGGGAATGAACATCAGAAAGGAGAACTATTGTTTCTTTATGTCTGAACAGCATGGATTTATCAATCTAATTTTGGATACTTAAACCCACCAGAGGACACATCAAGACACAAAGTATAGTTAGAATATTAATGTAATTACGTCCTACATATAACAACTATGGCCTTAGCCTCAAACTCTCTCAAGAGTTACACTCAAATATCAAAATAGTCCAACTCTAAAGGAGCTATTCTCCATTATTTATAGCCTAAGTTAGCTATTACATAAATTCTCTTACTGAAACAAGGATCTTCTTAAGCATGAGGGTTTGAAAGTAGAGGCAATACACAACCTATTCAACTAGCCGATCAGAATCATCCACCAAGTGGTAATTCCCATTCGATAGTACCAAGGTATGCAAGGATGGATTTTCCTACTTATGAAGGCTCCAACGACCCATTAATGTGGGTGTATCGCTGTGAACAATTATTTTAAAAATCAACATACAACAGAAGTGGAAAAGGTTGGAGTGGCTAGGTTTCACATGTTGGGAGAAGCACAATTATGGTATCATCAACTTAAACAAGTAAAGGGCCCAATGAGTTGGGAAGAATTTCAGAAACGTTGTTTCTAACGATTTGGACCTCCTGAAAGTAGTAACCCGGTGGAAAATTGGTCACGCTTTGACAAGCTGGTATAGTTGAAATTTATCGATGTCAGTTTCATGAAAAGCTTGCTAGGGCTGATGAGCTTATTCCAGAACACTTGCACGTGGGAATATTTGTGGTGGGATTGGATGATTCAATCAAAATGAATGTGCAGTTGCTCAAACCACCTGACTTATCGATGGCCATGAGTGTATCTAGGTCTTTAGAACAAAATCATCAACTGCAACAAGTAAATAATATTAGCAAGGGGGCATGGCAGCAATCTCGGACAAGTCTTGGCAGCACAATAAACTCGGTAAAATCTGCTACTAGTTTAGTCGACTCATTTACCTCGAGTAATACCCAAACCAGCAACCAAACCCTTTGTGTCAAGCGATTAACTCGTGCAGAAATGGCAGAGAAGAGCTAAGGGATTATGCTATAATTGTAACAAACAATATTCAACCATTCAGCGGTGCAAACGACTTTTCTGGCAGGAATTGGATGATCCGGCTGACAACACTATTCTAGAAGTTCCAGATGATTGCCGTGAAATTCGAACTTGAGGACAAGCTCTTTCAACATGAGGGGGTAATGTTGTGGCTGTGTTAGAAGCCAATTAAATTAAGTATTTAATTATATTTTTAGTAGTAAGGGTAGAAGGCTAGCAGGGGTAGAATGTTGTATTTCCCTGTGATGGTTTAGGGTGGGTGTTAGGTCTAGGCAGGCCTGCTTAGTTGTCTTGTTAGTGCCCCCTGACTGGCACTTTTTGATATTGGTTTTGTTCTTTGTCTTGTAGAATTTGCAGCGCTTCTTGTTTTAGCCGATATGGTGTGTATGTATATATATATTGTTGTTCTCTCTTTCTCGGGACAGGTACTTTTGAACCGAGGGTCTTTCGAAAACAGCCTCTCGTGGTAAGGTCTGCGTACATCTACCCTCCTCAGACCCCACTCGTGGGATTTCACTAGGTATGTTGTTGTTGTTGTTGCAGCTTTCTTTTTTATTCTAGAATAGGATTTATGTTTCATAACTTCATAAGGATTAGTTTAAGCTAAATTTATTAGTTTCGAATAGCATTTAGGTTTCCTACTTGCACAAGGATTTGACTTCACATTGTTGTAATAAGACTCCTATTTAAAGGGGTTTCTGATGAATAAATCATTAAGTCGTATTTTAATAAAAACAAGAGATCTGAGTTCTCTCTTCTATTGAACTCTAAGATTTCAGCCTCCCTTCAACGAGCTAAAGTTATATACAAAATAAGTCAATCTAGGAATTCAAACAAAGGCAAGGGAAAGTCAAAGTCAAATGATTCAGATTATGTTGTTCATCATCCTATGACTCGATCCTTCTCTAAGAATCCTAACAGCCATACTTTTTAAGTCTCAGCCTTTACATCTTCTTTAGATCATCCTCATATCTCTAAGGTCTTACCTATATCGACTTTTCCCAACTTATCATTGTCGTCCACGTCAAGCACCAAGATCAAGATGATTCACATCGTGCGACAGACCCTGCACCTACCACGGACTTGTCTCCTCCTAGTCAATCGATTACACTTCAAAAAGGTATACAATCAACCCCCACTATACATTTTTAAGTTATCATCGTGTGTCATCACCCCATTATGCCTTTGTATCATTTTTGTCATCTATTTTCATCCCTAAATCTACAGGTGAAGCACTTTCTCACTTGTTGTCACGGTGTACTTGGATATTTGAGCTTTGATTACAGTGTTACTTCTTCCTCATGGTTGAGATAGAATAGGTTTGTTTGTTTCTTTCCATAGTTGTTTGTCATTGACTCTTTATCATCTAGACATTAAAAATGTTTTTTCTCCACAGCGACCTTGAAGATGAGATTTATATGGAGTAACCACCTGGTTTTGTTTCTTAGGGAGGATCTAGTGCTCTTGTATATCGTCTCAAACTGTCTCCACAAGCCTAGTTTGGCAAGTCTAAACACATTTATTCAAGTGTTCGGCATGACTTGTAGTGAAGCTGATTACTCTGTGTTTTATCTACATTCGACTCTCAATCAGTGTATTTAGTTGGTGGTTTATGTTAACGATATTGTTATTAATGGCAATGATCAGGATAGTATCACTAGTCTGAAGCAACATCTCTTTCAACACTTCCAGACTAAGGATTTAGGAAGATTGAAGCTTTTCTGAGTATCGAGGTCTCTCTGTCTAGATCACATATTGTTATATAACAACGGAAGTATGTTTTAGATATTTTCCGAGTAAAATTATGTCTTGGAAAAGCAAGAACCTAAGTATGGTTACTCAATCTAGTTTGGATGAAACAGTTGCTCAGAGAATTGAAATTTGAAGAAATCAATCAAATGGAACTTGGTTGTGATAATCAAACTGCCTTTAATATTGCTCCAAATCTGATGTTCCGTTGGAGGACTAAACACATTAAGATTGAATGTCACTTCATCAGAGAAAAAAATAAGTTGCACAAACTCTTCACTTTTGGTGTCATACCTGTGCCGGCACGACACGGTGTGCATGTGGGATCTGTACCAGATATGATCAATCAATTTTGGATACTTTCACCAAAATAGATAGAGAAATTTGACACAGATACACTGATTTCTAAAATCAAAACAAAAGATAAGGTGAAATCATAATTCAGGTTAATCTTTTTTTATCATCAAAAGATATTTGTACTAATAAGTTTGCAACCAGAAGGTGCTTTAAAGATATTTCCAGATCAATAGCAGTGTTGAATGTGCAATTAACTCAAGAAGTCTATAATGGTTTCTATATGATTTGTAATAGTCATGTTACACCTAAAAATAGTAAGGAGACGCATTACTTAATAATAATCATATTCAAACTTGCACTCAAAAGTTGGTGCATTCCTTTACTTCCAAATAGTCCACCATAATTCAGACATATTTTCGCAACTCTACTTAAAGATATTTGAATTATTTTTAGTAAAATCCTCGCACTTGTATCCATAATTGAATTCATACCCCCGAATCTTAAAATTAAAGTCATGAAGGATCCGACTTCTAGATCTACACCCGTATCGGACACCCGCAACCAAGTCCGAGCAACTTAGCTCTTGGGAGATACTGTTACAAGTTTGTGAAATCAAATAATCAGCTTGCACGTGTTTTCACCTAGTCCCTCATTGGTCCTCATATTAGTTAAATCTATAACAATCTCGGTATATATTGTCTTACATGTAAAAGGATTGTAATGTATGGGTTCATTGTAGTAATGTGATTTACACAATTTAATAATATTTTCTTGTGCCTTTACTTCTCACAAGTACAAAGATTTAAAAGATTAACAAATTAAACAAGTTTTATCACGCTATAACTGTACAAAAGATCTTACTTAATGGGTTTGAAAAGTATTGCACGGGTCGATGAATTCTGCAGATAGAGCCTCATTTTTACCAACACCCTAGGCAAATCTTCATCTATTGCTGTGTTGACCTGTGCCGAATAAATGGATCAGCATGTAAGTCGAAAGAGAGGGAAACACTGATTGAATAACAAAAGATCAGCAGGCATGATGTTTGTTGATTAAAAACCAGCAAAAATTGATTGGTTTGGTTATTTTGGTTCATTCAGCAATTTGTGTAAAACAAAATCAGTGTTGCACAAAGGTTTTTTCTTTAATTCAACAAAAAATAAGCTTATCTATATGTTTACCTTCTGAAGGAGCTCCGCAATCTTTTCTGGTGAAGCAAAAGCATGATCCTTGAGTGGCTTTGCAATCCCAGACTCCAGTTTTTGATTTTGACTACCAGATAATGCAACTTTAACAGCCGTAACCTATAGACATTTCATACCGAATAGTTAAACTCTTAAAAAAATAAATCCATAAGGAAATGAACAAATCTGCAAGGTCGTAAAAACATCAGATTTCGATTCCAACACTTGAGCTCACAGCTGCATTCAGACCTCTGAATAAAAGTCCTATTACTGCTTCCCATGTCCATAAGTAAAACATCTCAGGTAAAATACCAATGAAATTGATTCACAATAGAGACAGTGTGGGGCCATACCACCACCACCACCCAATGCAAAAACCGACATTGTCGAGTACAATTGCGCTAATTAAATCACTTCTGGTTTTTGTACAAAAGAGGGTCGCATTGTATTGAAAATCAGCAAAAGGGCTACGACGGTACCATATTTACACATTCGAAAAAAGCAAAAGTATGTCTTATTTCATTTTACAAGGATTTTATGTTGTCTACTAAGGAATCAGCATGATCTGATTAAATAACTGATGGTATTTGTAGCTAGTTACCTGAAATATAGATAACAAGTGGTATTGTAGCTAGTTACCTTGATTATAGATTTCACGTTGGTGGTTCTTGTGTTATACATGATATAGTGATGACTATATAAAATTTTGGAGGGGTTAGCTCATAGGTTGAGGGACTTGTGTCTTACGTATAAGTCGAGCCCTAGCCCAAGTGAACTATGTCCAATATTTAAGTGGGGAAGGGTGGAGAGTGGTCCCATCATCCTTGAATTTCGAAGGTTGCAGTTGGTCCATTGGATTGGCTCCAGACAAATTTATCGTGCATAAGAAAAAAAAAACAACCATTTTCAGTTTGTCCAATATTTTTGCGACTCGTGAGTTTTTAACCATCTCCTTGTAGTACCAGATTCCTAAGAATAAAGGAGACAGGTAAAGAGCTAAAGTTCTTCCCAAAAATTCTCCTTAGACCCCTCCCACAGACCATAACCCCCTCCCAGAAATCCCCACAGCATCCCATCCATTTCCAGTGTTTCTAAATTGAGCTGCTAACATAAACTCACTTATCTTTACCTCCACAATCTCTAATTTCCTCTCATCCCATATAAGTATTATTCCTCCAATGTTCTTCCCTACCCCTTAACACACACACTTCTCACAATATTATCTGACACCTCCATTTCAGTTTCTAAAAAAAGCGTAGATTTACCCCCATTCTCTTATGCCTATCTTGATGATGACCCTTTTTGTTCGGATTCACTCATCCCTCTCATATTACAACTATCTATCCTAATATCCACTGACCACATCTTTTTATTTCCCCTAACCTTCACCTCCTACCCTTCCTTTTCCTTTCCCCTATCCCTATTCCTCCTTCCATACACCATTATGTTTTCCTCCACTATGTTACCACCTAATTCCTCTTCCTCAAAGTTGTGTCAACACTTGCTGCACCACCACCTCCACTTGACACTTGTTCTATGTCATGTAAGGGGTCAAGAACTTCCAAAGTTAAGATATTTATCCCTGGCTCATTTTGTTAACTTCTTCTCCCTTCAATGATTGCTAAAGGTTGAGGATGTTCCTCCCTTCCATTTGAATCCCCCATTTCCCAACTCTTTGCCCAATGCTAGAGCCACCACATGTAACAATTCCTTCAGAACAAGTGAATTTGACAGTTGCCCCCAATTATTGGCTTTAGTATACTATCCATTCAGCCCATCCACCACTTCCACAATCCCCTCAACCTCCTTTTCCACTTAAGTTTATGTAAAAACCCAAAGAGCCCCCCTCCTTGTTTTCCACTTCTCCAGCTGGTCTGGCATCGTTCACATACCCATTGGCTACATTAGCACCATTCAGTCTGGGTTTAATCCTAGCCTGGGTTTAATCCTTGAAGAAGACCCACGGTTGTGCCTCCCTTCCAATTTGCTACCAATCCTTCCCCTTCATTTTCGTGTGTTTTCCATGTTCTGTGACTTCAGAAAAGTCAGGCCGTATCATGCATACTATAAACAACATTAATAAATCCCCCACATAGCTCTCCAACCTTGTTGAATAGATCTGGGTATGAGTAACTTAGCACAGCAAAGGAGAAGATCTGGATCAGGGGTTTCCAAGAGGGAGACTTAAACAACAGGGAGATCACAGACCTCCAATATGCGGATGATACTCTGGTAATTTGTGAGGCAGAAGAACAAATCAGGACTATGAAGGTGATCTTGTCATATTTAAAGTAGTGTCAGGGCTGCATATCAACTGGGGGGGGGGGGGGGTTCAATTAGCCTATCAACACAGTGACTGAAATTGAAGGCCTAGCCAATATACTGGGAGGCAGGGTTGGTGAGCTTCCAACTACTTACCTAGGTATGCCTTTGAGGGCCACAAGCAAATCAAAAGGGGTCTGGAATGGAGTATTGGAGAAGTGTGAGAAGATACTTGCCACTGGGAGGCAAATTGACTAGTAAATAGTGTACTTGATACACTACCCTCCTACATGATGTTTGTATTACCTATGCCCGCTAGTGTGTCCAAATGCATTGATGCTCTTAGGGGAAAGTTCCTATGGCAAGGCAATGAAGACAAGGGAAAATTCCACTTAGTGAAGTGGGACGAATTAATAGTGAGCAAGAAAACAGGGTGCTTGGGTATCAGGAATCTGAAGAAACAAACCAAAGCCTGACGTTGAAATGGTTATGGAAGTTTGCAAAAGGCCATTGGCATGCTATGGAAGGATGTGATAACTGCTTAGTATGGGATGGAGGATAAGTGGATGACAAAATAAGTGACCATTCCATATAGCTGCACTGTATGGAGGGCCATTAGAAATCTTTGGCCAATGCTACAAGCAAGAACCAGAGTGAAGGTGGGATATGGCATGAAGACCTTCTGGGAAGACAAGTGAAATGGAACAGTGGTCTTGAAACAAGCACACCATGATCTGTTTACACTATGTCAACTGCAACACGCCACTGTAACTTCCATGTGGACTGGGCAGCAATGGACTCTTGGCCTAAGAAGACAGCTAAATGATTGGGAGATTGGAAATGTGGCAGAGCTGCCCTGTTCTTTAGCAGTCTACAGAAGTCTTAATGAGGATAATGACCTGTTGATATGGCAGGAAGACAACAAAGGGGTCTTCTTTTTCAAGTCTGCTTATAAGGCCCTTAACATGACAAGGGAACAGAAGAACGATTTGCCCTGGAAGATGATATGGAAACCTAAGGTGCCTTACAAAGTGTACTGTTTCACTTGGCTTTTGGCAAAGGAAGCAATTCTAACACATGAGAACCTGAACAAGAAAGGCTATCAGTTGGCCTCTAGGTGCTATCTATGTGGAGAACAAGCTGAGATGGTCAACCATCATTAATTACATTGTAAATGAACAGACCGGCTATGCAGAATGTTCATTAGCCTGAAGGGGATCAGGTGGGTGAAACCAGGAAGCATTAGAGGGGTACTCAGATAGAAGATTGTCCAAGCTTGTATTTGGTGGTCAATCTGGAAAGAGAAAAACAATAGGAGTTTTGAGAATGTATATAACAGTCTACAGGAGGTCAAAATGAAGTGCCTAGATTCATTTTATTTTTGGTGTAAACATAGTTTATTAGCTCAAACAGAAGGACATCTTACATGTAAACAAAATATAGTTTTGAGCTTCTGATAGATTGTAATATTTTTGAAGGGGAACTACACTTTTGGTTGTAGTATATCTGTGGATATATAAAGTAATGTTACCAGTTTCACAAAAAAAAAAAAAACCTACTTCCCAAAGCATGGTGGGCTTGGGAATCAAGGATTTGGGTACACACAAATATGCATGATAATGAAATGGTTATGGAGATACAATACGGAAAATCCAGGTTTATAAAAGTCAGTTGTACAGCCTGGAATCCGTTAATTAGACAAAGTGTTTATGTTTTCTTATAATACTACGAAGCTACAACAGTTTCAAATGGAAGTTATAAGACAAAAAAGAGACATAGGTAATATGTCCCAAACTCCAATGTAAAAGGTATAGACACAGCTGGTAAGATTCAATATCAAAATTAGATGAGAAAAAGATGGCGGGGAATAAATCATATAGACATGTATGAAAGAAGTTGAAAGTATACAAGGAGATGACAGCTTTTGAGCAATTAAAATTTAATGAGAACTTGATTAATTATTTATAAATAGTGCAAAGTTACACTTATAATGAATGTGATACGTGACCTTCGGCTCAGGGAAAAAGAAATAGCAAGTAAAGAAGCCAAGGAGAAGAGAAGGTACCCTGATAGAAATCGTTAATTATTTAAAGAACAAAGTTAAAAATGTCGAAAGATTGCTCCTACAAATAAAGAAAAGAACAAAAGACGAAAATGGAAAACAAAACTAACCTTTGTCACAAAAGAAAGCAATGGTTCCACAACTAACTTAGTCACTGACATAATGAACTCCTCGCATGTAGTTTTCAGGCTTTTCTCCAATTCCTGCATTCAAAGAAGCTTTATACAAATTGAACTTCTAAAAATTTTGTATCCATCATTCATATAGCCATCTATTTCACCCTGCCCAACTATTTCCAGGGATGAGGATTGATAAAGTCACATCTTTCCATGTAAGTGTCGATACCCTTGTTTCAAAGAAGGTAGAGGGCAAGCAGATGGTAAAATAAGAAAGGAAGGATAACATATAATCAAGCATAACTGGACAAAGAGGAGAACATAAACCTGTTTTACCACCCTTCCACCTGTACCTAACTTTAAAAATTACAACAAAATATCTAGTGTAGCCCCACAAAGTGGGGTCTGGAGGGTGGTGTTTACATAAACCTTACTTCTACCTTAGAGGTGAGGTAGAGATGTTGTTTCCGATATACCATCGGCTCAACACAAAAACAGTTTAAGTGACAATAGATAGTAACAAAAACAACAGATAGTAGAAGAACAGTACTGCCATAAAATAATACTATAATCAAACTAGTAAGGGTTTCTATGGGACAAAAGAGGCCCAAAATGTTTTCATAAAGTTAGACATGATACTCGCCTGCTGAATTGGAAGAATCAATAGAAGTCCATGCATCATTAAGAAAACCCCAAAAACACCGAATCAAAACCATGGTTAAGATGTATATAGGGAAAAAAGGACCCATAAAAGTCAACAAATGATACTTACCTGTGAATTAGAAGAAACAACATATTTCATAGGCTATCTTATCCCTCTAGGAAAGGGCTAGAACATAATAACTATATCACTTATATGTTGGTATTTTAAAAAAATGGTGTAGCAAAAGAGGGTTGAAATGTCTCTTAATAATTTTATCAAGATAGAAGGACCTTAAATAGCCAACTTAAAACACAATATATGTGTAATTTAAAATTCAAACAACCTAAAATATTTCAACAACTAAACAAAACCTAATAGAAATTTAAAAAATTTAAATCATCCAAAAACTTGCAACTTATTTTGCTAAAGAGAAAATTACTGCAATAACTACAAGCAATTTTCAACAGTCCTCCTTTGCTTCAGTTGTTGCAATTTAAAAAAGTTGATTCTCCTCAATTCTTGATTTTATTGTTTGTGCTTGAGGATTGTTTTGAGTATTTTGAACTTGCACACTTTCGTAACATAACTTTATTTTCTTCTTCTTTTTTCTTCTTTTGATTTTGTAATTAAAAGATACCCTCACTAACTTTGTCTTTGTCCGGGAAGCTTTTTTGAAAATGTTTTAATGTGTACATTGATAGGATTTGGAGGAAGTGTTTGTAAGAATTGTTCTTCCATTACAACATTCCATAAATCATAAGTTTCAAACTATGATTTCATTCTTACAAACCACATTTGATTGTTGTTGTTGGTGAAAATTTATGGGGCGTTGAAAAGACAGTTGTTTACCACGGTTGAAAATAGCATGTGCATTGAAAATAAGCACGGGATGAAAATGGGTTAAAAATAGCCCTGACGGATTAAAAGTGGATTGAAAATAGCCCTGACGTTAAAAGTGGGTTGAAAATAGCCATGATAGATTAAAAGTGGGTTGAGAATAGCCTTGATGGATCAAAAATGGGATGAAAATAGTTCTTTAGAAGAACTCATAGATCCCGTATGATCAATAAGGCTCCAATACCACTGTTGGTTTTTTCTTAAAAGATGGGGCAGCAAAAAAGGTTGAAAATGTCTCTCAATAATTTTATTAAGCATAGTAAGGCCTTAAATAGCCAACTTAAGCAAAATATCTGCATAATTTAAAATTCAAACAACCTAAAATATCTCAACAACTAAACAAAACCTACTAGAAATTTAGAATTTACAATCATCCTAAAACTTGCAACTTATTTTGCTAAAAAGAAAATTACTGCATTAACTAAAAGCAATTTTCAACAAGCATGACCTAGGCGCCAATTCCTTTTGTTTAGAAAAAGAATCTGAAGCTGCCATCAGAATCACATCTTCAATGCTGAACCAATGCTTTGGAGAAGCTCTCAAGCATCATTCCTTTAGCCAAATAAACGTGTAAAATACTTAAAGGGTAGTTTACACTCATGAGGTATTTTTTGGGGATTTAAACGTGAAATGTAAGGAAGGGACTCGAAAACGGAAACTAGAACTAAAAGGATTCTCAGATATCAAAAAGAACTTAACTAAAGGAGTTAGTTTACAAACAGGGTCCCAACAGAGAAAAAATGGGAAGGAAGGGAAGATCACAGTGGTACCAGAAGTCCAGAACAAGGGACCACAAATTTTCTGAACATGTGGCGAATAACAATCTAACAATTTAAAAAGGGCATAAATCAAGGGTTCTCGGAAATAATTAATCATTAGCAGCATGAATCAGTCAGCTACTAATAAACAAGGATCAACAGAGCTCTTGAAGGGACACTCACTAGAGTGTACAATGTATTGCCACTCACTGTTCAGAACTTGAGAATGCATGCTTCCTAGATGTCTTTTTTTTCTTTGTAATTTGGATTGTGAATGAACTATGGTATTCGACATTATCTTATTCAATACCCTCCAATTGTTTACCAATCTATGGTATCACTAAGCAAAGAACTGAGGAACAGATTGCAGAACAAAAAAGTGAAATGACTTTGCAACAGGTTCAATATTATATTTGATTTTATGAATTTCTGTGAACACTTTTCTATACTGAAATTCACCTACGTGAAATAACATTTTGAGCAAGCATAACCGGTCCCAAGTATGGATAAACCAGAAGTGTGATGCAGGTTAATAGTTAGAATTGTCAAATAATGATGACTGTCGATAATAACAAGTTTGAAATTTAGGTGTAGATTGATTAATTAAGTGATAATTGTTTATACATGAGAGTCAACCAAAATGCATGAAGATTAGTCTTTTTTTATGAGACGAGAGAACTAAATAAAATGAACTACAATCCATTGATACAAAAAGATACTCAAGTGAAAACTACTGTAAACTAAGTGGATCAGGTACCTTCTTGGCGTCAATTTGACTTTCCAAAACTCGCGGAGATAAAGTTCTAGCTAATGAAGTTGATCTCGACCAGTCAAACACTGATGCCTGACCCCTTAGAATCCGCCTCAGATGCTCCTGGAAATTTATAAAAAGAAAGTTTTACAATCTAACAGTCAATCTAAAGCTAAGAAATTGGGCACATGTAGCATGAGATTTGAAGGCTTAAACTGATGGTCCATTCCACTACAGAATAGGAGACAGTCAACGGCCTTGAGATGAGATTAGACAATATTTTGATTATAACCGAGAAATCTCCGAGGATCAGTTACGCACGGTTCAAAGCTCAGATTTGAAGGCTTATACAGATGGTCCATTCCACTACAGAATTATTTTTTTTGAGGTGGTCAATCATTTTGTTAACAAATGGGGAAAACCCCCGTATATCAAAAGACGAGAACCTACGTCAAAATATGGTTCTAAACAAAAGAGATTCAATCCTCTATGCAAATAAGGACCTCGAAAGTACACCAAAGGATGCTAGAGACAAAACGCTACTCTGCAATTATACGAAGTGTTGCTCCACCCCTTTGAATGCCCTCCTATTTCTCTCTTTCCAAATGGCGCATATGGTTGCTAAAGGGGCAACACTCCATGCCCTTGAGCTTCTCCTCCCCCTCCTATGAGTCCAACTTAGCAAAGCCTCCTTCACTGTGGCCAGCATCCATCTTTGTCATGCCTCCTACATTGTGCCCAGCATCACCCTTTAGCAAATAAGGACCTCGAAAGTACACCAAATAGAAACTAGAGACAAAACGCTACTCTGCAATTATACGAAGTCTTGTTCCACCCCTTCGAATGCCCTCCTATTTCTCTCTTTCCAAATGGCGCACATGATTGCTAAAGGGACAACACTCCATGCCCTTGAGCTTCTCTTCCCCCTCCTAGGAGTCCAACTTAGTAATGCCGCCTTCACTGTGGCCGGCATCCATCTTTGTCATACCTCCTCCACTGTGCCCGGCATCACCTATTGCATCCTAAACAAGTTGAAGGTCACCCTCCATAACCGATTAGCCACGTTGTTTTTCTCCTGCACTCTTACCCATAAAGCACCAACTAACATAGGTGATCCTCCTCTTCCTCAAATTTTTTGCTTTTAAGATTGCACCCTTCCCGCCAACCACAGAAAGAAACACACCTTCCTCAAAGCTCTAGGGATCTAAATAGTGTCTTGAGGGAAAGTATCTTCCCCTCTCACTAGTAATCTCTAATAAACAAGAGCTAACAATGGATAATCCATCTCCACTCTCTCACCATCTCGATACATCCGATAAATTATAGGATTGGTCGGCCCATGTGAAAACTCCATCAGATTGTGAAATTCTTCCATCTCCGAGGGCTATAGGTTCCTACCAAATCTTAAGTCCTTGTGAATATCCCCCTAGTGAGACCCACTAATTTGTTGGACTATCTTCTCTCATTGGCAAGATACATGATATAAATAAGGAAAAACTTCCCTTAACTTGCTCTCCCCACACCACTTATGTGCCCAGAAGCTAATCTTTCTTCTGTCCTCTACCTTAAAGGAAACATGTCTACAAAAATCTGTTCACCCCTTCATAATACTCCTCCACAAAGGCACAAACCATACCTATACACAGTTATAATGTTTCTAGTCCTCTCTCCCTTCCATCATACAATACTTTTCCTCTACCATCTCCCTCCAAAAAGCATTCTCCTCCGCTCCAAATCTCCATATCCACTCCTGACTTCCCTAACACAACTTAATTAAACACCTTGAGGTCTTTCACACCAAGTCTTCCCCATTCCTTTGGAGAAGTGACAAATTCCTAGTTCAAAAAATGTAGCGTATTCCGATGTGTCCCATAAAGAGTTACGTTGAAGACGTTATAACCTATCAGTTACTTTGTCGGGGGCCTGCAAAATGACATGAAATATGTAGTTTGATAGAGTGCCTTTGATCAACACTTCCTTCCCCTCTTTCAACAAATACATCTTTTGCCATCGTGCTAGCAACTTCTCTACTCTCTCGATTATCGGATTCCACACTGCAACGTCTTTGCTGGAAGCACCCACTAGAAGTATCAAAAGGTAGATAAGAAATAGGTATAATACCCACCTTGCAATTTCAACATATGTGCTATCTCCTCAATATCGTTCACTACTCCTATCGTAGTGATCTCACATTTTCTAAGATTAATCTGAAGGCTTGACACAACCTGAAACCGAATAGGAACTTGTCTCAAATGATCTAGCTGGGACAACTCTACATCACAGAAGATCAACATATCATTTTTGAATAAAAGATGTGTAACTATCACATTGATGTGCCCTTTACAGAAATCATCAAAACCCTTCAAAAGATCTCCACTAAACACCCTATCCATCATTTTTCTCAAAGATTTCATAAGCAAGATGAATAAAATAGTAGACAAAGGATCCCCATGTCTCAAGCTCCTCAAACTCCCAAAGAAACTGCATGGACTCCCGTTCACCAATACAGAGAAGCTTGTAGTAGAAATGCAAAACATGATCCATCTCTTCCACTTATTTCTAAAACCCATCTTCGACATAATAAGATCCAAGAATTCTTAGTTCAAGTGATCATAAGCTTTCTCAAGGTCCAACTTACACAAAATACCTAGCTCACCCTTCTTCTTTCTAGAATCAACCACTTTATTTGCCACAAGAGAGAGCTACATTCAATAGTTGTCGTCCTTCCACAAAAGCATTTTGAGAAGTGGACATATACAAACTTTCTTTAGTCTATTTGAAAGCATCTTAGAGATAATCTTGTAAATGCTTCCTACTAAACTAATAGGTCTAAAATCCTTAATATTGGTCACTCCATCCTTCTTTGGCACAAATCACAATAGTATTAAAAGACGCATTAAGCCTTATCTCGAAATGCCCAGTATCATTGAATTCCACAACGGTGTCCATCAACTCACCTTTAACTATCATCAACATTATTGGAAAAAAGCTAAGGTGAATCCGTTCGATCCCGAAGCTTTGTCCCCCTAGAACTCTTCACCGCCACCCTCACCTCTTCTTGCCTATAGCCCTTTCCAACCACTCCCTCATTCCTTCCCATATCTACCTAAATACTAACGTACCCCACCCCGCTCAATTTCAATCTCCACTAGATAACTTCCTTAAGCAAATGATCATAAAAACCTACAATGTCACCCTTCACTTCCTCCTCCCCCTCGTACACTATGCCATTCACGTCAAGAGACTCAATGAAGTTCTTCCTCCTATTTGCTACTACAACTCTATGAAAAAAAATTGTATTAGAATCCCTCTCTTTCAACCACAACGCGCTCGTTTTTTGCCTCCAACTAGTCACTTGAGCAACCGCTGAAGACGCAATCTCCCCCCTCGCCTCCTCCTTCCAATTTCTCTCCCTCTCTTCAAACCCCCTCACTCCTTCCGCATGCTCTATCTCCCCCACTTGATTAATCAACTCTCTCATTTTAATTTCCACCCTCCTAAACACCTCCTTATTCCACTTCCTTATATCTCCCTTTTAACAATTTTAATTTGCAAGCAAGTTAGAAAGATGGTGTGCCAACAACTTCATACTCATTACACCAAGTATTAACTCTATCAACAAGACCTGGTGCTCTGAGCCACATATTTTCAAACCTGAACTGAATATGCAAGCTCCTCCTACTCCCGTCTAACATGACAATCAAATGATCCGAGATCAATCTAGGAAGAGGGACTTGCAATACATCTAGAACCATCTCCTCCCAATCAGTGAACACCGTGAATCTATCAAGTCCAGATTTAGAAGTGGAATCTCCAACTCTAAGTTGAGCTTAGACAATCATGTTTTTCATAACCAAGAAATCCCTAAGGGTCAGTTACACACGGTTTGAAGCTCAATCGATAATGAGCATGCTCCTCTACCTTTCTATACTTAAATACCAGGCGGTTCTCATATGTAGTAGGGTTCGAACCCATAGTGTGCGCCTAACCCACATATCACACACTACACATCTTACCACTAGACCAAAACCTTGGAAGCAAGAATTTTAGACAATCATTTTTTTCATTAGGCTGACCTTTTTCATACGTACTGGGATACTTTAAGATGAGCTCATGGAAGCCTTTGATGAGTTCCACAATAATGGGGGTTATACACTTGACTCGTTCTCGTTTATTTTCACATTGGAAATTGTGGTAGAGATCATTCAGCATCATGGGTGCAGCATGTATATTGTTGTCATCTAAGCTTGTTTCAACCCCTTCTGGGCAAGGCAAAAAACATAGACATTAATCCATGAGTCTCAACAGATTTCCTTTAAAATCAACAAAAGTTCTATTTGCCCCCACCATATCTTGTTTACACCAAAAGTAAAGCAAACTAAGGCAGTTTTTGATTTTCTGAATGTTGTTAATCTTGTCTTCAATGCATCTTGTATTTCTTTCCACAAAGTCCACCAAATGCAGGTTGGGATCAGTTCCCACCAGTCCTCATCTGCTTCTCTTCTCCCAATCTCCTTCCAACTAATCAGCAAACTTTAGTGGTCTTAGGCATTACGCAGCACATTCCCAGAATACATAAAAACATGTTCCACAGATTTACAGTTGTTTTGCAGTGTAGAAAGAGATGTTTTGGGGAGTTTTAAGTAATTCCTCGAAATTCGTGTCAGAGAAGATATTCTTCAGGTGATAAGTCTTCTAAGCTTATTCTTTGCATCAGTTTGTGGTTTTTGGAATATTCTAGCAAGAGCAAAACTTTATGGAGAAATGCAATGTCTGGAATTGTATGATGCATTTGGCTTGAAGGAAAGAGAATATTATTGGACAAGAATGTGTCTCCAGCCTATGTGTAGGATAGACAATTCTTTTGACATACCAGAGCAAGATCTTTATTCCAGCTAGCATCATAATTGGACTTCAGAGATTTTCCTTTTCAGTGACAGGATCTTCAGTGAGATTGGGAGGCACCTCCGTTTGGACTGGCCTTATCCTACTACAATCCAATATTCCCTGCATTTGGTACCTGAGAACTATTCGTCTAAGCTTGATATGGTATACGTACAGGTACACCACTGTCTTCACGATCCTGGATAGGATCAGAATCTTATATATGGTATAGTCTGTTACTTGAGCATTCACACCATATGACTCAGCCAAAAATTTTGAAGGAAGCAATTTGTGAGTTTGACTCCAAATTGAATAAGATTTTGGTTGGAAATGACTTGTGCTTCAATTTTACTGACAATCAAGGGGAAAAGTTAACTCTTAACACATAACTGTCCTGATGCAGCTTTCATCCATGACCAGTGTCACCCAGAGTTACCATATGGATTAAATCAGTGAAATTGTGAAGGAAAATGACAAGGGTTCCAAACTTGACAACAGAGATCAAAGGGGTTACTTACTGTGCTTCACTGAAGTCAATTTTCCATTTCTTCTTGATTCCGTAAGAGATGATTTAATCTAATATTGCATAGTGAAAAGAGTAAACTCTGCCTTTATAACAAACTAGAAACATATCTAAAAAGAGCCTCTTCTCCAAATCAGATAATGTAATTATCAAAAAGAAAAAATACATCTGCAGCAGCGAAGTGGTGGACAATGAAGAAATGAATACCAGCGTAAATAGTAGATACTCAATACTCACCAGCAAATGCGAAAAATCAAGTTCCTTATGCGTGACTGAAAATTCTATGTCGAATGGGGCAATCTGGAAGGCATCTTAAGTTAGAATCCGGCAGCGATGAAAAGAACTAGGAATTTCATAAGCAAGTAAGAGAAACCTGCCTGCTCCCTCAGGATGAGTAGATGCTTTATTAGGAAAAGTTGTGCATCCATTGAAGACGATCTTTTGCCAATAAGCTTGCTAGCTTTCTGAAGGAATTATAAGTTCAGCAATAACAAACAGCATATTGAACAAAAAATACAAATGATACAACATTACAAATTTTAACAGCATAATCAGCAGAACAGTCAAAATACCATGAACTTCAACTACAGAAACTTACTTGAATGGATAATGAACAGAACTCTACAGCTTCCTGAGAAAGAAAAAGAGGAAATAAGGATCCAGTAACATCTGACTACGATTAGAAGGGACACTGATAGAAAAAGTAACTGCTTACCTGAGCTAATCCAGTAAAAACAGCTGATTCTAGAGAACAGTACAGTTTTGATAGACATGATATAGTTTTTTCCAGGGGAGGATACCAGGTTCTGGAAACATCGTGGTTTTGATCAGTCTGCACCAAATTTAAAATATGGAATCAGAGAATATGGTGCAAAGTAACAAAAGAAAAAAAAATAAGGAGATAGAATATGGTGCAAAATTGCAGAAAATCATGTTTAACAGCAAAGAGGCAGGAAAAGTATCTGTAAACAAACAAATTTCAAGTTACATAAATCAGCATAAATTAACATATTTTCTTCTAAAACAATTTTATTGATATAAACCAAGTTTTTGTGAAGGTTGCTAAAGGCCAAAAGCAGCACACTTGACCTATTGAAAATAAAATAACCAATTCAAGATCTATAGTCTATACTAACAGAAATTTTAAAATTCTTTCTTAAAAGAAAAAAGAATTTTAATAAACAAATTCCATCAGACCTCTAATTTCCAATTTTTACACCTTCAACTTTAATATAGCTTGCTTCGTACTGTGCAATAAATGTCATCCAACTAGAATCACAGGTCAAGAAGAATCAGTCCACACCCTTAAGGAAGATATTGATTTTACAGAACCTCCATATATTAAACTGCAACTTCCATAACAGAATGCAAACTTCTCCACCAAAAAATTGCAAAGAAACAAAAAAAAAGATAAAAATAAAAGATATTCTAGCTCTTGCTTCCTCTAAAGATATATGTCACAGAAGTCAACTGAATACCTGTCACAGGACAAAGAGTTTGGCACTTACAGATGGTGAATCCAGTTCTGCTGAAACAGATTGCTCCAACTTTTTAGGGTAATCCAGATCCTCGTCTGACGGAAGGTAATTTGCAATCTGAAAACAAAGCAGGGAAAGAAGGCAGACCAAATTATTTGTAGACCACTCGTTACTTGTGAGGAAGTAATACATGTGCATTACTCCACTCATCCCAACTTATATTGTCAAATATCCTTCTCTTATCAATCCCAACTTATCATATTCCCTAATAAACGACATTTATCATCTGCATATAAATCCATTGAAACTCCTACCAACAGCTACTACGTTTCACTCCGAACTAGTTGGGGCTAGCTATATGAATCATCACTGACCATGTTTCCCATTTAAACACATCTAAAGTGAACGCTATACAACATTGAAGCTCCTACCACTCTGCATTATTAATCCAAAAAAACGATGCACAGAGTAGAAATGGAAATATGGCAGAAAGGAGAAAAGATTAGCTCGGGAACCGAATGAACATTGAACAAATATCAAATCAACAGCACGAAAACTAAGTAAACACGAAAGAATTTTCTCATAATGATGGATAGTCCTATATTTTTCCATAAACTTGTAAATAAGTAGTGGCAGAGAGTTGTGAGGCCTTTTGTTGGGATCTTCTCCCTTTTCGGGGCTTTGGGTTTGCATACTTCAGTGTAGATCAGATGTTTTGTGCTCTGTTTGTACCTCGGTAGCACAACCTTGGTGCCTTTTTATAAAATTATTCTAAGCTATCAAAAAAGAGAAAAACTGTAATGTACAACCTTCTAATATTTTCATTTTTCCTTAGTATCTCCAACACTACGTGAAACCAAGCATTTCAGAAAGTGATGAAGTACCTACTAGATTCAAATTCCAAAAGGTTACTCAACATCACATGAATTGGAATAATTCACTCAAGAGCCTCTTGGATATGTTCAATTGTCAGAAGTCTGCCACAAAGCATATTCCTTCCACCACACAAGAGTTAACTTTCGAGTAAGTTATCATGATAAGCCAATCATAAGAAAGAATGGAAAAGATAAGTGCTTCAAACTCCAACGAAAAAATCGCTCATTTTCACTAATGGGCGATTCTGTTTGAAGGTACAACATATCACAACAATGGAAAATAGTGCAGCTAAGAGAACAATAGAGATAAAAAGCTAAGCTATAGAGCAACAGTATATAGTATATACCATGAGATACAACCTGCTTATGTTTGGGTATAAATGAACATTCTATTTTTAACCAAAATCCATGCAACAGGAAAAAAGGCCTAATTTATACTGTATCTAATTTTGGCACTATTCATCTATCCATGAGGGTGCTGATTGAGTGATGAAATCAAGGCAAGCGGAAAAGAAAAATAAAGATATTAAAGTGAGTGTAACAATTATATGAGCAAAGTTTCGCATAATATTATCTCATGTCCGAGTAACAGATAAGCCGCCAAACAGCATTTAAATAAAATGCCCGAGCAATACTTGGGATGTTACCTCATCACGGATATAGGTGCGAGCACAAAAAGTTAATCGCTCATGAACATCTGCTAGAATCCTGTCCAGTGTTGGGCGTAGCCCAGCCAATGACTCCCCCCGTATGCTCAGTTGTTCTCCTAGAACTTCAACTTTAAGGATATCAACCAGTTCACAAAGAACATCCAGGTTTGTTTCGTGAATAAGTTTCGGACGCAATGTATCGTAGAGGAAAGTACACCTGCAGTTGGTAGGGAGGAAATTGTAACCTTAAGACACATAGAGATCAAGTTACTTATCATCAAAAAAGCAAAGCTCGAGTTCTAGCAGCTTCAGGGGCATATAGATAATACTTCCTCTGTCCCATTTTATGCAACACATTTTCCTTTTTAGTTTATCCAAAAAAGAATGACACCTTTTCCTTTTTGGAAACTATTTTAACTTTAAACTTATATTTCTACCCTTAATGATATGATTTATAGTCACACAAATGTCTATGGCCTATTATAGACCACAAGTTTCAAAAGTCTTATTTAAACTCCGTGCCCAGCAAACACCGTCACCTAAAATGGGACGGAGGGAGTATAACGTGTCAACGCTTCATTGAACTGCTGTAACTGGACCAACTGAGAGATGAGTCAGGAGCACGTAGATTTAGATGCTATGCACAGAATATTTATATCATGTTATGCAGAGGACGTAAGCTCAAAAATATGACTTCTCATGGACTACATAAACAAGATTATTTATAAATAAAGGAGGCAAGTAGAAATATAGCTTGAGAATGCAGGAGGCAGAGAATATCTGATTGCATATCTCCGATTAATAGAATGGAGCAAAGATAAAAAGTAATGTTATAAAGTGAACCAAATAACACGCTCCATTACTTTTTTATATATAAAAGGTACATGTTTCACTACTGATTAAACTTACCAACATCGAAAATCTGCCATTAGATTAACTATCAGTAACCGTAACTCCCTCCATTGATATTATCTAATCACATTAACTTGACAAGAAAAACTATAAATATGATGAAGCTTATATTCTAGGTCAAATTTTGATGGATAAAAGCGCAAGGCTTTCTGTCTCTCTACCCCACAATAAGGAAGAACATACATGTAAGTTAAGATTATGAACCAAAAGGAAAGTACAGGTGTAATGGACATCTCATTTCATATATCACCCAAGGGGGAGTGACTGGAAGTCCCATATAGTGAGATGAGTCAGCAAATCACAAAGAAGCACATCACACGTAGTAATTGACAACAATTAGGTTTCCTTAGCCTCATTTGTTTGCACTTAATGATGGTCTTACTCTTAACCATTCATATCTCAGTCATTAAGCCAGTTTGGTTTTTAGATCTGAATAATTCAAATCATAATCATCAAGTGCATTTGTTTTTGTTCATGTTACAACCACATAATGGGTTTGAATAGATCTGAATTATTAAAATCTATAATAAAGTCCTAATATCATTAAGATATCTTTTGAAAAGATTCTCCAAAGATGGTAGTTCAACAATTTCATCCATTCGCCGCTACCGCCATCATCCACCATTATCAACTACTGCCGTTGCCGCCCATAATGTTCAATTACCGCCATCCTCACCCACAACCATCACCACTGTCAATCACTATAATCGATTGTAACCACCATTTTTTATTTATTTATTTAAGCCATCTCTAGTGGTCTACTTCTACTAGAAGTGGGAGGTTTAGCCTGACCCCTACTTTGTCCATTAAAAATATCAATGTACAAAAAAAAGAGGGGATATGAACCTTACCACTTTATAACAAAATCAGGTATGTTAAAACAGCTTTCAAGGATGCATGAAATGTATCTAGATACTAAGTACACTCTCATAGATCACTAACTATCATCACCACCATTAGCCACATTTACAATTATCAACACCAACCACCATTACCACAACAAACACTACGCACTACCGACAATCACCACTATATATAGTCAAACCACCGTTATCATTCATCACCACCAATAGCTATCACTATTATCCACCGCAAACTATTGGCCGCCATTACCAACTACCACCATCCACCACTACTACCACCTACCATCACCACTAGCTACTACTCACAACCACCACCGCTAGCCATCACCAACACCATATAATTTTAAAAGATATGGTAGTAGATTAATTTAGTATTTTTTTTATTTCATATATATTTATATTTAAATAAAAACATTTATATGTTCAGTTTTTGAAAAAAAAAACATCTTCATCGTTTAGTATTCAGATCTTATTAACACATCTTAGTTATTCAGGTGTGCATTCAAATTCAGACATCTAAATCTTAATATTCAGATGTGTATTTAAATACAAATATCTTAATCTTAATGAAAACAAATAAGGCTTCACCAGACTTCGTGATTTTACTTTTACGGGCATAGAAGACTGATTTCTCACCTAACCAAGAAATCTCAAGGGCCAACTGGCACATGGTTTGGAGCTTAATAGATAATGAGCCAACCCTTTAACCTTCACTTAAATAATTGTTCTGCCACCTTCTTTATCAAAAAGCAACTGTTTACCCACCTTTTGAGTTAAAGCTTATACTTTTGTTTTGGAGAATAATTTAAAGCATATACTTGAAGGACCTGGTTTGACTTGAAGTTACTATAACTTTCACATGTAACCTCCACATTTGAATCTCAAAGTCAAAGCAGTTGAAGCTTCGCAGGAGCAAATGTTGACCACACTAACTTGATACATAAACATAGCACATACTCATAACTGATGGCCGGAGCAACCTGCAAATCTAACCCAGAGGGAAATCTGAGCAGCTCTTTCAGAGGAATAGATAGGCGTAGATCCCACAGGATGGCTTCAAATTCCAAACTAGGAACTAATGTTGTGCAAACCCTAAGATCTAAAGTGACAATCATTAAGCTATTGGGCAGCCTCATAGTCCACACTGATTTTTATTAGCACACAAATAATGTCCGAAAACGTTTACACCCACTTACCGCTGATAGAAACTCTGGCCTAGGGAGCTTTCGGAACGGCACCAAAATTTTGCAATGTTGGCTCTTATTTACAAGGAGCATGAAAAACAATACAGAATCCAAACCTCCACCCCAAACAAACCAAGACAAGAAAAAGGAAAAAAGAAGCAAATTAGAAAAGAAAAAGTGGGAAAGGAAATGAGTAAGAAGCAAAAATGGTTCAAATGCAGAAAGAACCCCACAAGAGAAGTTAGGCAACTCACAGAGGATCTACAAGAGGAGTCAAACTCGAAATGTCCTCTGAAGATGATGGGAAGAAGTGATTGAAGAGTTGATGCTCTAGCTGACACACCTGCATTTACGATGTCAAAGGTAAAGTATGGAGTGACATATATCCCAATTTTACCCAAATATGCCTTTAGCAAGACTTTGTTAGAAGCAACTTCAGATATTTACTTTGGCAATAGTGATTCACAGAAAAACATATAGAAGTCATGATTCCTTCCTCAAAGAAACCAAGGCTGCTATAGTTTTAGCTCATTTATCCTCAATCCAAATAGAGGAACATTCATCTACACTAAGATGAGCTAACCGTTAAAAGAAAACGTAAGACGTGGCTCTATTATGTACAACAAATTACTTTGATTTTCTTGAGAATGAGAATTAATTACTTTGAATTCATCCTGTCAAATAAAAAGAAAAATGAATATGGATTGCTCATATGACTATCAAGACTGGGTAGTCAGTGTTGAATTGTATCTTTTCATCTTCTTCTTCTGACACCCCCACCAACACCAACACTAAATAAAATCACCACCATCACCATAAAAAGAACAGGCATCCAAGTTTTGTCAGGCAAGATGTAATAATTATACCGTTTTCTAGTACAAAATGTTGTAAATAGAGCTGATGTCATTTGAATGTACCTGCATTAAATATGCACATCCAGATCTAGTTAAAGACGACAATGCTTCTTTCCTGGAAAATTCAGAGATCCGCTGTTGCACTATACCTCTTATCTGAATTAAATGAAACAGAATGAGTACTAATTAAAATGACGAAACAAGGAGAAGAAAAAAAAAAGAAGAAAAAAGTCATATATATATATATATATATATATTGATCTATAGAACTAAAAGGAGCAGCTTACTACTCACCAAGGATAGGCGCTGTTCACAATAGAGTTTGTGGCATTCTTCAAGAAGTTGAATATACTCTTTTCTGGGTGTTCTGCTTTCAATTTCTTCCAAGATAGGCTTAAGCTGCAGGTAACTAAGATCATTTGGTTCATGGATTACACATAAAAGCTAGTCCTAGTTTCTTTTCTTCTTTTCTTTTTTTCTTTTTTTCTTTTTTTTGAGATTAGTAATACTCACTCTCGTACAACGAATTGATAGAGTTTCTAACTCAAAGGTAAGGAGATGTTCCAACATTACCTCATTTGCTGCAGCCTTGAAGCGTACATATATTATAGATGACTCAATACCCTCGGCAAAAGATGTTTTGCTACCACCACTGCTTCGTATTGCAGCCTGAACCTGATAAAATGGGTATATTTATCTCAGGATATGCAACCATTCAGCTGCAAGTCAAAGATTGTAGTGCATATAGCAATGAAACATAAAGCAGATTTACCTGAGAAGAAGTACTTCTAAGAACGGAAAGAACATGAGAGCGAATCATTCCCAGAGCTCGAGACTGGTTACAGGGGGACAAAGGAAAAACAGGCAGAGAGAAAGAGAATGGGCAATGGGATTAGAATTCTTATGTCCAAGAATGTCATAAAACCATGCCAATTGTATAAAGAAATGTGATTTCATATATCATAGTAGATTACATAATGTTGATGTCAATTATTTTAAGTACCTGAAGTTGTCGAAACTTGACCAAATAAATGCTGCACTCTGCATATTGTGGGTTACTCTCAACATAGCTGCAGTGACGCAGAGGAGAAACACAATGGTTATTTGTGCTCTTATGCATAGATTTGCAAGCTTTATTCAACAGGACTTAATCCTGATAAAAGAATTTACATCCCTAGAAGAAACCTGACTCTAGACATGTCCACATGGTAAACTTCACAAATAACCAAAGAAAACTATGGATGGTACAACATTGCAGTGGTTCTAATATTCATAGATTTCAATGCAGTAATATGAAATGTAAAGTCACTTACGATATGCACTCATCAAGTCTTTTAAGCAATGGAAGAAAATTTGTACTACCAACGCTCATGCTAGGAGAATAAAAAGTGGTCGCAACCTGCAAACAGGAGTGCAAGACAACCATGAGGAATCAAATAAAAAAAAAACAGAAAACTGGGTATTTTGACATTAGAGAAGTTCAAGAAGAAGAAGAGCAGGACTTGAAGAGAAAATTTAGCACAAGATAAATCAAGTTGATGCAATGCCCCAATTAGATGTAATTAAACAACAAGGAATTAGAAAATTTTAGGCTAATGGTCGTGATTAAATCAAGAATATCTACAGTGGAGAGTGAAAAAGCTATTCCTCTATAAGGAATTTAAAACGGGAACTTTCATTCTCAATCTCACAATTGAAAAGGCCTTCCTTTAGAAACCACCAAGCACACAAATAGGAGAAAGAAGAGTTGACCAAAAGACGAGATTAAAAAATCATCTTAAATTAGTAACTTGCTAAGCAAGAAACATCAAATAATCCAAAAGCACTAGATCGGAAAAGCCAAGAAAGAATAGCTTTGGATGACTCATCTGTAACATGAGGAAGAAAACGATCTAGAATCAAAGCTTAATTTACAAAGGATAAAGCTCCGCCCTTCGGTTTGTGGGTGTGGAAAAAAATCTAATTAAAAAACATGAATCTCTTGAGGAAGAAAGCTCTCATTTCTTAAAGCTGTTTTCCACAGTTCAAACTCTCAGTTAGGTATATTTCCTCACCAATGTATCAAAGCATAAAAAATACGGATAGCATTAATTCTCTGCACTCAAAATAAAGTTGATGCAGAACCATACCCAATTCAGCATAGGCATAGATAGACTACTGTGGAGACTAGTGCAAAAGGCATTGAGTAACAATGAAATATTATCAACATAAATGGCAGTCGGACCTTACATTCTCCAATTCATCAAAGTAATTGAGCTTATTGTGAAGTGATTCTGCAAACTCAATTAATTTCTGCTTCTCCAAAAGCTGCAAATAAACAAGAAATTACACAAGAAGATTATTCAAAGCTGATTCCTGTTGTTAATTATTGCCTCTTTACGTGTACATCACATGTCCATTAATACTAGACACTGATAGGGAACTTCCTAATTTCAAATGCCACCCACTGGACATCCGAAATACACAATATTGACATGAATTGTAACTAGACAATGCTTTAACCCAAACAACAACTTCAGATAGAAGAAAAACAAGAAAACGCAAAATGAAGAAATGCATTAACTTGGTACTAGGTGACAATTGAAGATGTTTGGCAACTATTAAAGATATCATAAAACTTTAATCCATCAATATAGTAGATTGGCAATGAAGACTTTCAACATCATAGAGTAAGGCAAAACAATGTCTATCTAAAAATTGAACTCCATTAGTTACAAGCCTATCCTCTTATCATACAATTAATCGTTCCTCTGTTCCTCAAAATTTTGAACAGAATGAAAGAGAAAAGTACAATCTATAGCTAAAGTAACCACAGATGCTAAGAGAAATGGGTTGACACACCAGTCTATCACACGCATCATGAAGAGTTCTAGTCTTTGTTGCCACTGCTTGATGCTGCAATTGCAGCTCATTGAATAAGTCAAGTGTTTCATCCACCTGCAACAGAGCCATTTTTAAGGGCAAGGACATGTCGACTCAAAAGCAAACATAGATAGATGAACAGCAACAACAAAAAGGCTCAAGAGAAGAGTATAAGAGCATTATTTTTCTTCTCAGAATACCTGGTGAAGTATACTATCGCAGGTCTGAATCTGCTCTGTTAAGGTGTTGACATAATGCTGATATTTTTCTTCAGTCTATGTACAGAAAGAAAGCATATGCAATATTTTTTATCAGCAAGTGTAAAAGAGGAAGCATATGACTCACAACTTTTGGAAGAAACGAAAGGCGTATGAACAAGCTAAAGACAAACCTCTGATTTCATAGCTGCTTCAAGATCCGCAAACCACTTGTAAAACTGTATCAACAAAACAGCACAAAGGGGAAGAGGAAACTCATATCAAGTTCAGGCAGCATTAGAGAAAAGGTCAACTCAAGATGCCATTTTTATCATCATTTACAAAGACAACTAAGCATATTCAGTATTCAAGCATATACAAGAATGCAACACAAAGATTGCCATGGAAACAAAATTGGAAAACTGAAGCTCCTTATTAAGTGGTTTGCTTTTGCTGGATAGTGACATATAAAGCAATACTAATAGAGCAATTGAAAGAGGCCTGAATATACACAGAAAGTGCTACATGTGTGAAATGGAGGCCGAGGATGTTAATTAACTCCAGCTACACTGCCCAATAGCCTGACAGTTGTGACAGTTACTTTTAACATTTTTGAAATAAAAGAATCATGCAAATTGCCAAGATCCATGAAGAAATTTAACTCTGCTGAACAGGAAAAGGTGTGGGAAATGGAAAGAGACGCATATGGAAAACCATACCTTCATCATGTGACTAGCTTGGGGGGGGGGGGGGTCTTTACAACAAAGAGAAGAAGTAGGCACGGGATGTAGCTCCATGAGCTCCAGTGGTTCTTTGGAAGGAGACGTAGGAGGTCTTTCAAAAGGGGTGGATAATGATTTCGTACAATTGAGAAATAACCTCCTATAGTTAACTTTTTGTGCACCCACAAGGTTCTTGTGTGTATAAATTGTTGGATGTCTTTGACAGAGAACTCTTTTTGTTTTTTTGATAATTAGTAATGTTGTATTCTTCAGCATTAAGGAATGCTGGCCACCTCCAAAAAAACTTACCAAAGTAGTAAGGTTAGACTCTAAGCTTTACAGAGAACCTAATAAATTTACCAGCTCATCTACTTCCTCTATCAATTTCCTTTGCACCAAGAGAATAAAAACACTAAACAGTTCCATTTCACATCATGTATGGACTTGATCTTGTCTTCAAAACATCTCCCATTTCTTTATTTCCATACTGTCCACCATATACATGAAGGAATTATCCTCCACCATTTTTTCCGACTCTTGCTACCCCCTCGTTTCGTCCAGAAGCTCATCAAGTATGCTCAGGCATTGTCCACTCAGTCTTTGTGAGGCTGAGGAACAGGTTCCACAGTTGTGAAGTAAACTTGCAATGTAAAAATAGATGGTTGTTTGTCTCCCCAGTCTCATTGCACAAAAAACATCTTGTCACTACTATTCTCCCCTTCTTCTGTAGAACCTCATGTGTCAGGCATGCTCTCTTCACCACTAGCGAAGTGAAGCATTTAACCTTGGTGGGAGCTATGCTCTTCCAGATGCTTGAGCATAAACCTAGCATCACACTATTGTCCCTCTTGTACATTTGATTCACAGAGAAAATGCCATCCTCTGAAAGATTCCATCTCAGTGTATCAGATTGCATAGTGGTGCCAGGAAAATTCTCCACTTCGCTCGAAAAAATTGTCAACCTATCAACCTCCCAATCATTTAGATGCCTTCTAAAATTCAGATTCCACCCTTGGTTTGACCAGCTCTCAGCAACGGTTGCTTCAGGATTAGTACTTAGCATCATAAGATCAGGGTAAACTCCCTGTAAAGGAACTTGCCCTATCCATATATCCTTCCAGAACAGGGTATTAGTGCCATCTCCAACCCTGATTCTGAAATTTCCCTATAGCTTTGGCCATAATGATCTGATAGTCCTCTAAACCCCCATTCCATAAGTGCAAATCACTTCATTGGAGCACCATGGACTAGATTGGCCAAACTTGTGGAAAATGACCTCCTTCCATAGAGTAGATTCTTCCGCACTAAATCTCCATAACCATTTCAACAGTAGACTATTATTCTGTATCCTCAGATTTCTGATATCAAGACCCCCTTGACCTTTGCTCTGTTGTACTACCTCCCATTTGACCAGATTATATCCTCCCTTCCTTGTTGTCTCTCCATAGGAAGTCTCTCCTCAATTTGTTTAGCTTCTTAACTACACTTGAAGGTATAGGAAATAGAGACATCACATAGGTGGGAAGAGAGTCCAACAATGAGTTGATTGGTGTGACCCTTCCTTCTTGTGAAAGATACTGGGCTTTCCACTGAGCCAACTTCTTATTAGCTTTCTCTATAATGCTATCCCAGATCTCCAGATCCTTATGTCTTCTGCCTAGAGGCATTGCTAGGTATACAGTGGGCAGATTACCTACACCACACCCAAGAATGTTAGCAAGGGTCTAAATATTTGGCACTTCTTTGACAGGGTAGGTGCTACTCTTCCTCCGGTTCACCCTTAAACCAGATACAGCTTCAAAAACTACCAGCAAGACTCTGATGTAGCAAACTTGGTCCCTTTAGGTTCACAAAATAAAATAGTATCATCTGCAAAGAGCAAATGGCAAATCTCCAGATCCCCTCTCCCACCACCACCTATGTTGAAGCCCCTCAACCAATTATTCTGTAATGCTGTCCTCATCATACTACTGAGGCCTTCCATGGCCAAAATGAGTAGATAAGGGGATAGAGGGTCTCCTTGCCTGAGTCCCCTCTCAAAGTGAAAAAAAACAGTAGGTTCTCCATTTACAAAAATGGAAAACCTAACAGTTTTAATGCAAAAACCTATCCATTTCAACCATTTGTCCCCAAATCTCATCTGCTTGTGGATATTTAAAAGGTAGCCCTAATTAACGTGATCGTAGGCTTTTTCGATGTTCAACTTGCACATCATGCCAGCCACTTCCCCTCTAGATCTTTTATCTAAGCATTCACTTGCAATTAAGACTGCATCCCTAATCTATCACCCTTTTACAAAAGCCATTTGATTTTTGTTTACCAGTTTATCCATTACTCTCTTCATTCTTTCTGCTAAAACTTTGGGAAAACTCTTGTACACCTTAGAGATCAAGCTTATAGGCCTAAAGTCTCTCAACTCTACTGCTTCTGCCTTTTTTGGAATAAGGGCCACAAAAGTGGCATTTAAAATCCTTTCAAACACTTGATGTTCATGAAAATAGTGTAATGTCCCCATGATGTCCTTCTTGATCAGATCCCAAAAAGTCTGAAAAAAGTTCATTGTGTAGCCATCAAGGCCTGGAGCCTTGTCGATTGCACAAGACTTAATGCTCTCCCACACTTCTTCCTCCTCAAAACTCCACTGTAGCCACTCCTGATCTTCTGTAGGGATCACTGTTGATCCTTGAAGGTTAAAATTAGGTCTCCATCCTTCTGTTTCCTTGTATAAATTCTGGTAGAAGCTTTGAATTGGACTTTTAATTGCAACGGTTTCAGTGATGGACTGTCCTTCTACCTCAAGAGCATCTATAGAGTTATACCTTTTATGAGCATTTTCCATTTTGTGGAAGAACTTAGTGTTCTTATCCCCATCTTTCAACCATTGTACTCTTGATCTCTGCCTCCAAGCAATTTCCTCCCTTTTTGCTATCTCTTCAAATTCCATAGCTAAGTGATTTTTCTAGACTAACTCATCATCAGTGAGGCTTATGTTTTCCTGTATGGCTTCCCAAGTTCCCAATTGCTATAAGATCTCTTCTTTTTTCTGTTTCCAATTTCCTCTGTTGTTTCTATTCCATTGTATCAACTCCTTCTTAAGGAGTTTTAACTTGTTTTCCAGAATGAAGGAAGGTCTTCCCCTATTAGGGAAGGACAACCACCATGCCTTAATCTTGTCTTTGAAACCTTCCACCTCTAACCACCAGTTTTCAAACTTGAAATAGGTCTTTTGGTAATTCCAGTCACCACATGTCAAAAGAATTGGATTATGATCTGATCCTATTCTTGGTAACAAAGACTGCTTGACCAATAGGAATGAGTCCTCCCAATCAGCTGAGTGTAGGAATCTGTCAATCCTGGAGGCACTGTTACGATTCCCCCCCCCCCTCCTCCAAGTGTATGATCCTCCAAAAAAAGGAGGTCAGAGAAGAGAACTCTTTTTTGGTGATAAGGTAAATAATTTCATAATGATCGGAGATCTCTTTATCAAAAGATATTAGAATAAAACAAAAGGAGAAAAAGGAAATAACTTCTAGGGCTATCTCTATCATTTCACAGGCATGCAAATTAAGAATCGAAAACATACTCCATGGCATGGAAAGTTGAAGGCCTATTAAAGTTCAAATATGGAAGAGAGTCCTAGAACAAATTGTTTTGCATGTCTTTCTGATATATAGACACAAATACTGCTCCATTCAAGCAGGTAGAATCAAGACCCATAAACAGCCACTATGGTGATCATCCCTGAACACATCACATGCAATTTAGGTATTTCTACCCCAGAAGACATTGAGTATCAGTGTCATTTCTCACTAAATATAAGTTCCAGTCATCCTTTGCCCGGCATAAGGTGTTTCCTCTCAAGTTAATGACAATCATCCGGACCAAAATGAGAGGCATATTGTCTAGTAAGCCAAAACAATGGATGGGACTTTTTAATAAGCAATTATCAGGCCTTCTGTTCAACTCATCGATTTAGCAGTTACCTTATAAAAAACATATTCACTGGTTTAGTGGCTGATCAGTCACTGATTACAACACACTACAACTTCTAGTCTTGCACAAATACAACTCTATAATTTGGCATTGGTTGAAAGATTTTATTAGTTTTGATTCCTTGTACAACATTTAGCTATTCATGCAACCTTTTTGATAAGGGAATAAATCATTCACGATCCCTTATTTGAAATATGGAATATTAAGATCTGAACCTGGAAATGTAAAAAATAAAGGACGTGCCAACTAAACATTGTTTTTTTTAAATTAGGTAAATATTTTTTCATTCATAATCATGGGAAAATTGGTCGTATACAACGGGTATACCAAAAGGTAAAGCATCTACAACAAGATATGATTGTCTACAAACTCCACCCAATCATCTATACAACCAGGTACTCTCTGTGTGCACCAAAAGAAAATAACGGAACGGAGACTACTCCTCAACTGGGAGAAACTTGAATCCACTCCTTCAAAAGTAACTCACCTGATTTGTGTTCACTAGGACTGCTTCAATGGCCCCTGAATCATCCAGAGAACTGAGCTTTCTTGAGACAGAGAGACTGTTATCGTGTCCAGAAACTTGATCCTGGAAATTGAAATAAAAACATATTTCAGGTAATTGAGTTTGAGAGAGATGTATTCTGAAACCAACCAAGAAGGAAAAATTCACCAAATTGGACGGGAAAGGTCTCTCAGCAACTGCATGGGAAAGTACTTGTATGGCTGCTTGCTGTTGCTCTGTTAACGGAGCATTCTGTAAGAAGAAAACTCGCTAAGTCATTGAAGATGTAAACATCAAGATACCCATTAATGCTGATCTAGTTAATCAAAAGGAAAAACTTTCAATAGACATAAAATAGACACATGTAGTACATACAAACAATTCTTTTCTATCAATACAAACAATATAGTTTGACATGGTGAGGGCCACAATCGCTAAAACTAGAAGTGTCAGCAGATAAGGAAATAGGTAGTTAGCCAGTGGTTATACGAGTAAAAAGAGAAGCAGAGTCGCATAACAATGAGAATAAAACATGAAAAGATAGTTTAATAGAGAATATATGACACAATTACCAGCTGCTAAATCTTGTCATTAAAAAGAGGCAACAAACACAGGTTTGAAATCAAATGAGAGGACTTTATACACAAATAAACAATTTTGATCCCCTTTACTTTCTCCTTTGTTTTCCTGGTAAGTGAAAGGTTGGTAAATTTTATTAGAGAAACTCAGTGCCAAGATACTACTGACATAAAGTAGAAGATTTGCTGGAAAGGATTCTCGTAAGCTATAAGGAATCCAAGAAGTCCAGCAATACATCATCAATGTCAGTAGCAAATATTTTGATCGCCTTTTCCAAAAACAGCACTTTACTATTCACTAATTTCGGCAGGATGAGTGCATATAATAAAAATGTGGTCATCAAATTTATCATAGAATCAGAGATCTACATGATTCTGGTGATGAGTTCACACAAATCTAGTAAATCAGTAGAAAATGGGGAAAGGAAAATAGAGATTAGAGACTGAACCTGTTCCCAAGTAGAAGCGAAATTATAGCCTTTGGAAATAGCTTCCGACTTGGGAACACCGGGCCTTGTCGCCGTCGCCATGGGTTTATCAATACTCTCTTCTTCCAGTACTTTGCAACTATTTCTGTTTATGAAAAAGCAAAATTGATGAAAAATGAAGGGAAAACTGGTCACTAGTCAATTACTGATTCCAAAACAACGAGCGAACAATCAATAGGACAGATGATTGTGCGATTACCATATGGATTTCAGGGCTTCAATGGAACCAATTTCGACTTCGAAGATTACATGGGGTTGGAGATCTGGGGATGATTCTCCGGCTTTGGATTTTCAATACTTAAAATTCAACATACACCAAAGCTTGTTCATAGGCGTTTGTAAATATAGCGGTTGTGAACTAATTTTTTTTCCAATACTAAGATAAAAATGAGAAGACAAAAATTAATATATATATATTGTACACATGAATCTGGTATGTATGGGCTATGCCAAAAAAAATTGCTAGAACTGTTGTAAAATAGACTAGATTAATAATTTAAGAAGAAGAAAATAATAACAAGAGAGATAATGAGGAAAAGAGGAAAAGAAAGGAGTTGTGTGTGTTTTTCTGTATGTATTCTCACAGTCATTTGCACAGAATGTGCATATTATATAGGCATCACAAAGAGTCAATTTGTTGCCTAACTTGCCCAACTATCCAAGTGGGTGGGTCCCACTTGGATAGATACATCCATACATAACACTCCCCTTTGTCCACGTGTAATGTGTCTTCATAGATATTGTGCCTCGTTAAAACCTTACTTAGGAAAAATCCAGTAGGAAAAAGCCTAGTGAAAGAAAAAGAGTACACACATATGGTAATACGCCTTGAATGCTGCCTCATCAAAAACCTTACCAGGAAAACCCAGTGGGACAAAACCTTGATTAAGGAAAAAAGAGTGCAGCGCGTATTTTACTCCCCCTGATGAAAACTTCATTTGATATTTTGGAGACGACGCATTCCAATCTTATATCTTAGTTTCTCAAAAGTTGATGTTGGTAATGCCTTTGTGAATAAATCTGCAAGATTATCACTTGAACGAACTTGTTGTACATCAATATCACCATTCTTCTATAGATCATGTGTGAAGAATAATTTTGGTGAAATATGTTTCGTTCTATCTCCTTTTATGAAGTCACTCTTCAATTGAGCTATGCACGCGGCATTGTCTTAGAATATAATTGTGGGTACTTTAACATCATTTCCCAGACCACATCTTTCTTTGATGAACTGTATCATCGATCTCAACCACACACATTCTCTACTTGCTTCATGAATTGCTATTATTTCAGCATGATTTGAAGAAGTAGCAACAATGGACTGTTTTGTAGATCGCCATGATATAGCAGTTCCTCCGTGTGTAAATAAATAGCCTGTTTGAGATCGAGCTTTATGTGGGTCTGATAAATAACCTGCATTTGCATAACCAATAAGGTCTGCGCAACCTTTGTTAGTATAAAACAAACCCATATCAATAGTACCCTTCAGGTATCGCAAAATATGTTTGATACCGTTCCAATGCCTTCGCGTTGGGGATGAACTATACCTTGCTAGCAAATTGACAGAAAATGTTATATCAGGCCTAGTTGCGTTAGCAAGGTACATAAGTGCGCCAATAGCACTGAGATATGGTACTTCAGGACCAAGAATTTCTTCATCCTCTTCTGGAGGTCGAAACTGATCCTTTTCCACTTCAAGTGATCGAACAACCATTGAAGTACTTAATGAATGTGCTTTGTCCATGTAAAATCTTTTTAAGATTTTCTCAGTGTAGGCAGATTGATGGACAAAAACTCCGTCTGCTAAATGTTCAATTTGCAGACCTAGACAAAGTTTTGTCTTTCCAGGGTCTTTCATTTCAAATTCTTTCTTTAGATATTCAATTGCCTTTTGGACCTCTTCAGGGGTTCCAACGAGATTTATGTCATCAACATAAACGGCGAGTATAACAAACTCTGATTCCGTTTTCTTAATAAAAACACATGGACAAATAACATCATTAATATAGCCTTCATTTATTAAGTCCTCACTTAGGCGATTATACCACATGCGCCCTGATTATTTCAGACCATATAATGATCTTTGTAATTTTATTGAGTATACTTCCCGAGACTTTTTACATGCTTCAGGCAATTTTAATGCTTTTGGGATTTTCATGTAAATTTCATTATCAAGTGAACCATAAAGGTAAGCTGTAACCACATCCATTAGGTGTATTTCAAGATTTTTATGTACAGCTAAACTGATGAGATATCGAAATGTTATTCCATCCATAACCGGTGAATATGTTTCTTCATAGTTGACTCCGGGTCTTTGAGAGAATCCTTGTGCAACAAGGCGTGCCTTATATCTTACAATTTCATTTCTCTCATTTCGTTTTCTAACAAAAATCCATTTATAACCAACTGGTTTTACACCTTCAGGGGTTTGGATTACAGGTCCAAAAACCTCATGTTTAGCAAGTGAGTCTAATTCTGATTGAATTGCCTTTTGCCATTCTGGCCAATCACATCTACGTCGACAATCTTCGACGGATTTAGGTTCAAGACTTTCACTATCTTGCATGAGGTTAATTGCAACATTATATGCAAAAACATTATCCACCGTAATTTTTGATCGATCTAAATTTATCTCATCACCGGTAGAACTTATTGAAAGTTCTTCATTCACTTGAGTCTCGGGTTCACTGATTTCTTCAGGAATATCAGGATTACTCAAACCTTGACTTTCTTCAGGAAGTTCGTGTGTAGTATCATCTTTATTATTTCTTACGCTTCTTTTTCTAGGATTTTTATCCTTTGAACCCAACGGTCTACCACACTTCTGGCGTGTTTGGGATTCAGAAGCTATGATACTTGTAGATGGTCCTTTTGGGACATCAATTCGGATAGGTACATTCACTGTAGGGATATGTGACTTAGTTATCCATTTCAAATCAGTAAATGCATCTGACATTTGATTTGCTATTTTCTGTAAGTGGATGATCTTCTGGACCTCCTGCTCACATATGCGGGTGCGTGGATCAAAATGTGATAGTGATGAAACTTTCCACGTAATTTCTTTTTCTTTTTCGGGTTCCTTTTTCTCTCCCCCTAATGGCGGGAAAATTATTTCATCAAACCGACAATCTGCAAATCGAGTAGTGAATAAATCTCCAGTCAACGGTTCAAGGTATCGAATTATGGAGGGTGAGTCAAACCCAACATATATGCCCAACCTTCGTTGAGGGTCCATTTTTGTACGTTGTGGTGGTGCTACAGGCACGTATACCGCACAACCAAAAATTCTTAAATGGGCTATATTTGGTTCATGACCAAATACTAATTGTGACGGAGAGTATTTATTATAATGAGTCGGTCTGAGACGTACAAGTGCTGCTGCATGTAAGATAGCATGACCCCAAACAGTAATTGACAATTTTGTTTTCATTAGTAAAGGTCTTGCTATCAATTGTAGGTGCTTTATAAATGACTCTGTAAGGCCATTTTGAGTATGAACATGAGCAACAAGATGTTCAATTTTTATCCCAATTGATAAGCAATAATCATTAAAAGCTTGGGATGTAAATTCTCCAGCATTATCAAGGCGAATGACCTTAATTGGATAATCTGGGAATTGCGCCCTTAATCTTATTATTTGTGCTAACAACTTTGCAAACGCCAGGTTGCGAGATGATAATAAGCACACATGAGACCATCTAGATGATGCATCTATTAGGACCATAAAATATCTAAACAATCCACTAGGTGGATGAATAGGTCCACATATATCTCCATGTATACGCTCTAAAAAGCCAGGAGATTCGATGCCCACCTTCAGGGTCGATGGTCTGACAATTAATTTGCCTTGATAACAAGCAGCACATGAAAATTCATCATTTGTAAGAATCTTCTGGTTCTTTAACGGATGTCCAGTTGAATTTTCAAGAATTCGTCTCATCATTATTGATCCAGGATGACCTATTCGATCATGCCATAGCACAAATATATTTGGATCAGTAAACTTCTGGTTTACGATCATATTTGCTTCAATTGCACTAATTTTTGCATAATATAGGCCAGATGACAAAGTTGATAATTTTTCCAAAATATATTTATGGCCTGAGACACTCTTGGTTATGCCAAGATATTCAGTATTCATTTCATTTAGTGTCTCAACATGATATCCATTTCTGCGAATATCTTTAAAACTTAATAAGTTTCTAGGAGATTTAGAAGAGAATAATGCATTTTCTATAATAATTTTTGTTCCTTTAGGCAGAATTATAGTAGCTCTTCCGGAGCCTTCTATGATTTTTGAATTACCAGATATTGTATTAACATTAGCTTTTCTTCTAAGCAAATTGGAAAAATATTTCTCGTCTTTAAAAATAGCATGAGTTGTTCCACTATCAATTACACAAATATCCTCTTGATTAATCATTGATCCAAATAAGATTTGAGGCATTTCCATATTTTCTTCAATAAGAAATAAAATATGTATTAATACATGGTATATTACATAAATTTTATTTATTTACATTGACTAGGAAAATATAAACATCATATTTAATACAGATAAAAAGAAATATATTTACATATTATTAGTTTTATCAATATTCATATTTTCGTCCGGAAAATTAAAGAAATCAACTACATCCAAATGCATGGGCTCAATATTATCTTCAGAGATAAAATTCGTCTCTGGATTATTTTCTGCCCTTTTCAGAGATGCCTGATATAGCTGAACAAGGCATTTTGATGACCGGCAAATCCGCGACCAGAGCCCCACACTTCCACATCTATGACATATTGTTTCTGAATTATTCTTCGGTAAAGCTTCTGGCTTTTTACCCTGCCTTTTATATTGCTGGTTATTTCTCGGTGCCAGTCGAGCATCATGATTAAAATTTCTTCTTTGACTACGACCACGACCACGACTGGGGCCATGACCTCTTTCTCGTTGGTTAGAATTTGCCTGATTCACTTCAGGGAGTGGCAAAGAACCAACTGGCCGACTATCATGATTTTTCATTAATAGTTCATTATGTCTTTCAGCAATAAGAAGGTAAGAAAGTAATTCAGAATATTTTTTAAATTCTTTTTCGCGATATTGCTGCTGTAGGAGCATATTCGCGGGTGGAAATGTGGAGTATGTTTTTTCCAGTTTATCCTGCTCAGTGATCTCTTCTCCGCATAAATTTAACTGAGCTATAATTCTAAATAGAGCAGAATTATATTCAGTTATATTTTTGAAATCTATTAATCTCAAATTACCCAATCATGACGAGCTTGTGGAAGCATGACCAACTTCAGGTGGTCATATCTTTCTTTTAAATTTTTCCACAATTTAAGAGGGTCTTTTAATGTGAGATATTGTAATTTTAGCCCCTCGTCAAGATGGTGACGGAGAAATATCATGGCTTTAGCACGGTCTTGATTGGATGCCATATTGTCATCTTTAATGGTGTCTGCCAGACCCATTGATTTTAAATGAATTTCGGCATCAAGTGCCCATGATGAGTAATCTTTTCCAGAGATATCAAGAGCAGTAAATTCAATTTTGGAAATATTTGTCATTTTATAAAAATAAAATTAAATAAAACTCTTACCACTTTTGTTACCTTGAAAAATTAGCCGGAGCCTCGTGCTGATAACGTGTTGTAAAATAGACTAGATTAATAATTTAAGAAGGAGAAAATAATAACAAGAGAGATAATGAGGGAAAGAGGAAAAGAGAGGAGTTGTGTGTGTTTTTCTGTATGTATTCTCACATTCATTTGCACAGAATGTGCATATTATATAGGCATCACAAAGAGTCAATTTGTTGTCTAACTTGCCCAACTATCCAACTATCCAAGTGGGTGGGTCCCACTTGGATAGATACATCCATACATAACAAGAACTACGTTTTTTCGACCTTGCTTTCTTTGTCGATTTCTTTTTCCTTTTAATCCCCTCCCCTTTATTTATTTATTTTTAGTTAATGTGAATTGATGGAAAAGTCCTCATATTCATACTTAGGCCTCATTTATTTACACTTAATTCAGATTTAGCTCATTAAGTGCATTTGTTTATTAAAAAAAATTACCATTAAATAAGTCTTAAGAAGTCTGATTCGGTCATATTTAAACTTAAGTCTTAAAACCATTTTGTGCTTTTTATTAATTGTTAAATGCTTACACAACAAATGACTCTTACTTCTGACAAACAACGTTCTTGTATCTCATTTGATACAGCAATGCCCATTGCTTGAATACACACTATTTGATATAATTTAGATACATTAAGTTATTATTAATTAATATATTTCATATTTTATTAGATTAGTGATCTTATCATATTAAATTAATATTTTTTCAAATATATTATTGATGTATCCGTGGTGGCACTCGTGATCCTTGATCCTCAGCAAAACAACATCATATCCTCTAAAATCATCCAAACTCATGCGCGATTTAGTTTTCTTTCAAAATAACAAAACAGACATCATATCTACAGAAACATGCTTGCAACACACACTAATTCATCACTTTAAGCGTCGAAAGTGTCGTAAATATGTCACACATCAGTTGGGTCATGACACTTTTCTATTTTAGATATTTCTTCTTCATTTTTCGAGAAAATAGATAAAGTCCCCCTAAATTTGTTTCGTATTTTTAATTAGACACCTAAAGTTTGCAGAAGTTTTATTACCCCACGAAACCATTTTCAACCCTAAGAAATACACCTTTTTAATAACATTTGTAATCTCATAGACTGCGTATGTGTCTCAACTTCAAATAAAATAATATAATTTTATTTTATTTCCTATCACTTTAATAAAGGGTCAGGTAAAACTCAAACTCGCCAATATCTGAGAAATTTATAAACTCTATTCCAAATGTTCGTAGAACTTTAACAATGGTTGATAGAAGAAGCTCCTTCATTGAAGAATTTTATACTGACAACTGAAATGACATATTCTTTCTTTATGGATACACAATAATGTGACCAAGTTAAGTAAGCAATACAGACTAAATGAGATCAAAGCCCTCCTCGAAGAAGGCGGAAACGAATGGATGCATCTTATGACCTTCATCGATCTATCAGTTATCGAACTCTAAGTGGTACGAACATGCATTAGTCTTCGTATTCCAAGATATATTATTCAATTCATATTTATTCACCTATTTGACTTTCCCAAAATTGGCTAATCGTATTATTGGGTACTTAGGCGAATAAGCAGTGAATTTTATACATATTTTTTGGTTGATAAGGGACTTTTAGAGAACTTGACAACTCCAAAACTTCATATGACATCTCATGGAGGTTTATAGATTGAATTATCGGATTGACAAAAGAGAATTTATTTTTGATTGTAGATGGAGAGCTGTCACGACCTAAGATAGGGCCTAGACATGACACAGTGCTTAGGATTCCGGGAGACCCCAAACAAGCCTCTTAGCATATAATACATAAGGTAAGTAAGAAATATCGAAAGACAATCATAAATGTGGAAGGTAAATCTTACCATAGAATCTCAATAGAAGAAAAATCTCAAAACATATCATCCGAATAGACAGAACTTTGTGATATAGTCTAACAATACCTCTACTAACTACGACCGGGGCTTAGGACAAGCCCTAGCCCTCCCAAACATAAGAAACTAAAAGTCATGAATGAAAGCATATAACTCATAAGGGTTGTGTCCTCAAAACATGATGACTCACCGACAATGTACTCAAGAGTAATTTGGAACTAGCCACGTACGGGAGGATGAGAGTCGGAACCTACATTATGAGATAATGTAGACAAAAGTATGCGTTAGTACATAGAATGCACTAAGTATGTGAGAACCTGCAAAGGTAAACATGATACCGGAATAAGCATAAAACATGAGATACAAGACCAAGAACCCTTTTAAAGCATGAAAGTAAATCATAAGATACGATATATAGTCAATGTATCATTTAAAAGACATAAGAAAGCTTGTAAGAAATACATTTCTTTTTCTGGGATATTAACCTTAACCGACATTTAAAACTATGTGATCCATAACATTGAATCCGATGTAACTCCAACGCCGAGAAGAGAGAGGCTATTTGCCAAGGTAGACTCCATATCATAATCATCATCATGTGTCATATGTGGTTCCACTAGCTAAGCCAGTTAAGGCAAACCTATGGGGGTATGTAGTTTGGGACTATGGGTTTCTACTAAAGGATTCCTTACCAAGTCTCCACCACGAAGTCCTCTCGGTGCTAAGTTAATTCCAACGGAATAAGCAAATCATTATCATTCATATCACTAGGAAAGACAATAATCAATACCAATTCATATCATAAAATATATCATAAGAATAGCTCCTTGAAAATCATGATCATAATATAATTCAAATATACACTTAGCTTTCTAAGTATCTAGATCATGATTTCTTCATATTGTGGGAAATCCCTTTCACAATTCATTGGTACATACTTGAAAACATGCTTGAAACATAATTCATTATCTTGATAAAAACATGCATAATTCTTCATCAAATCCATGATCATAAATTCATGTTCATAATTGAAAGTCATAGCATAATGCATGAGTCCATATGGAATCAATTGTAAATCATGTATCTTAGTAAATTCATGCATGATAAATAATAACATTGATTGAATCAAAAAAAAATGATCACGAGGAATTAACATTAAATCTAATAGAATTGGGTGAAATTGAACTTGGAGTATTGAGATCTTTTGGGTCCCAATGGATGAAGGGATCCATTGGTAATTCCAACATACCTTAGCTATCAAAGGCCGAAAAACAATGGAAATTGAAGGTTGAAACCTTGAAACCCTAGCTCTTTCTTAGGGAAGAAGACTTGAGAGTAAACGTTGAATCCTTAGGTGCTTTTGCGAGAATGAGTGAGAAATGGAGCGAGTTTGAAGGATTTGGGTAGTTATAGGACAACCAAAATAGTCCAAAACAATAGTTTTAGAAGTTAAATAAAGGATAAAATTCCAAATACCCCTTTTTTTAAACTGCCGAAGTGACCTATGGATGAGACCTATGGTCCGTAGGTCCTTCTACTACTCGTCGAAACCTTTTGTAGAACCCAAGTACACAACTGACCCAAATTCCTACAATACATTCCCTATGATTCGTAGGTACTCTTACGGACCGTAGAACCCTTCGTAATACTTAGGTACCCAAAACAGTAGCTACAGAAAATTGCACATCGACTCTATGGTACGAGTCTACGGGTGGTCGAATGGTTTATGGGTCATAGACGCTCCTCATCAAAAGGTCCTATACTTAGTCAATTTCCCAACTTTCAGGGCCTTTCCATGACCCCTTCCTATGGACCATAGAACCCTGTATGGTCTGTAGGTTCACTTGTCCTACCAACTTTCTCAAAATCCCAAATACTCAGTCTCTGAACTTCCTCTACGAGTCCTACCTATGAATCGTAGGACCTCCTATGGTCTATAGGGTAGAGTGAGTTAACACTTAGTAAAATTTCAAACCCTCAGTGCCCTTCCTGCGAGACCTTCCTATGGTTCGTAGGACTTCCTACAATCCGTAGGTCACTTGTGGGAATTGACACCAGTAACTTTGCTGGAACTTTTCGTTTCTATTTTGACTTTTCAACTTTCGGAGATTTACAATAACTTTGCAATGGCTATCAATAGAAGTTTTAGGAATATGAAAAGTTGTCTATTTAATAAAGAAAAAAATTTCATATTGGTGATAGTGTGATACCACGTGGCACCAAACACACTAGTTTAGGTGATTTTTTACTCATTCACGCTCCTCTCAATCGTAAGATTGCACATGCTCTGAAAATCGATCAAAAGGGTGTAATTTTTATGGGTTGAAATAGTTTTGTGGGTTAATAGGGCTACCACAAATTTTAAGTATCTACGAATACAATATAAATTTAGGAGAGACTTTACGTATTTCCTCTTTTTTTTACAGCTCTCGGTTCCATCTACAACCTTTTTGAGGTTTTCACAATTTCAAATGCATGTAGATTTTTTTTAAAAAAAGGTCTATTAAGAATTAAGTCGTACAAAAGAAAATTCCTAAAAAATTGGTATTTGAAAATAAAAATCTTCTATGAGATAAAAAGTAATCAATTTTTGTAAATCGCTTTGTCATAAATACCAATATTAGATGACTTATTAATAACACAATCTTTTGCCGAACTAAAAGTTAAATCATTATATTTTTTGTTAACTTCGCATGGGACTTTAATTCCTTTAATTTATTTCAAATTTTAGGAGATGAATATTTTCTTATGAAAAGTTAAGAGAATTAAGAGTTATATCTTATTTCAATTTGATTGTCTGATTTGACTTGACAGAGATTTTAAAAAATATATTTTTTAATTTTGTCGTTTTAGATAACTAACTAAAAATATATTGAAAGCATCAAAATGCTCTTTAATCACGTGGGTTTAAGCATTTCATATGAAAAATTATAATCTAACATCTAGCATGATATTATTAGGCCCTGCTGAGAACAAACTATTTTTGACTAGTTATTATTATCGAAAATAAAATTTAAAAGAGTTTATAGTAGTAAATATTCCATTAGAATCTTTTCATAAATGATTATTCAAATAGAATAGAAGTATTGAGCTTACTTAACTATATTTGTTTTACATTATTATTGCTAACAATATTTTTATTAAATTCTATACACATGCAAAGAAATTGTGAATAATTTGAGGACCTGACTCCCTTAGTTATCATTTAATTACAAATACTTTATAGAAAATGGCTAAAACTCAAAAAAGGAAGAGCTTAGATGTTCCACAAGCATCTATAATAATTTTCTTTAAATGTACTACTAATAATCTTAAAGGTGCGATTGTTATCAGGATAAAGATATCTGAACACACAAATACAATCTCAAATTCAGCTCTGCCTTTATCTAAAATTTGTAAAGGGAGAACAATAAGAGAATTTAAAATTTCACAAATTTCTAAAATAAATTAACAATGTATTTGAATGATGGTTTCTTTTTTTTTGCTTGAATTTTTTTTTTGCTTGAATGATGGCATATACTCTATCCATACACATAATTAAAGAATCATGAGAATTAGCAAGGACCGTGAGAATTAGCACAATGAATTCTTATTATAATTCAATTTTAGGCATCATATGATAATGCATACAATTTCAATCATTTGCAACAGTTAAGTTTTGTTTTCTATGACCATGATAAAAAATAAAAGAGTAAGAAATAAAAAATAAAATCCATCAATCTCTGAATAAGTATCAATCCTTCACTTCTCCACCTCCGACAAATCGTATCAATTGTTACAACTTACAATATCTTATGCTGAATATATATCTATTTTTTCTTACCTACATCATCTTCTCTCTACAAAGAATAAGAAGCAATGAGGTGAAGTTATTGAGGTATCAGTCGATGAACATATATAATGATAAATAAATCTTTTTACGTGAAATTAAAAAGAGTTATATTTGCAGTGATGAAGGTGTTTTTGGAACGTGGAGAGCAAACATACAAAATGGTTACTGTAATATATGAAGAATTTAAAAGGGATAAAATCATAAAACTTGCAATGGTAATAGGTATGAAATTTTTCTTCGTAAATAAGGAATCTAAAAGGATGTAACATAACCATAATATTTCTATTTGCAACCCCATATATGTATTGATGTTTTAATAATGAAAATGAGATACAACAACAACAATAACCCAGTGAAATCCCACATCGTGGGGTCTGGGGAGGGTAAAGTGTACGCAAACTTGACTCCTACCAATGTAGGACGGCTATTTCCGAAAAACCCTCGGCTCAATAGAAGCATAAGAAAAAAGGTCAGACAAGAATATTAAAAGTAGGAAAGTAGATAACGGAAGAGTTCCAAACAATAGTATAATCAAAGCACCAAAAAACAGTAGATATCGTCAAATAATAGCATAAATACTATAAATAACATAAGATAACATAGCATACATAAAATAAATGACATAAATCAGAGTACAAGAAATCATAGTGCGTTAATACGCCTATGTACTAGCCTTCTACCCTAATATGTGTCCTCCACACCCTCCTATCTAAGGTCATGTCCTCGGTAAGTCGTAAATGCGCCATGTCCTGTCTGATCACCTCTCCCTAATATTTCTTCGGTCTACCCCTACCTCTTCTGAAACCATCCATGGCCAACCTCTCACATCTCCGCACTGGTGCCTCTGGGACTCTCCTCTTCACATGTCCAAACCATCTCAGTCGCATTTCACGTATCTTGTCTTCCACCGGGGCCACTCCTACCTTGTCTCGAATAGCCTTATTTCTAATTCTGTCGCTCCTGGTATGCCCACATATCCATCTCAACATTCTCATCTCGTCAACTTTCATCTTTTGCACGTGTGAGACTTTAACTGGCCAACACTCCGCCCCATATAACATAGCTGGTCTAACCACCACTTTGTAGAACTTGCCCTTAAGTCGTGGTGGCACCTTCTTGTCACATAACATATCGGAGGCGAGCCTCCATTTCATCTATCCTGCCCTAATACGATGTGTGACATCCTCGTCGATCTCTCCGCTGCCTTGTATGATAGAACCAAGGTACTTAAAACTACTTCTCTTTTGGATGGCTTGGTCCTCGAGCCTAACTTCCGCGCCAACCTCTTGAGGAGTCTCACTAAACTGGCACTTTAGGTACTCTGTCTTGGTCCTACTCAACTTAAACCCTTTAGATTCCAAGGTGCATCTCCAATCTTCCAGCCTAGCGTTAATTCCGCTATGAGTCTCATCGATGAGGAATATGTCGTCCGCAAAAAGCATACACCATGGCACCTCTCCTTGAATTTGTCGCGTCAATACATCCATCACCAAGGCAAATAGAAACGGACTAAGAGATGATCATTGATGCAACCCCATCACAACTGGAAAGTGTTCTGAATCCCCTCCTACTATCCTTACCCTGGTTTTGGCACCCTCGTACATGTCCTTGATCACCCTTATGTACGCTACAGGTACACCTTTAGCCTCCAAACATCTCCATAGTATATCTCGTAGGACTTTATCGTAGGCCTTTTCTAAGTCGATGAATACCATATGCAAGTCTCTCTTCCTCTCCCTATATTGCTCCATTAGTCTCCTCATAAGATGGATGGCTTCCGTAGTTGAGCGTCCCGGCATAAATCTAAACTGATTCTCTGAAATAGACACGCCTCTCCTTACCCTCATCTCCACCACTCTTTCCCACACTTTCATAGTATGGTTTAGAAGCTTTATACCTCTATAGTTGTTGCAACTCTGGCTATCCCCCTTGTTTTTGTATAGAGGGATCATGATGCTCGACCTTCATTCTATGGGCATCGTTGCCGTCGTAAAGATGACATTAAATAACCTAGTCAGCCATTCCAAACCTACCGAGCCCGCACTCTTCCAAAATTCTCCAGGGATCTCGTCAGGTCCGATCGCTCTTCCCCAGCGCATCCTACGAACGACCTCTTTAACCTCATCGCCCGTAATACTCCTACAACCTCCAATATCGTGACTACTTCCTGTATGTTCCAAATCTCCCAACACAATTTCTCTGTCCCCTTTGTCATTCAAAAGTTTATGGAAGTATGACTACCATCTTTGTTTTATAAGGGTCTCCTCTACCAATACTTTTCCGTGTTCGTCTTTAATGCACTTCACTTGATCCACATCTCGTGCCCTTCTCTCTCGGGCCTTGACTAGCTTGAATAATTTCCTGTCCCCGCCTTTCTCTTCCAGTTCAGCATAAAGGCGTTCAAAAGCTGTCGTTTTTGAAAAAATTGACCAAAAAAAATAGGGATAATTACGCCATATGGCCATTCGGTAAAAGTAATTACCAAAAAAATGAACATTCACTGTATAGACATGTATAGTTAGTGTATATTTCATGTACAGTCAAGTTATACTTAGCTTTTGAGTGTATCATAATGTGTCAGTGTATAACTCATGTATAAGTAATGTAAATAAAATATGGCTATATTTATTGTAAACTAATTAGTTTATTATATATATTGAAATTATCCCAAAACAATAGTAGCGTGTAATGACCCTCATGATCATTTGCGTGCTTTTTTGTAAAATTTCTATTTTGCCCTCATAGCTCCCGTGCAGTGTTTGTGATATGTTGGGGGTGGGTGACACACTTCCTGAGGTAGCTAGGAGTGAGTTGTGAGTTTTTCTCTTTTGGAAGCTTTTGAGTTGATCGTATTTGTGTGCCCCAGACTGGTGATTTAGTGTGTATGATATTAGAGGAGATTCTGTGTTTCAAGTATTTTATTCACCCGATAGCGGCAAAGATGTTTCATGACTTGAAACAACACTATTGGTGGTGACATGAAGAGAGATATTGTTGATTTTGTGGCCAAGTGTTTAAATTGCCACCAAGTGAAGTATGAGCATCAAAATTCGGTTGGTCCTATTGCAAAGGATGCCCATTCTCGAGTGGAAGTGGGAGTGCATTACCATGGACTTCATGATAGGGTTACCCTTGACTTTGGGTAAGCATGATTTAGTTTGGGTGATTGTGGAACAGTTGACCAAATCAGCTTCCGATAAATACTAACTATAATGCAGAGTAGTTGGCTAGGATCTATTTTTGTGAGATTATTCAGTTGCATGGAGTGCCTATTTCTGTTGTGTATGATAGGGGTACGCATTTTATCTTTCATTTCTGGAGTTTTATGCAGGAGCATATGAGTATCAAGCCTGAGTTGAACATAAATTTTCATCCTAGATCGATGGTCAGTTGGAGCAAACTATTCAGGTGATTGAGGATATGATCCAAGCTTGTGTAATGGAATTTTGTGGTTATTTGGATTAGTCTCTTCCTCTTACAGAGTTTTCTTATAACAAAAGTTACCATTCTAACGTTCAGATGGAGCCATTTGAGGCCTTATATGGGAGGACATGTGTAACATCCCCTAAAAACGTTGTATATGATGTTCCAATTCTCGATGAAAATGATATAAATTTTGTTTTTTGGGCATAACTTTTCATAGGATGGTCCAAATTAGGTGATTCAAATTTTTGAATAACTCCAACATCATTACCTATAATTTTTGTGAAGACCATATATTAAGTTTCAGAGGTTAAGTAGGTCAAATAAATTAATTATTGAAAGATAAGGTGTTGTGACAAAATAGAGTATTTGTAGAAGAAAAATCATATCTCACTGTAGGATTTTCTAAATTAGTTAATTCTTGAACGACATAAAAGTAGACGTCTAGAGCAACAATTCATGTGAAGACAACAAATCGTAATGAGGAAGTTATCTTGTCCAAACTTAGCTCCGAAAAAGGGTATTCTGTTAATAGAAAGTTCATCTCACCAACCATGGAAAGATCTAGATATATTTGACATCATTCATGACATCAATAGTCCTCCATTTGACATTATCCATGACACCACAATCTTCCATTAAATTTTTAGATTTTTCTTTATAATTATTTTAATTATTGTTAGGTCCCTCTTTCAGACCTATAAATACCCACCTTAATTCATCATTTTATTCATCAAGCTTTCTCAAGCAACTCTTCTCTCTATACACTTTTTCACTCATTCTCAAAACATAGTTTTAGTTCTTAGTAGTGTAGAAATATTATTTTGGTGATTGATATACTCCGGATAGTACACAAAATGCTCCGGCAAGGAAAAAAGGCTAGGATTCAAGTGCATTCATTAAGTCCTTCGATTCTAAGTAACGCTTCAGATTTCAGGTATGTAAGGCTTCAATGAGAGTATTTATTCCACTCTCATGCCTAAAGTATTTTAATTATATGATAAATTATATTTATTTTCTTTAAATTTTACTCTAAGTTATGTGGGTGTTTATCTGTGGGTTCTTCTATCATGTAGTCTAAAAACTCTTTCAGTTAAATCTCTTGATTTCAAGTAATATATTTTTATGGGTAATTCTTATTTTTACTTAATAGTATGAATCATGGATAAACTAATGATTATTGGTCTATTTTGATGCAACATGATTTCATATGTATGAATTGATGGATTGCAAGTAATTTATCTATTTATCTTTTTAAAGGTTCTTGAAATTCATGGTGGGTTGGTTAAAACAAGATTTCTAATTAATGGATTTCAAAGTATTTATGCATATTTATTTATATACATGTTTGCAAGTTTAAGTGATTTGAACCCACCTAGTTTTACTATATTTTCAATAAAGTTTGACTTAAAAGTTTTGACTCCAAATGAATGTTTATGAAAACAATGTCTATGATAAAAAGGGAGTCTTATGAAATAAAAGAATGATGAAATGATATGAATAATGTATTCTTTATGCAAAAGGACAATTCTTGCATATTTGAATTACTAAATGTTTTAATGAGCTACTCTACCGAATATGATGTTTTGAATTCTCAAGTTATATGTTATGACTATTTTAAAGTATTAAACTATTCCGTGGGATTGACTTAGCACCGAATGGGTCATTGAGGTGAGATTCGGTAAGAGAATCCTAATAGCAACCCCTTGTCTCATTAACTATGTGCTAACATAGGAACCCTTGTAGGCTTAGGCTAATGGATCCATGAAATCCCTTAAAGTTAAAGTTAAAGAAATGAATGAAGTTGACGGAGTTCTACCCGGTAAGTAGTCTCCCCGGCCAACGTAGGGGGTTATGTTGGATTCCAAGTAATAGATCGCATGGTCTTAAATGTCAGTTATGATCATTTTCCCACAAAATGAATATTTTAAAGGATATCTATATAATTTATTATGCATGCATTACATTATGTTCTATATTACATAAATGTCTTAATGTTTCTTCAATGTTCATGCATCCTTACATACTTAGTACATTTAAAGTACTAACGCATACTCTTTTGCCTACATGATATCACCATGTAGGAACCAGTGCTCCTCCTCGTTCTCCTTCAGGTGGCTAGTTAAGATTTCGTTTGAAGACTACTTTTGGTCAGTTCCCATATTCTGGGAATAATACTCCTTTATATTTCTAGCTTATGATATATTGAGATCTTTTACTATGGCATTTCTTCTATTATGATGAAGGGTGAGCTAGGGACTTGTCTTAGCCCCGTTAAATCTAAAAGTTAGAGGTATTGTTGGACATATGTAAGTTGAATATTTACTATTATGATTTTTGCTTGTTCATTTATCGTCATTACCTATGAAAGGCTAAAAGAATGCTAAGAGGCTTGTTTGAGGTACTTTCGGGTTCCTCATTCACCATGTCACGTTTAGACCCAAAGCTTGGGTCGTGACAACATATAGATATCCCGTGGGGTGGTTCGAGACTTTTGGGGTACCTATTTGTTGAGAGATGCCTTAGATAGGGTGAAGTTGATTCAGTATCGCCTTGTGACTGCCCAGAGTAAGCAGACGAGTTATGCAGATAGACATGTTTGTGATGAGTCATATACTTTTGGTGAGCGAGTATTACTTAAGGTTTCACTCACTAAGGGTGTGATGAGAATTGGAAGAAAAGAAAAGATCAATTCGAGATTTATTAGCTCTTTTGAGGTGTTAGAAAAGCATGGGGAGGTGGCCTAAAAATTGGCCTTACCCCCAAACTTTCCAGTTGTTCATCCTATGTTTCATGTATCGATGTTTAGGCAATATACTGGCCTGATGACTCTCATGAGATTTGGTGGGACTCGATAGCTTTGGATAAGGACTTGTCATTTGAGTAGGAGCTTGTTGCTATCTTGATTAGGTAGAATCGATAGTTGAGGTCAAAGCGTATTGATTCAGTGAAGGAGTAGTGGAGGTATCGGCTAATTGAGGAGGCTATCGGGAGGTGGAGTCAGACATGCGTTGAAGATATCCTCAGATTTTTGCCCCTATAGGTACTTTACTTTTCTTTCAAGAATGAACTTGTGTTTTAGTGGTGAATGATGTAATATCCCAATTTTGGAGAAGTAATTTTCTATGAGAAATGACCCTTTGCCCTTCCTTGTAGCATTTTCATACTTTATTTGTGATATAGAGATGGTTGGCATGGTTTTCGATGCGATTGGAAGTGATTTTGGCGATTTGAGGCCTTGAGTGAGAAGTTTTATTGAGATAGTTGACCTTGGTCAACCTATTGAGATCTGAGCATGTCACGACCTGAACTAGGGCCTAGCGTGACACGACAAATAGGATTCCCAAAGAAACCCCAACCAAAACTCTTAGCATATAACAAGCATACATAAGGTGAACAACAAGCAGAAACTGATAAAAGTCCAAGAATATACCACATCTAAATAGAATCATGACAACATAAACTCCTTATATAGATGCCCAACATGCCTCTACATTACTACATTGGCGGGGACTAGGACATGTTCCTAGCTCACCCTCTAAGAAAGTAATGACACTACATAGAATAGTCTTTGAACATCATCATAGTCTAAGAACAACAATAAAGGAAAGAATGACTCGGGTTGCCCTCGAAGCATGAAGACCTGCCGCACTATTCTTCAATGGAACACCAGCTAGCCATAGAAAGAGGATGGAGAATCCGTCTCTACATTGTGATATAATGTAGGTAAAAAGTATGCGTTAGTACGTTTGAATGTACTAAGTATGTAGGCAATGCAATGCATAGAAAACCAGGTTTGTACAAATAACCATTTTAAATAGCATGATAGGAGAAGTAGTAAAAATCATAAGTAGTCTTAAGAAGGATCAATGCATAATAAACCATAAGAGTATCATATACAGTAAAGGATAGGAATAGTCATTTAAAATATAAGAAGGACGATACATATGTGGATAGGAACCATAACCGACAATAAGGTCATGCGAGGTATAACATGGAATTCCAAGGTTATCCCTACATCGGAGGAAAGGGGGGGACTACTTGCCAAGGTAGACTCCTATATGCCTAAATGGATCCACTAACCAGTTATGTGAACCAGGTACTCATCTTAGTTCTTAGACTCGGGTACTCACCTCCAAGCCTTGATATTTCGGGTACTCACCTCTTAGAGATTTGGGTATTCACCTCTAATCCCTTTATACCTATGGTGGTACGTAGTTCTGGAATAAAAAACTTTATATAAGGACTCCATATTTTGAGTCCCCACCTCAAGTCTACATTCGATGCTAAGTCAAATCCCACAGAATACATACATAGCATAGAAATAGTAATGATCATATATCATAGTCATTATCATAGGTTTGAAATCATAGAGTAGCTCATTTTTATAACATAAGTGCAATGCGGGTATTGTCCTTACATATTACAATTCATACATACATAATTCATATCATTTGGCCTTAAGGCACCACATTGGGTCCTAAGTCACTTTTTCTTTAATTTGCATGAAAATCATAATTGAAACATACTTATAGTCTATAATCATAATTGAAATACATAATCATATTTCATACTTGGAAATTAAGGTAAAACATGAATACATGATCGCTTGACTTGGAAATCATGAAATTGACTTAAAAACATGCATGATCATATACTTTCTATCTACCATACATAATTCATAAAGATAATATCATTTGAAAGTATAATTGAAAATATCCATAATTCAAATCATGAATCCTTGAGATCAATGAGGAGAATTCATGAAAAAACTCTTCAATTCAATGCAATAAGCATCAATTTATATTATAATAGATTCATAACCATGAGTAGAATCATAATTAATGAAATTGGAATAGAGATCATAAATTCATAAAATCCCATGCTTGAATTTAATAGATAACTTGAGAAATTGATTGGGCTTCATGGATGAAAGAATCAATGAATCAATCACCACATACCTTGAGTGAGAAAACTAAGGAATTTGGAGAAATTTGAGAGTTTTGATGGAGAGCTTGAGTGAATTTCTTTGAAGTCTTCAATTGAATCCTTGAGAGCTCTTGTGGAGAGAGAAATATTTGAGTAGGTGAATTATAGAAGAATGAATAGAATTAAGTATTTAGGGTAGTTTATAGAAGAGAATTAGGCTCTAAAAATATCCAGTTTTATTAACTAACAATTAGGAAAATGTCTAAAGTGGCCTTACTTAAAAAGACTGAATTCGTATGAAAAATATCTCCCAGGTCCGCGAAGCGGAGCTACTCTCGGATAGGCCAATTTTTAGAGAATTAGATTTTGGCCAGATTTTAACTCGCGGAAAAATTACATTGAACGGGAAAAAGTGGGCGATGCGGAGCTGCCGCGCACCTCTCTGTTTTGTGCAATTTTGACAAAATTCATCTTTCGATACACGAGTTCTAAAAATCCATCGAGACCATTTTTCGCAGGTTTTGACCCCCTACTCGACATTCCTAATTCGGATTTTCCAAAACAATAAGAAAAATGTGTTACATGAGCGGCCTATTTCCAAGGCATTCTTAAGACACTTGTGAGCATTTTTGAGGAATGTTACAGAGCGTCATATGGGAATTTCATTATTTTCATTGCATTCAAAACGTCGAGTTTGGTCTAGTTGAGTGTTGACTTAGATCCCCGAGACCTTTGTTTTTATTTTGAAAAAATAGGCTAAAAGTTGAGTTTTATGCCTAAAAGAGGCCCGACAGGGTAATTTCATCATAAAAACCCTTCTTCAAAAATTTGACAATTATATTGAGTCCGTAATGTCAAATTTGTGTATTAGCATATCCAAATTATTTTAATCGAACCCAAACATTTCCAAGGATCCACTTGTAAACTTTTCCTAAATTTTGGAGTGTTGTTCTGGTGCCAGACACTTTCTTCTCCGTGATTGCGGTGACCACACCCGCATTCGCAATGAAGGACCTCTTTGTGACCCGCGTTCGCACAATGTTCATCGCATTCATAGAGAATTTCCTCAAAGTTCTCCACGTTCGTGGAGTTAAGTTTCCGCATTCTTAGTGGTAAAATTTATCTTGAAACAATGTAATAGCGGGTGTCTTCCCATTTTCTCCATTCTACGATTTTCACTCATTTTGGGGCTAGGAGAAGGGATTTTTTGGGGTTTATTGTGATAAATTATTTGGGTAAGTTCATTTATCATTATTAAATCAATTATATTCATTTTTATCTTTCAAATCATCTTCAAAATCAACATTTAAAATGGGCTTTTGGGGTTTTTCGTCCCAATTTCAAAATAAATAATTTGATGATTTCTAACTTGATTATTGATCAATTTTAATGGGGTTTTTCAACATGAACTCACCTTGATGGGTAGAACATGATTTTAAAATAAAATCTAACTTTTCCCTTTTCATTTTCGATGTGATTTTTGGACGATTTTGGTCCCGATTCTAAAACCTTGCACTATGTATCATTAGGCTCCATTTGATGAACTCTTTCCAGTCTTGATAATGGGTAATCGTTTTATAGTTGCTGTTGATAAGTTGAGCTTCGATTAGAGTGATCATGCGAAGTTTCGACCTTCGATGTAGATTTGGCTATCCTTTTTTGAGACTATGATTAGGTAATTAGTCATTCATAGATTAGAGACGTTGGGATGGGGTCATAGTATGCTTTCGGATTATTAATTTCACTGTGATACCCGTGTGGGATATTATTTGTTTTATGATGCCCGTGTGGGGGTTTATTTGTATTGTATGCCCGTATAGGGGCTTATTTAAACTGTGTAGACCGTGAGGGCCTTATTTTCTATCTTATTTGCTTTTAGAGCTTGTGATTCATGATTTTCTCATGAGAGAGGTTTGAGGATACTATTTAACTTACAATGCCCACTTGAGGGATTGAGTTGAGAGTTTTTGAGCATACTTGACTTCCTAAATATTTTCAAAAAGATGAACACTTATTTCAATGTATTTCCTTACCATTACTATCTATTGAGGTTGTATATCATGTTTAGGTTAAGTTTTGAGAACGTTGAACTTTATATTATATGTTGAGTAAAATATTGCCTACATGCCATATATTTTGTGATACATTCATCCTCATTCATCATAGCATCGATCTTGGGAAGTTGAGAAATGTGGAAATTCTTTTTGAGAAGAAAATGTGACACTTTTTTATATCCTTGTCTACAAGCTGGGTAAAAAGTTGATGAGATATTGAGATTTTGATTTGGTATATAGATTGTGAGTCCTCTATGGGTCTTTATCTAGAAGCCTTAGATCGACATGTGTATATGATAGGTTGTGAAACAATCTTGATTCCACCATACCACCACATCATATCATCTTCTTATTATATTGCATTGCATTGCTATTTGGATTACTTGACTTATTTTATTATTTGTGATATTGAGCTATCCCTATGTGATTACTTTACTCGCTTCATTCTATATAAATTGGCTACACTGATGTCATAATGACACTTTTCTGTATGCAGGTGGAGTGTTCCTTAGTTTATTGCATATGTTCGATTAATTCCTTATACTCAGTTGGTCCAACCTACTGAGTAAATGTGGATTGTAGTCACCCCTATTCCTGTGTCCCTTTTTGATGCAAATCCTACCCAGGGTATTTCGCGGCAACTGATCTCTCTAGCGGACTTTGCATTTTCATATTTGTGGCGAGCTCCTGGAATCCGAATCACCGCTAGTTCTATCCTTTATTTTCAGTCTTTATTATAACTTAAAGACTTGTGATATATGTCAGATTCAACTTTTGTATTAGATGTTATTTACAGTTATGACACCAGGTTTGTGGATATTTTTCTTTGTTATCCTTCTTTTTGTTTATTTTGGGGCCGAACTTCCCCTTTGGGAGTCTCGTATAAGTTTTACTTTTAGGCTTACACACTAGGTTGGGGTTTGGGGTGTGTGCCATCATGACTTTCGTTTTTGGGTTGTGACAACTACGGTCTTCTTTCTACATACAACAATTTATCAGCTGCAACTCATAGCTCCCACAAGGTTACATATGACTACTTCTATCAAGGTCTAAGTCTAACTGCATGCTCTTACTGTGGTCAAGCCTAACTCTATGTGACAGGATGCTACACATAATATGATTATAGTTAGATAAACCACAATATTCATATTCCATACCTCTATGGGGAATTTCATCCCAAGAGTACTATTCCTTACCACCACATTCAATAAACCTCAAGTCCTAATCAAGAAGCACCTAATGCATATTGTATTTATACACATTCCATCAACATCACATTCAAGCCTAGTACTATAACCACTCCATGGACTCTAAGTAACCAACTCTTCCAAGAATTTTCCACCCTCTTGTGTTCTCAATTCGCTAAATATCATGCATCACTACAAGGACACATACTAAATGCTCTCACAGCAAAAAACATAAACCTTCTCCTATCTATCAATACTCAACTACTACTATCTGTATCACCAAAAAAACTAAAAAAAGGATCCATGGAGGATCTTTGTTACACCCTGAGTTTACAACCTAGGTGTGGCTGACACTTAGAAACCATTGTCAATTTCCAGGGGAACCCTTGGCATGGCTAACTTACTAAGTAGAAAACTTACTCATGAAAATCATACTCAATGGGCACAATAAGTGTAAATAACTTAACATTATCAAGTTTAAAACTCAAAGCTCTAATATATATAAATATGAGACATGACTCAATATTTTCAAACATACTCAAATAAATAAATTGAATACTGTCTGACTAGTCTATGAAATCTCTCAGACTGACTCTAAAATGGATATCGAGACAAGCCCATAAATAACTCAAAACTAATAAGTAAATAACTGAATTAAATAAATTAAGACTCAAGAGCTCCTCTAAATGCAAAGAAGTCTCACCAAAGCTGAGTAGAAAACCGATCTTTAACGGTGCTTCTGTTGAGGATCTCTATCATCTGTGTTTGCATCATGAAAATATATAGCACCAAATGGTATCAGTACATGGAGTGTATGATATGTAAAATAGTTGAAGGAAACTTACTCAAGATACTCAACTCTAAAATATCTCAACTCAATAAAGCATGGAACATATGTTTAATAGTGCTTTAGAAGATATGCAGTAGCAAATGCAACCCAATGTATAAAAATACAATACTTTACTTTTTGGGTAGTTTCTCTAACAGACAACATTACTATGAGCATCGTGATGATTCAAAGTTCTACCCAAGTTGCCACATCCATCCTATACTTTGCCAGGGTATAAGACAATAATTGAACTATGGATCCATCTAAAAAGTCCTCTTCTTGCACTATGAGAAATTGCCTGAATGAACGGTACGATTCTCTCTACGCTGGCGGCATAGGTTATGGGGTTGGAGTTACCTAAACTCTTTCCCTAATCGGTAATCGATACTACTCTCAAAATATCTTTACTCTGATCATATCTTGAGTGTAATTACTCAATATCTCATTTAGTCTCTTTTGGACTTAGCTCAAACTTAACTTTTCTCATCTCTTCTCTTTTCTGTAAGAGAGATAGAATCTCAACTCAGTAAGGCATTTAAAAGCATATTTTAACTTTTCAAATGAACCCCAAAAATAGATATTTAAATGTATTAAAACTCAACTCATTTATACTCAAAGTATGAATTAAGAGACTTCTTTAACTTAGCTTAACTCATTCTCAAACCCTTCCATAATTAAATGATGTAAATAATCATTCTTTACTTAAAACAATGCATTAGAATATTTAATGAAAAACTTTTCTAGGGTTTATTTGAATGCAACCATGAATCCGTAATTTCAAAACTTAATTCATCTATATATAATCAAATATACATACTAGAATTCAATAAGGAATTATATATATACTTAATAATTCACTTTATCATAATTGAAACTCAGACTCAAAGCTTTACTTGAATGTATGAAGATGTAAGGCATGAGGACGAACTTAGTCTAACGTTATGATAGCCTTACATACCTGGAATGAAGGTTATCTAAGAGAAATTTGAAAATCTTGAACCCTAACTTCTCTTTTTCTCCCCAATCCTTGCTGTCAAAATATTTTAAGTAATAATGAAGGTAAAGGCATATTGGGTACCGATAAAGGGTTAAGTTTAGTCCTAGAATAGCTTGGGTTAAGTTTGGGAAAGGTGCCAAATAGATTGGAATCCCCCTCATTAATATGGGTCTGGGTTGCTACAAGTCCATTCCTACTGACTGTAGGGTACCTTTTGTAGAATTTGGGGTACGATTATTGGACTCACTAGAAATTGGGGAAGTGGGTCTAGACTATCTCCTACAGGTCATAGACCATTGTACGAGTGATATAAGCATGCTCATAGAAAGCTATGCACTTTCCTGGGTTGTTGAAGTTGGATCAATGAACCCTTCCTATAGTTCATAATGCTATCTACGGATTGTCCTTCTAACTCGTTCTACATACAAGAAATTCTAAGTCTGTGATCTACACCTATGAGCCTCAGCCATGGTTTGTAACTCTTTCTATGAGTCATAAGGTGAGGTTGTAGAAGGGACCTTGAGGAATGAAGTTTGACCAACTATCCAGGGGTACGAACCCCTCCTTACGGCTTGCAGAACCTTCTATAGGCCATAGAGTGGATCATAGACCACTGGCAGCTTACCCATCTAAACTTTTCCTTAGTTCTCAAACTTGATCTAGGCTTGAATAGTATGGAGTGTTACAATATCTCTCCTATGAGATCATTCATCCTCGAATGATGGCCAAGCTATGAATTTTATCAAAGCACAAATACAATGTAAGAACTTAAAACTCAAACTCAAGAATAACTCATTCAACTTCTCAAACTTAAGAAGGTATTAACTCAGAGATAATAATAGGAATATTACCTTCAACATCAACACCTGGAGAAACTAATAGATGCAAGTACTTGGCTTTCATATGCTCCTCGGCTTCCCATCTAGCCTCCTCAACAAACTGATTTTTCCATAACACTTTGTTGAAGCGATCTCTTTGGTCCTCAACTTACGAGCCTGACAATCATGGATTTGAATAGGAATCTACTCACATGATAATCTATCTTTCACTCTAATATTTTTTGTGGGAACAATAAGTGAAAGATCTCCTAAATATTTCTTGAGCATGGAGATATGGAACACTGGATGTCTGATTTGTAACTTTGATGTAAGCTCTAACTCATAGGTGACTTTGCGAACTCTCTATATAATATGTTAAGGAACAATGTAATGAGGACTCAAATTTCCTTTCCTCCCAAATCGCATAACTCCCTTCATGGACAAAACTTTTAGGTACACCCGATCATTTACCTCAAACTCTAAGTCTCTTCTCCTAACATCAATGTAGGATTTTTGACGACTTTTCACTATTTTCAATCTCTCTTGAATGATATTTACCTTTTCTATGGATTTATAAACCAAGTTTGGCCCTATTATCTCAGCTTCACCTATTACAAATGAACCAATTGGCAATCTACATCTCCGCCCATAAAGAATTTCATATGGATCCATTTGAATGCTTGAATGAAAGATGTTGTTATAGGCAAACTCAATAAGTGGCAAGTGGTCATCCCAATTACCTTTGGAGTCTATGAAACATGCTCTCAACATGTCCTCAAGAGTCTGAATTATAGGCTTTGCCTGACTATCTGTCTATAGATAGAAAGAGGTACTAAGATTCTTTTGAACCCAAACCTTTCTGGCATGACTTCCAAAATTTTGTAGTGAATTAGGTACCTCTAACTAAGATGATAGAAAAGGGACCCATGAAATCTTACTATCTCTCGAATATACAACCTAGCATTATTCTTGATAGAATCTATAGTCTTAATAGACAAAAGGTGGGCTGATTTGGTTATTCTTTTCACAATCACTCAAATCGAGTCATGCTACCTGTGGGACCATGGTAAATTTTCTATGAAATTTATATTAGTCATCTCCCACTTCCACTTTGGCAACTCTATATTCTGAGCTACACCACAAGGCCTTTGATGCTCAACCTTAACTTGTCGGCGATTTGGGCACTTGGAAACAAACTTTGCTATATCTCTCTTTATACCTTCCACCAATAGACTTCTCTCAAGTCGTGGTATATCTTTGTAGAGCCCAAATGAATTGAATAAGTTGAGATATGGGCCTTCACTATTATCCTTTCTCGGAGACCATCTATACTTAGAATGTAAAATCTACCTTGATATCTCAACACTCCATCTCTTCCTTAGGCAAAAACCATCACTTTTAGCTTATGAACATCTTCTTTCAATTGACAGAGGATAGGGTCTTGGTCTTTCTTTTCTTTCACCTCATCAACCAGTGAAGACTTAGCCCTATTCTAAATAATAACTCCTCCCTCATCAGAGTCCATGATATGTACTTCCAAATGTTCAAGTTTATGCATTTATTTTGGCCAAGTCTTTCTATCCAACCTCACCATGAGTGGTACTCCCCATGGATAACCTGCTAGGAGAATCAACAACAACATTAGCTTTACCTGGATGGAAGATAATACTCATGCCATAGTCCTTTGAGCAACTCAAGCCATCTCTTCTGTTTCGGGTTCAAATCTTTCTGACTAAACACATATTGCAAGTTCTTATGATCTGTGAACACATCTACATACATGCCATAAAGATAATGACGCCAAATCTTGAGGGCAAAATACTACCGCTGCCAACTCTAGATCATAAGTCAAATAATTTCTCTCGTGGATCTTAAGCTGTCTAGAAGCATAAGCTATAAATTTTCCTTTCTGCATTAAAACACAACCCAATTCAACTTTGGACGTATCAAAATAGATTAAAAAACCATCTTTTTTCTTGGGTAGGGATAAAATTAAGGTAGTAGTCAACCTTGTTTTCAGTTCTTGAAAACTCTTTTCACAAGCATCGAATAATTGAAACTTCGCCTTCTTCTGATTCAACTTAGTCAATGATGACGATATAGATCAAATCCCTAAACAAATCTTCTACAATAACCAGCCAAACCTAAGAAACTTCTTTTGTCTGTCAGAGATATGGGTATGGGCCAGTTCTTAACGACTTCAATTTTCAATGAATCAACTCGAATACTCTCACTAGAAATAATATGGTCCAAGGATGCCACAGATGCAAGACAAAACTCACACTTTGAAAACTTAGCATATAACTCCTTTTCTTTGAGAGTTTGGAGAACAATTCTGAGATGGTTGACATGGTCCTCCTTATTCCTCGAATGTATTAGAATGTCATTGATAAACATGATAACAAATATGTCTAAGTACTTCTTGAATACTCTATTCATGAGGTCCATAAATGCTATAGGAGCGTAAGTCAAACTAAAGGACATAACTAGGAACTCATAGTGACCATACCTGGTTCTGAAGGTTTTCTTCAGGATGTCACTTTCTCTCACTTTCAACTGATGATAATGTGATATGAGGTCTATCTTAGAGAAACAACTGGCACCTTGAAGTTGGTAGAAAAAATCATTGATTCTCAAAAGATAGTACTTATTCTTTATGGTAAGCTTGTTCAATTAACGATAGTCAATACACATTCTCAGAGAACCATCTTTCTTTCGCACGAATAGGATAGGAGCACCATCAGGTGAGACACTCGGCCTAATGAATCCCTTATCTAGATGATCTTTCAACTGCTATTTTAGCTCTTTTAACTCTATGGGAGCCATTCTGTATGGCTGTTTAACTCCTTTAACTCTATGGGAGCCATTCTGTATAGATGAATAGAAATAGGCTGAGTATTAAGAAGAACATCTATTCTGAAGTCTATCTCCATATCAGGAGGGACTCCAAGTAAATCCTAAGTAAAGACATCAAGAAACTCATTCACTAAAGGAACTGAATAAAGGGACGGTGTCTCCATATTATCATCTTTAACTCGGAGAATATGGTAGATACACCCCTTAGAGACTAAATTTTGGGCCTTAAGGTATGAAATGAATTACCCCTTAGGAAAATATGGACTATGCTTCCACTCAATGACTGGCTCATTAGGAAACTAGAACTTAACAATTCGGGTTCTACAATCAACTTAGTCATAACAAGCATAAAGCTAGTCCATGCCAAGAATGATATCAAAGTCAACTATGTCTAATTCAAGTCTGCAAAAGTATTTTTATGATAGATAGAGACTATACACGATATACCCTCTTAGCAAGAATAGACTCACCAATATGAGTAGAAACAGTAAATGGTTCGTAGAGTCATTCAGGAAGAATTCCAATTTTAATGGCTACATAAGGAGTCACAAAAGATAAAGTAGCACCTGAATCAAGTAAATCTTAAACATTACGAGAAAAGACTCAAAGTATACTAAAAACAACATCAGGCGAGTTATCTTGTTTATGGTGATTATCCATAGCATACAAATGGTTTGGACCTCCTTTTTTCTCCAAATTCAAACTTTTCTGATGACGGTGTTACCAAACAAGATTGGCTCTATTTCCCTCATTACCTTGATTCCACACGGGACAACCTAGGATTATTCTACAACTTATGGTTTATAATGCACTAAATCACACTATCTCATGGGTTACCACACTACCCAAGCATTCTAAAACAACATACTTCCCTATTAATGGGTATCACCGAAAATAAGATTTTAGAGACGAGAATCTGAGAGCACATCTTGCTTTATCTCAAACACACGATTCACATTCTTTTGAATCGATAGACTTAAGCACACTGACTGACTCATCTTAAGCCCGGAGAAGTCTCTTTACTTTCTAAAGACTTTATGTGAGAGTAATTCATTAATAAGAATTTGAACTTTACTATTTCAACCATCTTTAGTATGAGGGGTAGTCAAACGAATTTGAGAATCTCATGAATCTATATAGGTTTCTTATGACACAACTATATTGCATGATTTAGAGAATGAAACAATGAGAAAAATCTCCTAAATACCCTGTAACCTCTTAATTATAAGTGTGGTGCATGATACGCCCAAACTTACACTTCAATTAAGAAGTATAAAGCGGTCACTGTCAAATATAGAATCCAAATAGCTTGGGGTTAACCTCTGGGAATGTGGAGGAAATAAGTCTACTAGCACTTATATACAGTTGTAGTCAATATTTTTTAAAAGTAAAAATGCATAGGTTAAACTTGGTTTGTTTGTTTAATTATGTTACAAGTAACAATGTTCGAAATAGCAGAGTAAAACAAACTTAGAGTTATAGTTAGTATGAGAATAGAGCTAGGATTGTGCTCCCCATGACATGTAACTCAGTAGACCTATCATATCAATGATCCCGTTTTAATGCACCGCTTGAAAAATTGTACATCTAAATGCCTTATAGTACAATTAGATGAATTTCACCCTTTACCTCTTAGTTTTAGAATGTATTTCCACTAACTCTTATTTTGGATCTCAAAAGAGTATCCCCTCCGGGGCTCAAGTTCTTAGACGAAGGTTTGTAGCTTTGAATCTCCATTATAGTTATATTTTTCTAATCACTACCCCTCTTCCAAGCAAGTAATAAATTCAGGTGAGTTTAAATGTGTGCACTTATTAAAAGTAAATCAAAATAAGGATAACAACAATGCATGCCCAATTATTGATCAAAAATCAGTTATACATTTGCCTACTTTGTTATTCCGTCATGGTTTCCACAATCCTAGTTGTGGACTTTAGCTACTCATACTTTCTAGAAAAGTATCAAAACTTTGTGTAGAATTCATGCAACAAGAACTTACGATAATTAAGTAATTAATCTCAGAACAATGGAAGAAAAATGAATAAAGAAGAAAACAAGAATATATAATTACGTTCAAGCCTGAAAAGTTGTTCAAAAACTCTAACTCATCATTCAATACTCCCAAAAACTGTAAAAAGTGTGTAACATAACAATAAATTCTATTAAGAATATTTATAGAAAAATAAATCAAATCCTAAACAAAATAGGAAGACTAAGTCGGCACCGGTCCATGATCGAACTTCATGATCCGTCTTGATTTTCACATCTCGTATAGGTGCCCCAAGACATTGGACTTGGCTCCACACTTGCATTTTACTTCACCTCTCTATGGGAACCTTCACATGCCATGTTGATCTTGAAGGCCCATTGTAACATCCCTCAAATTTGCTCATAAGTGCCTTAAGAATGCCTTGGGAATAGGCCGCTCAAGTAATGCATCATCCTTAATCTTTTTGGAAAATCCGAGTTCGGAATATCGATCGGGGGGTCAAAACCTATGGAAAAATAGTTTGGTGGATTTTTAGGAACCGTATATCGAAAGATAGATTTTTGAAGGAATTGCGCAAAACAGTAAGGTGTGCGACAAGTCCGCGTTGCGGATTGCTCACCTTCGCGTCGCGGACCTGGCGATGATTTTTTATGACTGAAATTAATTTTTAATAATGACGTTTTAGACTTTTCCCAAATTGTTAACTAATGAACCTAGATGTTTTTAGGACCTAATTCAACTTTATAAATTAACCTAAACCTTTAATTCTATTCATTCTTCTACAATTCACTTACTCAAATATTTCTCTCTCTACAAAAGAGACTCAAGGACTCCATTGAAGACTTCAAGTAAATTCACTCAAGCTCTCCATCAAAACTATCAAGTTCTTCCAAATTAATTGGTGTTCTCACATAAGGTATGCGGGTATTGATTAATGGATTCTTTCATCCATGAAGCCCAATCAATTTCTCAAGTTTTCTATCAAATTAAAGTATGGTATTTTATGGGTTTTATGATCTCTACTCCTATTGCATGAACTTTGATTCAAATTATGATCAGGAGTCTATTTTGATATAAATTGATGGTTATTGCATTAAATTAAAGAGTTTTTCTATGAATAGTCCTATTTTGATTTTTAGGGTTCATGATGAAGATTATGAGTATTTTCAATTATACTTTCTAATGATATTATCTATATGAATTATGTATGGACTGATATAAAGTTTATGATCATACATGTTTTCAAGTCAAGTACATGATTTTCAAATCAATTGATCATGCATTCATGCCTTACCTAAATTTCAAATATAAGCTATGATCATGAATTTCCAAGCATGAATTATGATTATGTATTTAAATTATGATCATGGACTATAAGTTGTTTCGAAGGACTATTTTCATGAAAATTATGAAATAAGGTGACTTAGGGCTCTATGTGGGGACCTAAGGCCTAAAAGGTGACTTAGGGCCCTATGTGGTGACCAAAGGCCTAACGATATGAATTATGCAAATATGATTGTAATGATGAAAGGAAAATTCTCACATTACAAGTATGTTATGAAAATGAGCTATTCTATGATTTCAAACCTATGATAATGGCTATGATATATGAAATTATGATTTCTATGCTATGCATGTATTCCGTGGGATTTGTCTTAGCACCGAGTGGACTTGAGGTGGGGGCCCTACTAAAAGCCTTAGTAGCAGCCTCATGTCTCATAAACTACATGCCACCGTAGGTTGCCTTCATGGACTAGCTATTGGATCCACATATAGCGTATGTATGACCCGCCTAGAGGGGTAGAGTCTACATTAGCAAGTAGATTTCTCTTTTTTTTGTTGTATGGAGAGACAATGGGATTCCATGTTATAGCTTGAATGGTCTTATTGTTGGTTATGATTCCTATCTCACATATGTATGATCTCTTACGTATGCTATGATTTTAAATTATGCTTTTTAAGTGCTTTGGTCAATATGATTTTCCTCATGACTTTAATTATCTCATCTTACCATGTGATTTATTTGACCATTGCATTCCATGATTTACGTTGCATGTCATTCCCTCATACTTAGTACATTTTAACGTACTAATATATACTTTTTGCCTACATTTTCTTATAATATAGGGGTTAAGGTTGAAGAACATACTCATTTACATGGCTAGTAGGCTTTCTATCCAAAGGTGTTGTGGTGAGTCCTTTTTTATCGGGGACTAGTCATCGAGTTGGTTATTGTTTCAAGGACTTTTGTTATGTTTCATATTGAGGGTGAGCTAGGGACATGTCTTAGACCCCGTCCATACTCATCTATAGAGGTCTTCACTTGGACAAATATTTCAAGTCTATGATGTCATGTGCCATTTCTTCATTTACTATTCACGGTTTAAACTCTCTTATGATATTTCTGCGTTTACTTTACCTTATGTATGCTTATGATATGTACAAGAGGCTTGGTTGGAGCCCTTCGAGGTTTCGCTCACCATGTTACGACTAGGCCCTAAGTCGGGTCGTGACACCAGTGGAGGGTCCCTCACACTTCCATTGTTGATTCCTTCCTCTTCTTTTATGGATGAACCTTACGAACCGTATAAGACTTAACAGTCCATATAAGGTATCGTGTTAATTGCCTTAGGCATTTTTGGGCCTTCTCAACATCCATCCACGAGTAAATACATGGTCTTTCACAACTTCCATGGCCCATATAGGTTCTTGTACCGATCTCCTTAGGAAATTTCTTGAAAAACTCTTTATAACACACTTTTAACGGCCAAGTCCATAAGACATCAATGTTTTAAGTATTGAAAGTGTTGTAAATTTGCGACACATCAACACCCTCAACTTAAAACCATTGTTTATCCTTAAGAAATGAAAACTAAACAAAAGAAATAACGCACAAGTACAAATGATCTTAGAAGATATACAATAGTCCACACACAATCATATTCATGACCCTTTCTCAGTTTTCTTCAAATTGACTATGCAATATACAAATCGCTCAAACTAACTCACAAGGATCCATTTATGACATTTTACTACTTAGAGTCAATTATGCCAATGCAAACAATAATCTTGTTGTCAAATTAACAACTAAATTATGTGATTATAGTGCCCTCACCTCAAAGAAGTCTCTCTCACGACATATATAAGCAAAATAGAGAATGAGATGATTTCACTCACACTCTCAAAAGAAGTTTAAACAATGAACATGTATAGGCCATAGGTTAGCCTTTATGTTTTACACTTTAACTTTCAAATAGCTCGTTTAGGATCATTATAGGAGTTTGTTGGCTTGTAACGTAGGCTCGGGCTAGGGTCGGATATATTTAGGATATAAGTGACTTTCTGCCTCCTAGGCACTACATTAACTTAGTTCCATGTTTCATACCCACAACTTGTTTCATCCCTACTATTTTATCTTCTATTTATGCTGGAGTGTGGCTTTCAATCTTTTTTCCTCTAAATGCTTCATTTGTTTTTCTGCTAATTTATTCCATTCTTTCATCGTTTCCACACCCCATTTATTTCCTTTTTTCTCTCAATACACATTTCTTTTCATACCCTTTTGTTTCTCGCTTTCCTCTATAGTAGCCACCCTCAACTTAGGCTTTTAGCCTGAGTTGAAGTGCACATTGTCCTAGGAGGCACCCGAGCCAAAACAAAGGTTTACAGTAAAATAGGGAAGGTAAATTTGTTACTTCAAATAAAAGGTCTTTTTTAGCTTAAGTTTTTGGTTCAAAGGATACGATTTCATTTGGTTGGTTGTTTTTAGGCTAAATGGAATATTTTTAACAACTGCCTATGATCCTTTCCTAATCAAGCTATTCAACAGTTTCAGTGTTACTAATCGGGAAAGTTCTAACTTATATATGCAAAGTAAGAACTAGGAAATGCAGCTCACATGCTCATTGCACATAACCTATACTATCCAGCATCAATTGAAACATTTATGTTCTAGCTAATAACTGATCGACACATCAATAAGTAGAATGTCATACAAAGATCCTAATAAGTCAATTTTCACAGTAAGAATTCATAACACATTGCATCTAAAATTTCAAATAGGGGTCACATTTTACTCAGTTAAAACATATGTTGCAAAACACGATCTACATGCACACTTCTAAAGGCTTTTTGTATTTACACAACACATAAAACAACTTAAACATATCAGTTTTACTAGATATTACACTTGAGAGAAAACAAACATGACAAGAAAAACTCCCAAGTGGTCAAGATGCCCCACCCCCAACAAACAAATTCTGCATTATCCTCAATGCACATAAAAAATACTTAAAGTAACAAAGAGGAGTGATCATACCTGCGATGCCATAGGTGTCAGTTGGTGGGTCTGAAGTGGCACTAACGGGGGCCAGTGTGCTTAATGATGTGGGCTCTTATTGAAGGATCCTCACCCATAGAAGGAATGGGCATGACTGCAGGCACCCCAATAGTAGTAGTCTTAGAAGTTTGGACCAGGGAAATCCCAACATCCAAAGGCCTAACTCGCGCGACCTTGATTTGCTGCCACTCTTACTCTTTTTTTTCCTTGGCTGCCCTTCTCAAAGCTCTTGTTGCGTTATGCAATAGTTTATCTTTGGCCTCTAGTGTTTCATTAAGAACACTAGACCTGTCATGGTGTTTCTTTCCTTTTTTGTCAAGCTCAGGTGCTGGCACGATACCCCATACCTTATCCAATCTAGTAGTCTCTAGAGGAGCGGAGAATAACTGTATAAGCGTATGAGTGGAAAGTGGAGGGGAAACAATAGCGACTTTGTATTTCAACTTGGCTAGCTCATCTCTTATCTTCGCTAACTTTTCCCTCACCAAGTCAGCTTCTAGTCCACCTAACCATTAATCTAGTCAATGAGATGTTTCTCTAAGCTGTCGACTCTGCCCTATATGACACCAATCTCTTTGTAGATCTCACTGCATAATATGTCCTCCACAACCCAAACCTCAGCCTAGACTACTTGTGGTAGTCTCTTGATAACTCAGTCAAGTAACGCCCTAGTTTAACATTGATCTATCAACAATTTTTAAAGAAACAAATAAGGCACAGTGAATATAATACTTATAGCTATGGGTGTCAAAATTATCAGCCTGCTTTTATCCTCAGAATGCTATGTAGGCCTCATTAGTAGGAGGAGCGGTAGAAACCCCTTCCAAGGATAGTATGGCAGGTGGCGGGCCCATAGATATAGGAATAGAAAGAATAGGTTGGGTTGGTTTGTCCTTGTATAGGGGGTTATCCATGTCTTTTATCAACTCTGCATTTGTGGACTTCGTGAAGGTGGTACGACTATCAAAGAATCAACTCAGTGGGACCCTAACATCTTTACATATTTCTCAAATCAAACACGGGAATGGTAGGACTACTCTTTCATTAAAAGCCCTATCTTGAATCTTGATCGCTATTAGACAACCAACATTAAGTCCATATCTAGACATAATAATGGCTACTAGTGATGGTTATGAAGGATGGAGGGTATAATAGTTGACTGTTGGTCTCAGGTGAGCACAAATAATGACCCAGCAAATTTTTTTCATAAATGAGAGGGAGGCCTTAGTGATGATTTGCTCAAGTTTGTCACCCATGATGTGTCAGATCCCTGAATGGCTATAACCTGTGCAATCCACTACAAAATACTAGTCTGCATCTCCTGATAATCTATTCTATTCTCACTCATAACCAAGTGATGTCGGTGTTCATATATGCTAGTCTGTGTCGGTGTATATATACAGTCTGTATAAAAATCAAAGGATGATGTTCATAGAGATGTCAATATGCACCCTCGAATCTGCACATGGTCTAATGAATGGGACTTTATTGCCATAACCTTCTTTTTCTTCCTGGTCGTCTCACTAGTGATGGAGTTCAGCAATGTGGCAGCGTATGCATTGTAGAACTCCTGGGTGAGAACATGGCCATAATAACCCTGTTTCCTGGTCATCTATTAAAAATTATGCCTCTCAAACAACTCTTTAATGTTGGGCATTATAGTGTGATTACCAATGATGACTCAAATTTCTGGCACAATCACCCTCTTTCCGATGCCGATAGAGTATTTAGACAGGTCATTGATAAGAAACTGCCATTGCTCAGGTACTAATCACGTTTTCTATCAGAAATCAACAAACTAACGATGAGACATTAGGTCAAGCTTCTTTTCTAGCTACCAGTTACTCAATACTATCTTTGCTGGCTTTCTCTTCCCCACTATCCAAGGAATATGCAATGTCCCTAGATTTCTCTTCTTCTGAACCTTTCTCATTCCTTGCATATGCTGCCTCCTCTTCAAACTGGGTGGGAGTGGTTTTGGCTTCAACTGTAGCCTTGGCTCATATGTTAAAGGGTGAATATAGGAAGTTTGCCATGGTATACTGAACCTCAGACCTATGAGAGATCCACTGCCTGACTCATTATCCGAGTTGTTGGCTAATTTGTCAAATAGTGACTCATGAAGTCTTGACTATGGAGTGTCATGAGATATCACCGATTTCCTTTTTAGAGCCATTTCACCTGAGTAGAACAACTATCTAAATGTCAAAAACATATAAAATCATGATACTAACTGATACTGAGACTTCCTTTATGTAATATTATACAAATATGATGATTTTTCTTAAGAATGTCGTCAATCAATATATCATCGGGAACTCACATGTAGAATAGAAATTATAGAAACCTTTTTGGTATTTTGGATTTTCTATTTTTTATACGGTAGGCTTCACGGACTATTAAAGGTTACACAGCCCATGAAGGGTTTTATGAAGTTGTGCCCATGGAAATATTCTCTAAGTATGGAATCATGGTTGGCTTCACGGTCCATGAAGAACTCTACGTCTCGTGATGCCCCCCATAAATCTACACTTTGAAGAAATTTTAGGTTGTGAGGGGAAGAGTACCTCCATGTTATACCTCCCAAGCAGCTCCTGATTTAACATTGTGGTATGACGCATGTCACTTGACCATTCAAACTTTATCAAGCTTCCATATGGGTTCCCTCCCATGCCTGATTTAACATAGAGACACAACACATGTGCCTTGATTACTCAGACTTCATCAAGTTGGATCTCTTCAACTATCTTCGCCTTCTGTTTTGCTCCTAAGTATAGCTTTGCATGCTACCTGTTCACCTTGAACTTGTGCCCGTCCTGTGATTTGAGATTGATTGCATCATGTGGAAATTCTCGCGCTATGGTGAAGGATGTGGACCATTTCAACTTCAAATTGCTTAGAAATAATTTGAGTCTAGAGTTGAACAGCAACACAAGTCCCCATGACTAAATTCTCTCTTCCCAATACGCCTTTCATGAAACAATTTCATTCTTTCTTTGTAGAGAGAGGCCCTCTCTTATTCCCTCAACCTAAACTCATCCATATCAGTTATCTTCTCTAACCTCAAGTTCGTGACTTTTCTCCAACTCAGATTCATCTTCTTGAGTGCCCATAGTCCCTTATGCTCTAACTCTACATGCAAGTGACATGACTTTCCAAATACTAACTAATATGGAGACATACCAATGGGTGTTTTGAAAATTGTCTAATATGCCCACAATGCGTTATCAACCTTGTTTGACTAGTATGTTCTATTTGCGTTCACAAACTTGGCAAATATCTCTTTAATCTCTCTGTTGAACACTTCAACTTGCCTACTTGATTGAGGATTATATGGGGTAGCCACTTTGTGCTACTTCACACTATATTTAGCCATAGAGTCTTGAAGATTTTGTTGCTAAAGTGCGACCTCATCACTGATAATTACTCTTGATGTGCTTAATCTAGAGAAGATATACTTCTTTAGGAAACCATCAACTCTCTTACCATCATTGTATGCCAAGGCTACAACTTTAACATATTTGGAGACGTAGTCAACTGCAAGTAAAATATACTTCAACCCATACGAACTCATAAATGACCCCATGAAATTGATGTCCCATACAAACTCCTGGAGCCTTGATATTGCACCTTGCCTTTATCATTTGTCATAACTCTTTGCCAGATCATATGCATCTCAATAAATTGTGGGCAAGTAGTAACCGCATTTGAGAACTATTTGAGTAGTACAGGCTCCACTATGACAAGCTTCAAGTATACTTAGCATCTCAGCTTCCGGCACACACTGCCTAATCAAATTATCAGTACACATCCTAAATAACTATGGCTCATCCCAAAAGTACCTTTTTACATCATACAAGAACTTCTTCCTTTACTGGAATGTCAGGTCTTCAAGCATCATATCGCTAACCAGATGATTCAAAAAGTTAGCATTCCAAGGAATGAGATCAAGAGAAGCGGCTAATAACTTCTCATTTGGGAATGATTCATCAATCTTAAGCTCAGTCTTTTCTCTGCTTCTAATCTCGAAAAGTGATCTGCTACCTAATTTTCATACCCCTTTCTGTCCTTGACTTTAAAGTCAAATTCCTATAGCAAAAGAACCTATATGATAAACTTCGGCTTTACATCTTTCTTTTGCATTAGGTACCTTAAGGATGGATGGTCAGTATGCACTGTTACTTTTTTACCAGAAGGTATGCTCTGAACATTTCAATGATATACACAACTGCTAAGATTTCTTGCTTAGTGATAATATAGTTTAGTTGGGCCATGTTCACTGCTTTAATTGCATAGTATATAGGGTGAAATATCATGTCAGACTTTTTCTCTAGCATAACCCCAAAAGTAACACCACTAACATCATACATCACCTCAAATGGTTTAGACTAGTCTGGAGCAATAATAACTGAAGATGAAATTAGCTTCTCTTTCAGACACTCGAATGCCTCCATATATGCCCCGTAAAAGTAGAACCATACCTCCTTCTCTAGTATCTTGCACAAGGGATGTGCAATTTTAGAGAAGTTCTTGATAAATCCCTGTAAAATCTTGCATACCCTATGTACCACCCCAAAATTTCTATGGTAAGACCCAAACCATTCTTCGTATGCATATAGGCCCGAATCCAATAAATTCTAATTGTAATATAATTAGAATGACTAATTCTTTCTTTTTTAAAGTATATTTAATGGTAATTATGGTGACAATACACCTCTAGAACAAATTTGAGTTAAAAGATTTCTTATCGATTGAGTTTCAATATTTGATTTTGCTTGGGTCAACTTGAAACGACCATATCTCCTAGAATACCAGGAATTAGGTGGATCATTATCTATCAAATTAAAGTTCTTTGAGTCTTATTTCCAATTCCATCAAGTTATCCTCATTTTATGTTTGGAATAAAATTTATGACCATTTTACTAAAGGTTGTCAGATCATCAAAAGTTACGACTCCACACTACGACTTGTAAAACCTCTGAATACTTAGAAACATTTTAGTCTTTAGGGTATTTTTATGAGTCTTGATTATGACCTGTAGAAATTATTACGACTCATAGAAAAGAGTCGTAGAACCTCTGAACACTTAGAAAAACTTTAAGTCTTTAAAGTCTTTCCTACGACTCGTAGAAATTTTTACAACTCATAAAAATACATCATAGAATTTAGTGTCACATTTCAGTGGCTACTATTATGTGCATAAAGTTTCTATGAATGGGCCTTACGACCCGTAGAAGAAATAACGACTTGTAAGACTGACCCATAGACGGCCAAAGTTGGATTTAGTGAAGGTTAGTTTGGTCTTTTACAACCCTTTTCCAATCAAAGCCTCGATATTTTGGGACTATTTTTAGTCCCTTTACAGTAAGCTATATGCTTAAGCCCTCATTAACAATTAGTTTATTTGAGAGCAAGGATTGGAGAAGAGAAAAATATTAGTGTTCAAGGGTTCACTCCCATCTTCCATCTTTTAATTGTTCTTTTATTTCCAAGTATTTAAGGCTACCCATAACGTGGATTGAGTTTATCCACATACCTTACATCTCCAGTTCTTCGATTTGAGCTGATCTTAAAGATTTCATGTATTGAGTTCTTGAGTTAATGATAATCCCTATTGAGAGTGTATATAAAATTTCCTTGTTTTCTTGCATATATTGATATATTCCTTGATGAGTTATTTGAGTTGTTTTGTTAAGAGTGGGGATTCATGTTTGCATTCCCATGAACCCTAATTGAGATTTTAATTGTATTCTATGCATTGAAGGAGTTTGTAAAAGAATGATTTATGAACATTTTATGTTAATTTATTTATGCACTATTTTGAGTTTAAAGAAAAAATATTTTTGCCTTTGATTGAGAAAGAGTTGAGCATGAGGTGAGTTTGAGAAATCTTTTCACTATTGTTTTTGTATGAGCATTTTTAGTATAAATGAGTTGAGCATTATTACAGTAAAACATCTATTTTGTTGTTAAGTTGAAGAGTTAAATTATGCTTTAAATGCACTTTTTGAGTTGACATTAGTTGAGTTTTGAACTAAGTCCAAAAGAGACTAAATGAGTCAATTGAATATTTTATTCATTATATAAGCATAATAAAATGTTTTGGTGAGTAGTATTGAACACCAATTTGGGTACGAGTAGAGGTAAGTCAACCCCATAAACTACGTAGCCATCATAGGATACAAGTCATGCCTCTCAAGTCCCTAAAAAAGGGACTTTTACTTATTTTGGATCCATTGAGTTGAGCGTCCATTACTCTGGTAAAATATTGGACGCCTGCGGCAATGGCAGTTCTTAAGAGTTGTATCATCACTAGCTTATAAGTGATGGTTGTCGGTTAGAGAACCTACCAAAGAGTGAATTATCATATTTTCATGTATTGAGTTGTGTCCTTTATTACATATTATTTAAAGCATTGTTTTACTTTACTTCATGCTTTATTGAGTTGAAGCCTTCAGAGTATGTCCCTTGAGTTGAGTTGCTTGAAATTGAGTATTGTTAATTTTATCCCTTCCAGCCATTTTACATACTCGTACATTTCGTGTACTAACACCATTTGGACTGCATATGTTATGATATAAATATAGGTGATAGAGGTCCTCAACAGATACATCATTGAAGACTAGATCCAGTTCAATTTTTTGTGAGACCCCCTTGCATTCAGAGAACTTCATTTTATTCCTTCATTTGTCATTCTTTTGATAGTCAATTGAGGTAGACCTAGACTTGTCTTGACACCTTTCTAGTACTGAGTTTGAGGCTTCATGGACCAAGTATGAATCGAGTTAGATAGTTTCTTTCAGAGTTTGTGTTTAAACCATAATGTCATTATTTAGTTTATGACGTTGAGTTATATTATACTTTGAGTATTTTCAATTTATTATTTACCTATTAATGAAGATTGTTAACTATCCAGTATGGGTTGACCTTTATTTTTAGTCGAGTCTTTTGCTGATTAGTTTTAATGAGTGTATGAGCTAATTGGTTCTGTTGGGGCCAGCAATAGTTTTCCAGTGCTGGTCATGCCTAGGCTACCCACTCGGGGCCCAAAAAACTTGGTGTTTCAGAGCACAAAATTCAAGAGTTCTAGGGTGTCTATAAAGTCGTGTCTAGTAGAGTCTTTTTTATGGGTGTGTTGTACATAACACTTATAATCAGAAGGCTATAGGATATTAGGAATTGTTTTACTTCTTCATATTTTGAGTTCGAGTGAAAGAATTTAACTCTAAAAGTTCCTTCCTGATCTGTGCATTATGCATTTGCAGATAATGCCTCCAAAATTTACCACCAGTTAGAAGAACGCCTTTAGCACCGAGATGCCACAGTCTGAGATGCCCCCATCTTCTGGAATTAGAACTAGGGATTGACCTTCCTATTTTTAGGAAACCCAAGTGCCTACTACTTAGCCTGCACCAAATTTAGAGGCTGATTTCCGAGGAGCAATTGCTATGCTCACTCAATTGGTAGCTGGCCGAAAGGGTAGCCAAATTTTACTAGCTCCTAGCTCTAGTTCTCAAGAGCCATCTGCTGCCATGAGGATTAGAGACTTCTTGAAATGAACCCACTAGTTTTCACGTGTTTTAAGGCTGAGGAGGACCCCCAGAACTTTATTGATGAGATGTGAAAAATACTAAAAGTAATGCATACTACTGAGATTGAGGTGGTTGAGTTAGTTTTTATCAGCTCAAGGATGTTGCTAATATCTGGTATAAGAGGATGCTAAGCCTGCTACTTGGGATGAGTTCGAAGGGGAATTCCTTGATCACTTCTTTCCAGAGAATTGAGGGAAGCGAAAGTTGAAGAGTTTGTAAACCTAAAATAAAAGGGAATGATAGTTAAAGAGCATGATCTAAAGTTCATCCATCTATCTAGATACGCTTCAAAGATGATCCCAGATATGAGATCAAAGATGAGGAAGTTTGTCTCTAGCCTGGAAAAACATGTGAAGAAAGAGTGCAAGGCCTCACTATTGAGGTTTTACATGGATATTTACATGTTGATGGTGTATGCCCAATAGTTTGAGGATGAAAAGAAGAAGGATATAGAAGAGCATCTAAGTAAGAAGGCCAAATCAGCCGTACATAAGAATGGGCAGAGATAAAGTAAAGGCAACAGGTCCTTCTTCTAGAAGAGGTCTTCTAACTATGTTCCATCAATAACAAGTGACCTACCCCCAGCCACAAGTATGATTAGAAGGCATAGAGTCACTAGAACTTTGGAGCTAAGGGTTCCCAATCCCAAGGAAGTATGGCTCAAGGTCAAAAGAGGAAAATTGTCATGATCCAACCCCATGGGCCGCGACTAAGGTCCGACTTGGACCCCCGCATACGTATCTATCAGCTATGGTCAAGTGGAACCGTGTGTGATGTGATACTATACCCAAAACACCGATTGGTCAAAAAGGTTTTCCTCCTATAGCCTCTTTCACCTGTATCATAACATGAAAAGGCACACAAGACGACAAGGCTGCCATAACACAAAAATATTTGCAATACGTCCAATAAGCACAACTGAAACCAACTTACAATCAACCCACATACACATGTCTACAGACTTCTAAGAGTATTAACCGTATCATATGGTAGGACAGGGACCGCACCGTACCCCTTAACAAATAAATATATATATCACATGACCAGCATCAAAAGTTAGGCCCAGAACAGTGGAGCACTTCCAACATCGCTGAGTGGAATTTCTAAGCTGATGGATCTCCAAAATGAACATCTGTATCTGCGGACATGAAATCAGCCCCCCAGGAAATGGAGGGTCAGTACGATATATGTACTAAGTATATAAAGAATAACATATCATAACTAAAACAACAACTGAAATGGGGATACATAAAACATGTATAACAATTAATAGATTACTGTACCTGCAGCTTAGGACATGCAGTCATATACCTTATCATACCCTGTACCCGGCCCTCTAGTGAACTCGGTATCATAATCGTTTCATCATAATCACGTGTCGTCATATCATCATGTATATTATTTCATCATGTCATCATATACGACATCATATCATCATATACGGTATAATCTCATATGTCACCATAGTATATTCGGTCCACTCTGGGCTTGGGGTCACAAATATATCCCTATATTTTCATATGCATGCCTACATAAAGTATCCGACCCTTTAGTGAGGGACTCGGTTAAAGAGTGGTGTACATGTCGTACCACACTAGACCCACTATAGGACTCGGTGCCATTATCATATAGTAAAATATACCGAGGAACGTTCAGCTCGATCCATAATTTAAAATAGTGACGAGGAACGTATAGCCCGATCCATATTTTAAAATAATGCCAAGGAACGTACGCCCGATCCACATTTTCTATCATATCATCATATACATACCCGGCCCAGGGTGTGGTGATGAGCATCATCACATACGGCATCATTGTATGCTTCACTTCATCATATACGACATTTCATCCTATTATACTTCATACATATATATATAGCCGGACCGGGACTAGGAGAATGAATAGTAAAACTAGGCACGACCGTATTCCCAGCCCCCTTATGGGACTTAGAGGAAGATGAGTTACAGTGTGCATGAGTAGAGTAGTGAGAAACCATATACAAATAAGTCATCATTTAAGACTCAATGAAACAGTCAAGTAAACCGTCACCTGGAGACTAGAGTAGTAATCATCTTAAATACCTTCTAAAAACCATTAGGGATCATATTAACTGAAGTATCAAGAATCATAGACGTGTATCGAGACAAGGTTAAACAGCTTATGGAAGTAGAGACGTCTGGCATCGTAGAGACCTTAGGAATAGGAGCTGATGCATTCAATTATTATTCATCAGATAGGAGACTCGAGGCTAGTAGTTCAGCTACTTTAAGAATTTTAATATCAAGTAGTGAATAAAAGTAACAAGTTATACCTGGAGCCTATAGCTGGACATTCCAAAAGGAAGAAGGGACAAGCTTTACATATACTACTGTTCATGATCTAGAAGCCTTAAAAGGCAATAACTCAACTATTATAGGATTATTAACATCACAAAGTGAATAAAGTCTATGAACTACACTTGGAGTTTCATGAGTGGAATTATCCCCATATTTCATGTACAAACCATTCATAACTTATACCTAAGACATGCCAAAATAAAAGAAGAATAGCTCTATATACTTGTTATGGGTTAGTCACATCCAGACTCGCTTCGTTACTCCTTTAACCTATTTAACATGAAAGTAATACTAAGGTAAGTGACTTTTGACTTTCTAGCTCCTAAATCCACAACCAAGCACCCATAGGAATCAATTCCTCATTCTCCTTTCTCGACTAGTCTCGATTAGTCTTTTAGATAGTTAAGGAGTTAACAGAAATCGGGCAGCATCTTTTCTATAATTTGCCCTATCCAAACTTTCAATTTAACCCCCAAACCTTAACATCCAACCAACAACAACAATCAGCAGCTCATATACAAATAAAATATGGCAACATTACGCAATACAAGCTTCCAACAACTCGCTTAAAACTACGATACCAAAATAGGATTTTTAGTTACTATTTCATAGAACCTTTAACCGTACGGAATAGAGGGTCGTGTGGCTGAAACCAGCATATCCCACACACCTTTTGGAACATGTTCCATCCCTGCAACATACAATTAAAGCATCTGCAATCCTAGCACAACAACCACACACCCTACTCGACATTCAATTTAACTATGACGACCTTAGTTTAGTTTGTTTCCAATGTCAAGCATGATTGTACAATTTCTATAGTTACAGCCATATATAAGGCGTGTAATACACTCCATAACCACACCATAAATTCTAAATTGAAAGGAAAACCCTTAACTTACCCGGAATTAGCCAAAGCTTGCCAAAATTTGCCTTGGAAGTTCTCTAGTTGCTGCTGAAATTTCATGGATTCTTGTTACCCTTTCGATGCTGATCCAAACAGAAACTTTACATTATTAACACTTTCATATAATTTCCAAATCCTTATCAATATATGGAAGAAGAGAACCAAGCCATACCTTTCTAAAACTTGTCTCGAAAGTTCTCTTAACATGCTGAAAATTAGCGGACTATTTGTATCTCTTCCTTGCTGCCCCAAAATGAAATTTTACATTATTAAATACCACTATATCAACGTAGGATACCTTAAATAATTAATTCACAGAATGAAATTGGGTCTTACCTTTTTTTTTGCTCAAACCCGTGGCTGCTCTCTTTAGTCTCTAAGTTCTCTTTTCTTTTTTTGTTCTTGTTTTTGGATAAAGAATGAATCTAAGATTCATATAACATACATATATATGTTGGCTTAGGAGGTGACATGTGTCCAGCCCCTATTGGGCCAACCCATCCATGCTGCTAATGAGGGGCTGCCACATGGTAATGGGGTCCACTCCCCCAAGCAGGCAGGTGGGTCACCTCCTTGCTTTAGCTGCTGCCACATGGCACTTCCTCCTGCTTCCACGTGGCACTTTTTTCTTACTGCCATGTGTCATCCTCTTCTCTTCCTTGTGGGTTTGTAATCTCGTCTTATTTTAAAAACCTATATAATCCTTGCTATATAAGCTTGGTATGTACTCAAGTAGACTAAGTATGTAAGACTCCTAAGTTAATAGCTTTTGTAGGTAAGTCGAGTCCTACAACTCATTACTTGACCTCCAACTCCTTCCGACTTCTCATGACCCTATTTCCAACCTTCCTTATTATAGGGTATCACATTCTCCTTTCCTTAGAGTTGTTTGATAGTGTCATAGATTATACGGCTCACATGATAACTTCTAAGAAGCTTAAGAAACATTCTGAGCTCAAGAGTGTGGGGTGTAACAAAAATGCCTTGTGGCAAGTATGGTAGACTCCATTTGGAAGAGTGCAGAGAGGGCACTAGGGGTTTTTATAACTGCGGTAAGGTGGGTCATTTTTAGAGAGATTGGTTAATGTTGGGAGATAGAGCTTAATCTTTTACCGCGACACCACTAGGTCGAGGTAATCAGAGGGGTACTACTGCAAGTGCAAGCGTAGATTCAAACCATCTGTATAATATGGCTAGCTACCAGGATCAGGAGAACTCGCTAGTTGTTGTTACTAGTATGGTTTGAGTCCTTTCTTTTGATATATATGCTTTTCTTAATCCAAGTGCCACATTGTCTTTTGTGACCCCATATGTGGCTAATAAGTTTGAAATCCTTCCTGAGCATCTTTTTGAGCCTTTTAGTGTTTCTACTCTTATTGGTGAGTCTATTATAGCTAAAAGGGTGTATAGAGATTGTCATGTGTCCATCTATAACAGAGATACCATGGAAAATTTAGTTGAGTTGGACATGGTTGATTTTGATGTTATTCTTGGCATAGACTAGCTATACGCTTATTATGCCTCAGTTGATTGTAGAACTCGAGTTTCAAAGTCTGAATTTTTAAATGAGCCTATCTTAGTATTGAAGGATAGTACTATTGTGCCTAAGGGTAAATTTATTTCCTACCTTAGGTCTATAAAGTTAATCTCAAAAAGGTGTATTTATCACATCGTGTGAGTTAAAGATAATAGTGTAGAGTCTCCATCTCTTGAGTCAGTCCCAATTGTTAATGAGGTTCCCAAAGTTTTTCCTAATGATCTACTTAGAGTCCCTTATGATAGAGAAATCGACTTTGGGATTGATTTCTTTCCTGATATGCAGCCTATCTCTATTCCTCCATATAGAATATCTCCTGTTGAGTTGAAAGAATTGAAAAAACAACTGAAAGATCTCCTAGATAAGGGATCTATTAGGCCAAGTGTCCACCTTGGGGCTCTTCTATCCTCTTTGTGTGAAAGAAAATAGGTCTTGGAGAATGTGCATTGACTATCGTCAACTAAACAAGGTCACCATAAAAAACAAGTATTCTTTTCCTAGAATAGATGATCTATTTGACCAACTTTAAGGTGCCACTTATTTATTAAAGATAGACCTCAGATCAGACTATCATCAGTTGAAAGTGAGAGAATGTGATATCCCAAAGACCGCTTTTTGGACCCACTATAGTCACTTCGAGTTTTTTGTTATGTATTTTGGTTTGACTAATGCTCATGCAACATTTATGGATTTGTTGAATCGAGTGTTCAAATAGTATTTGGACATGTTTGTGATTATATTTATCAATGACGTACTGATCTATTCGTGGAATGAGGAGGAACATGCTAATAATCTCAGAATTGTCCTCCAAACTCTCAAGGAAAAGGAGTTATATGCTAAGTTTTCTAAATGTGAGTTTTGGCTTGCATCATGGCATTCTTAGGCCATATTATTTCTAAAGATGGTATATGAGTTGACTCACAGAAGATTAAAGCAGTTAAGAACTAGCCAAGGCCTACATCCCCGGCTGACATAAGAAGTGTCTTGGGTTTGGCTGCTACTACCAGAGGTTTTTTGAGGGCTTTTCATCTATATCATCTCCATTCACTAAATTGACTCAGAAGAAGGCTAAGTTCTAATGGTCAGAAGCTTGCAAGAAAAGTTTTCAGGAGCTAAAAATAGGGTTGACTATTGCTCTAGTTTTTTCCCTTCCCAAGGGAATAAATGGATTTGTTATCTATTGTGATGCGTCTAGAGTTGGATTGGGTTGTGTATTGATGCGGAAGGGTAAGTTTATTTCCTAACTTCCAGATAGCTTAAAAATTGTTAGAGGAACTACCCGACTCACGGCCTTGAGTTTGTTGTCGGAGTGTTTACTCTCAACTGATCATATAGATTAATAAGAGGCCGATGTATGACACCCAATACAGAGAAATCTTGAAGCACTCGTAAGACCTTATGAGACTAGTTGACATTCGAGGATGAATGTTCTAAAGGGGGGAAGGATGTTATACCCTATGCCTTTGTACTTCGGAATGTCTTCTTAAGCTTCTTAAAAGTTGCCCTATGACCCAGATTATCTACCACGCTATCAAATAACTCTAAGGAAAGGAGAATGAGATACCCCATGAGAGTGAAGGTTGGAAATATGGCTATAAGGATTTGAAACGAGTTGGGGTCCAAAATAACAAGTCGTGGGACTTGACTTACTTGCGTAAGCTACAAACTTGGATGTCTTACATACTCAAGCTATAGGAGTACATATTGAGCTTCTGTAGCAAGGATTGTATAGGCTCCTAAAGTAAGATGAGGTTACGAACCCATGGAAGAGGAGGAAGGAGGTGTAGCACCTACTCGAAAGCAAGTAGGTGATGCACCTACTTAGGGTGGACCCCACACTTCCACGTGGCAGCCTAGGATTGGTGCATGATGTAAGGTGGCTACCTAAGGGCATAACACGTGTCACCCTTAGGGGCTGACATATTTCACTCTCCAAAAAGGTATATATACATTTTATAATGACTATTAAGTCATTTTCATCCAAAAATAAGTACAAAAAAGAAGAGAAAAATGTGAGAAAAAGAGAGAAGGCAGCCACATATATTTGCCAATTTGAGGTAAGCCTCCGACTTTCGTTCCATGAATTAATTATCTAGGGTATACCATGATGAAATGAAGGTGATATTAATGTAAATGTTTGGTTTGTATAAGCCCAAAAGGGAAAACAAACAGCCACAAATAGTCCGCTAAAGTTTCAGCACGTTAAGGAACTTTCGCAGCTAGTTCTGGCAAGTTTTGGACAAGGTAAGGTCTTTCCTTTCAAAGTGGAGTTAATAATGTTGTTATGGAGTGTATTACATATTTTAAATGAAGTTTTAAGTAGGAAAAATGTATAAGTATGCTTGGCGTTAGAAACAAACTAATTTAAAGTCATTCTAGCCGAGTTAAAGTTGTTAAGGTTGTATAGTGTTGTTGCGATTGTGGCATTGTATTTGGAGATGGTTTTATGGTGTGTTGCAGGGATGGAAAGTGGTTCAAAATAGGTGTGGGTTCTTCTGATTTCAGCCAGCTAACCCTCCATTCCGCGTGGTTAAAGATTTTATGAATTAACGATTGAAAACCTTATTTTGGTATCGTAGTTTTAAGCGAGTCGTTTGGAGTTTGTATTGCATAATATTGAAGTGGTTTACTTGTATATGAGATGATGATTGTTTTTGTTGGTTGGCTGTAGTGGTTGAGGATGTAATTTGAAATTCATATAGGGCAAGTTATAGGGGAAGTGCTGCCCGATTTATGTTAACTTCTTAGCCGATTAATAAACTACTTGAGAAAGGCACCTAGGGAAATGATTCATATGGATGCTTAGTGTTGGTTTGAGAAACTGGAAAGTTAAACTTATTAATGTTAGTATTACCTTTGTGTTAAATAGGTTCAGAAGGTGACGAAGCAAGAGTGGTTACGATTACTCGATAAAAGGTATGTAAAGTCTATCTCTCCTTTCTTTTGGCATATCTTCAAGTTAAGTAATGAAATATATGAGCTTGAGGATAAATCTCCTCATAAATGCCAAGCATAATTCACGGTTCTTATTTACTTCTTGATGAAAGCACTCTTATAGTAATTGAACTAGGGCTTCTCAAATCTTCCATACGTTAGGAAGTGATGGGTATGTAAAGCTTTCTTCTTCTCTCTTGGCATGTCTTAGCCATAAGTGATTGATATATGTAATGTGGGGAAAATTCCATTCTTAGAACTCCTGCGATAGTTGAGTTATTGTCTTGTAAGCCTTATACATGATGAAAAGTAGTACACGTGAGATATGGGTCGGGTCGTCATTCATCGGCATTATCATACGATATACAGATTAGGCCATCGTACCTCGGTATTATCATTTGATATATAGATCGAGCCGTCGTTCCTCAGCATTACTATATAATATATGGATCGGGCCATCGTTCCTCGGCATGTACTTGCTATATACATGGATCAGGTTGTACCTTCCACAATGATAATGGCATATATATGCCTATCATAATAGATGATGTATTTGTGACACCGAGTCCCCTAGCGGGCTGGGTACAGGGTTGATGAGGGTATACACGACTTCAATTTATGAGATGCAGGTACTATAGTTTTGTGAAAGTTATGCTTGTCCCCTGCATCCTTATGTTAGTTGTGCCCTTTTTATGATGTTTTATACTTTACATACTTAGTACATATGTCGTACTGACCCTCTTTCTTTAGGGGGCTACTTTTCGTGCCCGCAGGTACCGACGTACGTTTTGGGGATCCATCAGCATAGGATTCCACTCAGCAAGTTTGGAAGAAGCTCCATTAAGTCGGAGCTGAGTTTTTGGTACCAAACCTTTTATGTATATATTTTTTTATTCGGGGGTACAGCAGGGGCCCTGTCCTGCCATTTGTAGTCGTTAACACTCTTAGAGGTCTGTAGACAAGTGTGTGGGTTGTGTATGTATGTGTGTTCGATTATGTCCATATTTTGGGACGTTTCCTTTGCCGTAGAAGCCTTGCCGGCTCGCCTGTATATATATAATGAAACAACCCCACATGCTATGATAGCCTCGTCGGTGTATATGTTATGCTGCCTAAATAATAAGTTGTGGTCTCTCAAGAGACAGGCTTACTTACTGTTCACAGATGTATACGCGAGTGTCCAGCTTGGGCACCCAGTCACGACCTATGGGGTTGGGTCGTGATACTAGGAGCTTGTCTTAAGACCCTATCAAAGATTAGACTAGAGGCATGTTTAGAGCTATGTGATGCAGTCCAGTTTGACAACAATTGAGTTTTCTATCCCTTAGACACATTCCCTTGAGTTGTTACTTCTACTTATTTTACTATGTTTTTTTACCTTATGTATGAGATGTATGCTAACATGGCTTGCTTGGGATCCTTCATCATCCCGATCATGGTATCACGACTTGGCCTTAGTTTGGGTCGTGACATTATCGTAGGCAGTTTGGTGGCTCCCAAGCCCAAATATCTATAGATAGCTAATGAAATGAGATTTATACTAGTTTCCAAGTCACACAATGCTCACAGAAAGTTGAATGCACCAATTCTTCTAGGAATGGTGAACGTGCCTAGGTCATACTTTTTCTCAACCAAAGATCTCATAACAATAGTACTGCAATGATGTAAATTATCCACTAGCTCAAAAGTGACTGTTCTCTTCTTTATAACTAGGTATTTCATGAACTTAGCATAACCCGACATTTACTCCAATTCTTCCACCAATGGAATATTCACATAAAGTTTCTTAAGCATAGCTTTGAACTTCAAGAACTTACCATCCTCAACCTTTTTTTTTCAAACTCTAAGAAAATAAGGAGGTAGTTTGCGAATTTATGGCTATGGTTGTACCACTTCTCCTTTAGACTTCTTTTTGATCTTTACCTTATCAGTAGCCTTTGGATCCACTTCCACTTCTCCATTCTCATTGTCATCAACAAGAATCTCATTGTTGAGTCCACTCTTGGCACTCTCATTAGTTTCAGACTTGACATCTTTTTTGGCTCAATACTTGTAGGTGCTGGTCCCGAAAGCATCTTCGCACTCCTAGTAGTCATCGCCATATATTTCCCATTTTTTCTTTTTTACATAGTGTCACTGGAAAGTTTGTCATTCTTCCTCCTATTTAATTTCACCGATAATTGTCCTATCTGATGCTCCAACTATTTGATATAAGTGGAGTGTGAATCCACCGACTTATGTTGGATATTTCACTTCAAAGATAGTTGACACTATTCCATCTTCTGTAGAACCTTAACAAGCATCTCTTCCATTTTTGATCTACCTAACCTGTTACCAACTCGATCTCTGTTCCCAAGAGGCACATATACTCCACTTCGATCTTTCTTAAAGTTGTCTTTATTCTGCCAATTCCCTTGATTGCATTTTCCTTTAAGTCATAGTATTCATCCTTCTAGAAGATCCAACCTAGGTTTCCGGAGTTGCAAGTTCAAAAACCCCCTTGGTTACTTAGATACTTCGCCTTCTCATCATTGTCAAGTTCTTGATCATCATACCGATTTGCACCCCTAAATGTATTTACCTTCTCAACACCTCTAGATTGTAAGCACTTCGTTAGTAATCTATTTGAGTTTTGATATAGGCCATGTCTTGGTCTTGCTTTTCTTCTTTCTTTCACTGCACTACCAAAATTTCAAATGTGTAACCAAGGTCTCCAACCTCTGAATCTCTAGTGTGCAATGCTTTATTGTTCTTTGAAACCTTGTCTAAGATAGATGAAGTCTTAGACATAAAATATCCTCCATAGACTTGATCAACAACCGACTTGGTCACAAATATGATCTATAGAATAGTTAGATCAAATGGTCATCTGTTAGATTATGATTTGGGCACTGCTTCAACTTTTGGCTAAATCTCAACCAAGAATCATGTAGTGCTTCACTAGGCTTCTTCTTGTGACCATTAGTCTCATATTTGATCTGTAACTTCTTCAAAGATGGGAAAAAACTTCCTAGAAATGCTTCCCTCAACTCCCTCCAAGTGGTGAAAAAATCACATAGGAGCTCATTTAGGCACTTTATTGCCTCCCCAAATAGAGATAATGGGAATAATCTCAACCGAATTATTATTTGTCTAACCCCAAGGATCTTCAAAGAATTGCACATGGCAATAAAGTTCATAAGATGTTGATTGAAATTATCTTAAGCCACTCTTTTAAACAGTCCTTTCAAGTTTAGAAGCTGAAGCATTGTGCTCGTTATAGTAAACTTCACGCCTGGTGATAATAGTGGGAGAACTATAGCCCTGGTGGCTCCAAATCTATCCATATATGGATCATCATCATCCAAAGTAAAGTCAATGGGTTATTTCCTCTTCCTCTCAGTGCTAGATTATAGTGCTGAGGATCCAACCCATCTTCCATATCTTCCTGTTCATCCCCCCGAATGTCATTGTTAGCCCTGACATGAGCTTCATCAAGTTCTCTCAACCTTAGCGCTTCACACTCTTGTGCATTTATTTTTTGCATTGACTTTTAAAGCTTGGGATCGTAAGGGATTAGTGGTTCAACCTTACTTTGGGTATTTGGCATGCACTAATTTGTACCATACAGAAACAGAAACAAGAAACAAAAAATTAGGAAATAAGACTACAAATCAAAATAACTACTAATAGAGTATTTTAAAGTCATATTCTTTGGCAACGACGCTAAAATTTGATACACCCAAAGTTACACTTCAATTAAGAAGTATAAAGCAGTCGCTATCAAATCAAAACTCAACTAGTTAGGGTCGATTCCATAGGGAATGCAGAGGAAATAAGTCTACTAGCACTTATATTTAGTTGTAGTTAATATTTCCCGAAGGTATAAATGCACAAAGTAAACTGGGTTTGTTAGTTTAATTATGTAAATATTAACAATGTTCGCAATAGTAGAGTAAAAAAGACTAAGAGTTGTAATTAGTATGAGAATGTAGCTAGGACTATGCTCTCCATGGAATGTAACTCAGTAGATTTATCATATCACGATCCCGTTTTAATTTGTCGCATGCAAAATCTAGCAAGTAATATGCATCAAAAAGCCTTTCGATAATATTAGAAGAATTTCACCCTTTACCTCCCGATCTTAGAATGTATTTCTTCCTGACCCTTGCTTTTGACCTCAAAAGTCTTTTCCCTCCCAGGCTCAAGTTCTTAGATGAAGGTTTATAGCTTTGAATCTCCGTTGTAGTTATCTTTTTCTAATCACTTACCCTCTCCAAAGAAAGTAATAAATTCAGACGAGTTTTAACATGTGCACTCATTAAAAGGAAATCAAAATGAAGATAACAACAATACATCCTTAATTATTGATCGAAAATCACTTATAAGTTTTCCTACTTTGTTAGTCCATCATGGTTCCCATAACCCTAGTTGTGCAGTTTAGTTACTCATAATCATAAGAAAAGTATCAAGAATTTGTGTAGAATTTATGCAATAATAACTTACGATAGTTAAGTAATTAATCTCAACACAATGGACGAGCAACGAATCAAGAAGAAACAAGAATCTTTAATTACATTCAAGCTTGAAAAGTTTTTCAAAAACTCTAACTATCGTCCAATACTCCCAAAAATAGTAAAAAGTATGTAACATAACAATAATGTTATACCCTAAAAATTACTAAAAATACCCCTATATGATAGCACACTCACATAACGTATCATCTCTACCGTTTGGCCAATCTGAGGCCGAAATATTGATCAGACAGAAAAATCATATGGGATAGTGATCTCAGTTGAATTTTAGGTCAACCGAATGAAAAGATAATTTTTCTGGGCAAAATTGCTTAACTAAAAGAGTGTGCATCGCGAACTTGCTCCAATTTAGCTAATTTTCATCAATTGTTCTGAAAATGCATTCACTAAATGCGATTTATGTGTTATTTTTTATTTTAATGAGGGGCATTTCAGACTTTTCTCGACCCCTTCTATACTTAATCCTTGACTTCTTTAGGTTGTTTTTGACCTTAAAACAATTCTTAAACACATTCTTAAGTCTTTTTACACATAATTAACTTAAGAGTTAGGGCTAAGGAGAGGAGAAGAGGGTAGGGTTCAGGAGATTCAAGTAAATACTTTGCAATTTGATTGCCTAGTCTACATTTCAGGCATGTAAGGCTAACTAAAACATGAATTTAAGTTCTTCCATGTGCCCTAATTAGTTGATGTGAGGAATTGAGTTGAATTGGATCTTCCATGATTAATTTCTTGAAAGTTTTCCTTAAACCTTAGTATATTCTTGCATTATATGATATTGATGATTGGTTTATGACTATAATACTTTTAACAAATGATTTGGCCTTTTCTTAATGAACCCTAACTAGAAAGTTAACAATATTTGAATATTCCTAGGTAACGATTGAGTCTAGAACCATGAACTATGAATGCCTTGAATATGAAAGGGATTGAACATGAATGTAGCCATGAAACTTGAAGGTCCTTTGTATTTTCATAAATTGAACCCAAATGATTGAATAGAATGGAATGTTTTCATAAATGCATATCTAAACTACTCTTGAAAGATGTAATTGGGATTGATTGGATAGTATGATTGGTTGAAAGGTTTGATTGTAGTAGAATTGATGAATTGATAAGAATCCAAATGAGACTTGTCGAATGACCAGATTAAACTGATTGGATAGTGTTTTATGATCATTGAGTTTTGTGAGGAACATCGAGCACCAAATTAGGTGAGAGTAACTAATAACTCAAACTTAATAACAATGTAGCCAACGTAGCTGAGGATTGTACCATAAATTGAATGAATTCCCTTATTTTCCCTAAAGTGGACTTGACTAATTGATTGTGGCTCCTTTATTGGTTCATTTATCCCTTGCCTTGGCAAAGTATTGGACAAACGTGGCAATAACGTCGGCTCATTGTACCTCACTGACTCATATGTGATGGTTTTCGGATAAAAAAAACTCTCAGATAGATCTTGATAGTAATCTGAATGATTTGTTTGATTAGCATAAGATTTTTTCTGTCTAAACTATATTTACTTTAGACTTGTGATATCCTGATTGAGTTCCTTATTCTAATTTGAGCTTATTCTATCTTGATGGTTATTATTTTCGTGCCATTATACATACTCTTATATTCCACGTTCTGATGTCTATTTGGACCTGCATCTTTTCATGATGCATAGATAGGTATTAGAGATCATCGACAAGTACTTTGTTGAGGATCAGATTTGTCACCAGCTTTTGTGAGTCCTCTATGCTTTTGGAGAATTCTACACTTATCTTTAATTATGTTGAGATTGTACTTTTCTTTGATTGAGGTATCCATGAACTTTTCATGAGACCTATCTAGATAGTATAAGTAGAGGCTTTATAGACTAGATAGTGATGGTCTGATTTGATGTCATTATATCTTGACTAGTTCCTCTCAGACTATTTTGACGACATAGATTTGGATTTGATTATTGGCCTTTGGCCTTTATTCTTTGAGTTATTAATTTTTTGCTCCCTATGAGGTATTTTTGCTTACTTTTGAGTTTTCTGCTGCATGATTCGACCAAGTGATCAAGACAAGTGGTTGTCTTCGGGACCAAAAAATGGTTTTTGAGTGTTGGCCACATCTAGGATACCATATCGGGGTGTGAAAAATTTGGTATCAGATCATATTGTGCAAGAGTCCTAGAGAGACTATGAAGCTGTGTTTAGTAGAGTCTTGCTTATGGGTGCGTTGTGTACCACACTTATAATCAAGAAGCTATAAGACATTAGAAATTGTTTAACTTCTTACATATTTTGAGTTCTTGTGATAGAGTTTAACTCTATGAAATCTCTCTTCTAATACGTGCATTCGTATTTTGATTTTGGATCATTCCTTCAAGAAGAGCTACCGGACTAGTTAGGGGTAGAGGATGCCCATCTAGGCAAAATGTTAACCAACCTGATCAGTAATTTCTTGAGGGGAAAGGAGACCCATCTATGCTTACAGAGCAGCCATCACAGATTGACATCTTTAATGCTGAGCTTCGCCAGGCCATTCAAACTTTAGCTCAAGCGATGACAAAATCAATGGTTGACAAGGAGCAGGTAGAAAAGATGATCTAGACACATCCAGGATCCATGAGTTCTTGAAGATGAACCCGTTTGAGTTAAGAGGGTCTACACCGAATGTGGATCCAGAGAACTATATAGATGAACTTCAAAAAGTGTTCCAGGTGATGCATGCGGTTCATTCTAAGCTGGTTGAGTTGGCTGCCTACTATCTAAAGGGTATTTCCAGACTGTGGTTTGACTAGTAGTGGAAGACTAGAGGAGAGGGTGCACCGGTTTTGAGTTGGACAGTGTTTGAGGAAGCTTTCTTGGGATACTTCTTCTAGAGAGAGTTGAAAGAGGTGAAGGTAAGAGAATTTTTGAACTTGAAATATGGCTCTATGACTGTGCAGAAGCACAGTCTCAAGTTCACACAGCTATCCCGTTATGCTTCAGAAATAGGTGTTGATATAAGAAGTAGGATGAGTTTGTATGTGGCTGGACTAGGCCATTCGACAAAGAAATAGGAAAGGGAAGCAATATTGATTGGAGACATAGATATTAGTAGGTTGATGACTTATGTCTAGTAGACAAAAGAGGAAAAGCTACAGGAGTGTGAGGAGCTTAGGTCAAGAGGGCTAAGACATCCAACCATGAGGTTGGTAAGAGAGGGGATGAGAATATGAGTCATATTCAGACAGGTCCATCTTGTCCAGCTCCATCATCTTCTAGTGTGCCTGTACCCAGGATCATAAATGAACAGAGGTCCCAAAACGTCAGAGCTCTGGGTTTTCATTCACAAGCTAGTGCGGCTGAAGTTTGTAGAGGTAAGCCACCATATGGTAAGTATGGCAAACTTCACTTGGGAGAATCTCGTGAGGGAGGGAATTGGTGCTATAACTATGGTGAAGTAGATCACTTTCAAAGAGGCCAGCAAATTACAATCTTCTACTCCAGCATCACTAGTCCGAAGCAACCAAAAGGGTGTTACTTCTGGTATAGGTAGGGGTTCAAACCATTTGTATGCCATGAGTAGTCCCCAAGATCAGGAGAACTCACCAAATATTATCACTGATATATTTCGAGTCTTTTCTTATGATTGTTATGCTTTGTTGAATTTAGATACCACTATGTCATTTGTAACCCCTTATATGGCTAATAAGTTTGATAAAATCCCTAAGTGTCTTCTTGATCCTTTTAGTGTGTCTACTCTTATTGATGAGTCTATCTTAGCTAAGAGGGTCTATAGAGATTGTACTATGTCAATCTATCACAGGGATACCATGGATGACTTAGTTGAGTTGGACATGGTTGATTTTGATATGATTCTTGGCATGTACTGGCTTTATGCCTGTTATCCCTCCGTTGATTGTCAGACTCGAATTGTTAAGTTTAAATTCCTAAATGAGCCTGTTTTAGAATGGAAGGGTAGTCTTGTTGTGCCTAAGGGTAATTTTATTTCCAACCTTAGGTCCATAAAGTTAATGGCCCTAAAGTTAATCTCGAAAGGGTGTATTTATCACATCGTGAGATTTAAAAATAATAGTTTGATTTCTCCATCTCTTGAGTCATTGCCGATTGTTAATGAGTTTCCTAATGTCTTTCTTGAGGATTTTCCTGGAGTCCCTCCTGATAGGGATATTGACTTTGGGATTGATATTTTTCATGATACTCAGCCTATCTCCATCCCGCCATATAGAATGACCCCTATTGGGTTGAAAGAATTGAAAGAACAATTGAAAGACTTGTTAGAAAGGGCTTCATTATGCTGAATATCTCACTCCTATTCGTGCAAAATAAAGATGGGTACTTTAGAATATGCGTTGATTACCAGCAACTTAACAAGGTCACCATAAAGAACAAGTATACTCTTCCTAGAATAGATTGTGTGTCCCTAATGTTGATGATGTTCAAGAAAGGACTATGGCTAAAGATCATAGTTCCAGATACTCAATTCATCCTGGTTCTACAAAGATATACCATGACTTGAGAAAAGTATATTGGTAGAGTAGAATAAAGAGAGATATTATTGAATTTGTTTCCAAGTGCCTGAATTGTTAATAGGTTAAAGTTGCACATCAAAGGCCATGTGGGTTCGCCTTAGAACTTTGAGATCCCTTAATGGAAGTGGAAGGGATCAATATGGACTTCATTATAGGTTTCTTGAGGTACTGTAATATCCCCTAAAAACGTTGTATACGATGTTTTAATTTTTGCCTAAACATGATACAGCCTCTGTATTTTGGTCATAACGTTTCATAGAAATATCCAAATTAAGTGATTCAAATTTCTGAGTAACCACAATATCATTACCTACAACCTTTATGAAGACCATATTTTAAGATTCGGAGGTTAAGTAGGTCAAATAAATTAATCTTTGTAAGGTAGGATGCTGTTACGGAAATGAGTGTTTATAAAAGCAAAATCATATCTCACTGTAGGTTTATCCAAATTGGTTGATTCTTGAACGATATGAAACTAGACTTCCATATCTACAATTCTTATGAAGACACCAAATCCTAATAAGGAATTTATCTTATTCAAACGCAGCTCCCAAAAAGAGTATTCTGTCAAAGATAACTCATTTCACCTACCATAGAAAGATCTAGATACATTTGACATCACTCATGACATAAATTGTCCTCCATTTAACATCATCCATGACATCAATATATTCCACTAAATTTTCAGATTTTTATTTATAATTATTTTATTTATTGTTAGGTCATCCTTCCCACCTATAAATACCCACCTTATTTCCTCATTTTATTCATCAAGCTTTCTCAAGAAATCTTCTCTCTATACACATTCTCAAATATAATTTTAGTTCTTAGTAGTGAAGAAATACTATTCTGGTGATTCATATATTCCGGGTAGTACACAAAACGTTCCGGCAAGGAGAGAAGCTAGGACTCAAGAGTGTTCATTAAGTCTTCTAGTACCAACTAAAGCTTCGGTTTCCAGGTATGTAAGGTTTCAATGAGAGTATTCCTTCCACTCTCATGTCTAAATTATTTTGATTATATAATAAATTATGTTTATTTTCTTTAAGCTTTACTCTAAGTTATGTGGGTGTTTATCCATGGGTTCTTCCACCCATGTAGTCCAAAAACTCTTTCAATTAAATATCTTGATTTCAAGTAATATTTTCTTATGTTAATTCTTAATTTTACTTAATAGTATGAATCATGGTTAAACTAATGATTATTGCTCTATTTTGATGCAATATAATTTCATATGTATGAAATGATGGTTTACAAGTAATTCTTTTATTTAAAGGTTCTTGAAATTCATGGTGGGTTGTTTAAAGCATGATTTTTAATTAATGGATTTCAAAGTATTTATGTATATTTATTTACATACATATTTGCAAGTTAAAGTGATTTGAACCCACCTAGTTTTACTATGTTTTTAATAAAGTTTGACTTGAAAGCTTTGACTCCAAATAAATGTTTATAAAAGCAATATCTATGATCAAAAAGGGAGTCTTATGAAATGAAAGAATGATGAAATGATATGAATCATGGATTCTTTATGCAATAAGGACAATTCTTGCATATTTGAATTATCAAATGTTTTAATGAGCTATTCTACCGAATATGATGTTTGAATTCTCAAGTTATATGCTATGAATATTTTGAAGTATTAAACTATTCCGTGGGATTGACTTAGCACCGAATGAGGCATTGAGGTGGGATTCGGTAAGGGAATCCTAGTAGCAACCCCTTGTCTCATTAACTATGTGCCAACATAGGAGCCCTTGTATGCTTAGGCTAATGGATCCATAAATAGCCCTTAAAGTTAAAGTTAAAGAAATGAATGAAGTTGACGGAGTTCTACCTGGCAAGTAGTCTCCCCGGCCAATGTAGGGGGTTATGTTGGATTCCATGTAATAGCTCGCATGGTCTTAAATGTCGGTTATGGTTAGCTTCCCACAAAATGAATGTTTTAAAGGATATCTATATGATTTATTATGCATGTATTACATTATGTTTCATATTACATAAATGTTATAATATTTTCTCAATGTTCATGCATCCTTACATACTTAGTACATTCAAAGTACTAACGCATACTCTTTTGCCTACATGATATCACCATGTAGGGATCGGTGCTCCTCCTCATTCTCCTCCACGTGGCTAGTTGATATTCCATTGAAGACTACTTTTGGTGAGTTCCCATGTTCCGGGAACAATACTCCTTTGTCTTTCTAGCTTATGATATGTTAAGATATTTTATTATGGCATTTCTTCTATTATGATTGAGGGTGAGCTAGGAACTTGTCTTAGCCCCATTAAATCTAATAGTTAGAGGTATTGTTGGACATATGTAAGTTGAAGATTTATTATTATGATTTCCGCTTGTTTATTTATCATCATTACCTATGAAAGGCTAAAAGAATGCTAAGAGGCTTGTTTGAGGTACTTTCGGGTTCCTCATTCGCCATGTCACGTCTAGGCCCTAGGCTTGGGTCGTGACAAACTTGGTATCAGAGCCCGAGGTTTTGAATGATCCTTGGAGTCCAACATACCGCGTCGAATAGGGTCTTGTTCATGGTTGTGAAGCGCGCCACAATTATGAATAAGAGACTATGAGGCGTTTAGGAAAATTTTCACTTCTTTCAAATTCATGTCGTGCCTTAGAGTGTCCTAAGCTTTCCTTTAACTAACGACCCATTTTGTGTTCTCTAGATAATGACTCATGGAAGACCACCTCAAAGAGCAAGGGTTGACGATGAGGACCAAACTCCTCTGATTCCTAATGCCCAACATCATGAGGATGGGGTAACCCATGCCGAGTTTCGCAGTGTTATTACTTTGTTAGCTCAAGTCGTAGCTAACCAAGGGAATCTAGGTGTTCCTCCTCCCCAAATGCAAAATCCAGCCTCTAGGTTTCGGGATTTCCAAAGGATGAATCCGCCAGAGTTCGATGGTTCTAAACTAGATGAGGACCCTATGGAGTTCATTAATGAGGTGTACCGGATTGTGGCTATCATGGGTGTGCCACAAAATGAGAAGGCCGAGCTAGTGGCCTATCAACTCAAAGGTGTGGCTCGAGTATGGTACGAACAATGGATTGTTGAGAGGGATGAAAAAATAGGGTCGATAGGATGGGAAGAGTTCAAAGGTGCCTTCCTAGACCGCTTCTTCCCATTGGAGCTAAGGGAGGCCAAAATCCAAGAGTTCATCAACCTCCGTCAAGGAAGTATGAGTGTGAGGGAGTATGCTCTCAAATTCACTAAGTTGTCAAAGTATGCTCCCTTCATGGTCTCTGACCCAAGAGCTAGAATGAGCAAGTTTATTTCCGGTGTCTCAAGCTTGGTGTCCAAGGAGTGCAAAACGGCCATGTTGATCAAGGAGATGGATATCTCTCAGTTAATGACTTACGCAGAACAAATTGAAGAAGAAAAGCTTAGAGAGAGATCAAGGGGGTTCAAAAAGGCTAGAGTGGATGGTGGAGGGTTTAACCCTCAAAGGTCCGATTATGGTAACAATGGCAAAGGCCAAGGTGGGCAACGATTTATGGGGCAAGGTTCCACCAATACTCCTCCTCCAAGGTTCAACAAGGACAAGAGTGGTAAACCAATGATTCCAAGAGAGAATGTTGCTACTCAAACTTTCCCTGCTTGCAAGAAGTGTGGAAGGACTCACAAAGGGGAATGCTTAGCTGGCTCCAATGCATGCTTTAAGTGTGGCAAGCTGGGCCACCATGCTAAGGATTGTAGAGATGGTAGTGGTAGGACTCAAGGCCAAATTGCTCATGGTCAACAAGTCCAAGGAGGTGTCCAACGCACCAACCGCTTTTACGCCTTGCATGGGAGACAAGAGGTTGAGGATGCACCCAATGTCATTACCGGTATGTTAAAGGTCTTTTCTTTTAATGTGTATGCACTATTAGATCCGAGTGCAAATTTATCTTTTGTTACTCCATTCCTTGCTAATAGATTTGATGTTTTACCTGAAATGTTATTAGAGCCTTATTTGGTGTCTACCCCTATTGGTGAGTCAGTTATTGCTAGAAAGGTCTATAGGGGTTGCCTTGTGTCTATCTTGCATAAATTTATTCCTTGTGATCTCATTGAGCTTGATATGGTAGATTTCGATGTCATTCTTGGGATGGATTGGTTACATGCATCTTATGCTTCCATAGATTGTAGGAATCGTCGAGTCAAGTTCCAATTTCCAAATGAGCCTGTTATTGAATGGCAGGGTCGTGATTCGGTGGTTAAGGGTTAGTTTATTTCTTATCTTAAGGCTCGCAAAATGATTTCTAAGGGATGTATTTACCATATTGTGAGGGTTAGGGATGTCAACTCCAAAAGTCCTTCTCTTGAGTCAGTTCCTATAGTCAATGAATTCCCCGATGTCTTTCCTGATGACCTTCCCGGTGTCCCTCCCAAAAGGGAAGTTGATTTTGGTATTGATATCCTCCCCGATACCCAACTTATCTCTATTCCTCCTTACCGCATGGCCCCAACAGAATTGAAAGAGCTGAAGGAACAATTAAAGGACTTGTTAGAGAAGGGGTTCATAAGACCAAGTATTTCGCCATGGGGTGCTCCCGTTCTATTTGTAAGAAAGAAGGATGGGTCACTTTGAATGTGCATAGACTATCGGCAATTAAATAAGATGACCATTAAGAACAAGTACCCACTCCCTAGAATAGATGACTTGTTTGATCAATTACAAGGGGCAAGTCACTTCTCCAAGATCGACCTTCAGTCTGGCTACCACCAACTATGGGTAAGGGAGTGTGACATTCCCAAAACAGCCTTTCGAATAAGGTATGGTCACTATGAGTTTGTGGTGATGAGTTTTGGGTTGACGAATGCACCGGCGGTGTTTATGGACTTGATGAATAGGGTGTTCAAACCTTACCTTGATACCTTTGTAGTAGTCTTCATTGATGATATTTTAATTTACTCTCGGGGTGAGGAAGAACATAAAAATCACTTGAGAGTTGTGCTTCAAACATTGAGGGATAAACAATTATTTGCAAAATTTAGTAAGTGTGAATTTTGGTTAAAGGAGGTAGCATTTCTTGGTCACGTAGTGTCCGGTGATGGAATCAAGGTTGATCCTAAGAAAATAGAGGCAGTCAAAAATTGGCCTAGACCATTATCTCCTTCAGACATTAGGAGCTTCTTAGGTCTAGCCGGGTACTATAGACGGTTCGTCAAAGGCTTTTCTTCCATCTTATCTCCTATGACAAAATTGACCCAAAAGAAATCCAAATTCATATGGACAGATGAGTGTGAGAAGAGTTTCCAGACCTTAAAAGATCGACTTACCTCTGCTCCTATTTTGACTCTCCCAGAAGGATTAGAAGGGTTTGTAGTTTATTGTGATGCTTCAAAGATTGGTTTAGGTTGTGTCTTAATGCAAAAAGGCAAGGTAATAACCTATGCTTCTAGGCAATTAAAGGTGCATGAGCGCAACTACCCTACCCATGACCTTGAATTGGCGGCTGTTGTTTTTGCTCTGAAGATTTGGAGGCATTACCTCTATGGGGTGCATGTGGATGTCTATACTGATCATAAGAGTCTTCAATATGTGTTTACCCAAAAGGACCTTAATCTAAGGCAAAGGAGGTGGCTAGAACTCCTTAAGGACTATGACATGAGTGTGCACTATCATCCAGGTAAAGCCAATGTGGTTGCTGATGCACTTAGTAGAATATCTATGGGGAGTGTGGCCCATGTGGATGAAAGGAAGAGGGAGTTGGTGAAAGATGTTCACCGATTGGCTAGATTAGGGGTGAAGTTGGGTAGTACTAATGATGGGGGTATGGTTGTTCAAAATAGTTCTGAATCCTCTTTGGTGGTGGATGTTAAATCAAAGCAAGATCTTGACCCAAAGTTTATCGAGTTAAAGAAGTTGGTAAAGGAAAAGAAGATAGAAGTCTTTTCCCAAGGGGGAGATGGGGTTCTATACTACCAAGGTCGGATATGTGTTCCAGATATTGATGGCCTAAGGAGTTTGATCTTGATGGAGGCTCATAATTCTAGATACTCTATTCATCCCGGTTCAATAAAAATGTACCGAGAGTTAAAGGAGTTGTATTGGTGGGGTGGCATGAAGAAGGACATAGCAAGGTTTGTGTCCGAATGTACAAATTGTCAACAAGTGAAGGCCGAACATCAAAGACCGGGTGGCCTAGCCCAAGACATTGAAATCCCAACTTGGAAATGGGAAATTGTGAATATGGATTTTGTAGTGGGTTTGCCTCATACCCGGAAACGTCGTGACTTGATTTGGGTAATTATTGATAGAATGACTAAGTCAGCTCACTTCTTACCGGTTAAAACTTCCTATAGTGCCGAAGACTATGCCAAGTTGTATATTCGGGAGTTGGTGAGGTTGCATAGTGTGCCATTATCCATTATTTCGGATCGTGGTACCCAATTCACTTCTCACTTCTGGAGATCATTTCAAAAAGGCCTCGGTACTAAGGTAAAGTTGAGCACAGCATTCCATCCTCAAACGGATGGGCAAGCCGAAAGGACGATTCAAACACTAGAGGATATGTTAAGGGCTTGTGTGTTGGAGTTTAAAGGGAATTGGGATGATCATCTACCTCTCATCGAGTTTGCCTATAATAATAGTTACCACTCAAGTATTGAGATGGCACCGTTTGAGGCTTTGTATGGGAGACGATGTAGATCACCGGTTGGTTGGTTCGAAGTAGGTGAGATGACCTTGTTGGGCCCCGATTTGGTACTTGATGCTTTAGAGAAGGTGAAGATCATTAGAGAAAGGTTGAAGATGGCTTAAAGTCGTCAAAAGTCCTATTCTGACACTAGAAGAAGGGATCTTGAGTTTAATGTGGATGATTGGGTGTATCTGAAGGTTTCACCCATGAAAGGTGTGGTTCGATTTGGTAAGAAAGGGAAATTGAGCCCTAGATATGTAGGGCCTTATAGAATCGTGAGACGTGTTGGTAAGGTTGCATATGAGTTGGAATTACCATTGGAAATGGCCATGGTTCATCCGGTGTTTCACGTGTCTATATTGAAAAAACATGTGGGTGATTCTAGTTCCATTGTACCTATGGCAGTAGTGAATATTGAAGAAAACTTGACCTATGAAGAAGTTTCTGTGGAAATTTTGGACCGGCAAGTTAAGAGATTGAGGAACAAAGAAATTGCATCTGTTAAAGTCCTTTGGAGGAATCAACAAATAGAAAGTGCAACATGGGAAGCGTAAGCGGATATGATTAAGAGATACCCTCATCTTTTCCCCTCTACCCAAACCTAAGGTATTAAGTTGTCCTTGCTCAATTACTTGAAATCCTTACATCTCAACTTTTCTTGTCATATGCTTGCAAAATTATGAAATATTTTTTAAACGATATTTTATATTATACTGTTGCATTATTGATAGGTTGTTTGTTAATACTCTACTCTACTCAAGCTAAGTTTTTTCTCATTCGAGGACGAATGTTCCCAAGGGGGAGATAATGTAATATCCCCTAAAAACGTTGTATACGATGTTTTAATTTTTGCCTAAACATGATATAGCCTCTGTATTTTGGTCATAACGTTTCATAGAAATATCCAAATTGCGTTATTCAAATTTCTGAGTAACCACAATATCATTACCTACAACTTTTATGAAGACCATATTTTAAGATTCGGAGTTTAAGTAGGTCAAATAAATTAATCTTTGTAAGGTAGGATGCTGTTACGGAAATGAGTGTTTATAGAAGTAAAATCATATCTCACTGTAGGTTTATCCAAATTGGTTGATTCTTGAACGATATGAAACTAGACTTCCATATCTACAATTCTTATGAAGACACCAAATCCTAATAAGGAATTTATCTTATTCAAACGCAACTCCCAAAAAGAGTATTCTGTCAAAGATAACTCATTTCACCTACCATAGAAAGATCTAGATACATTTGACATCACTCATGATATAAATTGTCCTCTATTTAACATCATCCATGACATCAATATATTCCACTAAATTTTCAGATTTTTATTTATAATTATTTTATTTATTGTTAGGTCATCCTTCCCACCTATAAATACTCACCTTATTTCCTCATTTTATTCATCAAGCTTTTTCAAGAAATCTTCTCTCTATACACATTCTCAAATATAATTTTAGTTCTTAGTGTTGAAGAAATACTATTCCGGTGATTCATATATTCCGGGTAGTACACAAAACGTTCTGGCAAGGAGAGAAGCTAGGACTCAAGAGTGTTCATTAAGTCTTCCGGTACCAACTAAAGCTTCGGTTTCCAGGTATGTAAGGTTTCAATGAGAGTATTCCTTCCACTCTCATGTCTAAATTATTTTGATTATATAATAAATTATGTTTATTTTCTTTAAGCTTTACTCTAAGTTATGTGGGTGTTTATCCATGGGTTCTTCCACCCATGTAGTCCAAAAACTCTTTCAATTAAATATCTTGATTTCAAGTAATATTTTCTTATGTTAATTCTTAATTTTACTTAATAGTATGAATCATGGTTAAACTAATGATTATTGCTCTATTTTGATGCAACATAATTTCATATGTATGAATTGATGGTTTACAAGTAATTCTTTTATTTAAAGGTTCTTGAAATTCATGGTGGGTTGTTTAAAGCATGATTTTTAATTAATGGATTTCAAAGTATTTATGTATATTTATTTACATACATATTTGCAAGTTAAAGTGATTTGAACCCACCTAGTTTTACTATGTTTTTAATAAAGTTTGACTTGAAAGCTTTGACTCCAAATAAATGTTTATAAAATCAATATCTATGATAAAAAAGGGAGTCTTATGAAATGAAAGAATGATGAAATGATATGAATCATAGATTCTTTATGCAATAAGGACAATTCTTGCATATTTGAATTATCAAATGTTTTAATGAGCTATTCTACCGAATATGATGTTTGAATTCTCAAGTTATATGCTATGAATATTTTGAAGTATTAAACTATTCCGTGGGATTGACTTAGCACCGAATGAGGCATTGAGGTGGGATTCGGTAAGGGAATCCTAGTAGCAACCCCTTGTCTCATTAACTATGTGCCAACATAGGAGCCCTTGTATGCTTAGGCTAATGGATCCATAAATAGCCCTTAAAGTTAAAGTTAAAGAAATGAATGAAGTTGACGGAGTTCTACCTGGCAAGTAGTCTCCCCGGCCAACGTAGGGGGTTATGTTGGATTCCATGTAATAGCTCGCATGGTCTTAAATGTCGGTTATGGTTAGCTTCCCACAAAATGAATGTTTTAAAGGATATCCATATGATTTATTATGCATGTATTACATTATGTTCCATATTACATAAATGTTATAATATTTTCTCAATGTTCATGCATCCTTACATACTTAGTACATTCAAAGTACTAACGCATACTCTTTTGCCTACATGATATCACCATGTAGGGATTGGTGCTCCTCCTCATTCTCCTCCACGTGGCTAGTTGATATTCCATTGAAGACTACTTTTGGTGAGTTCCCATATTCCGGGAACAATACTCCTTTGTCTTTCTAGCTTATGATATGTTAAGATATTTTATTATGACATTTCTTCTATTATGATTGAGGGTGAGTTAGGAACTTGTCTTAGCCCCATTAAATCTAATAGTTAGAGGTATTGTTGGACATATGTAAGTTGAAGATTTATTATTATGATTTCCGCTTGTTTATTTATCATCATTACCTATGAAAGGCTAAAAGAATGCTAAGAGGCTTGTTTGAGGTACTTTCGGGTTCCTCATTCGCCATGTCACGTCTAGGCCCTAGGCTTGGGTCGTGATAGGTACCCAAAAGTAGCATGATTTGATTTGGGTTATTATGTATAGAATGATCAAATCATCCCACTTCTTGCCAGTTAAGATGACATATACCACAAAGGATTATGCCAGATTGTGCATCCAGAAGATTGTTAGATTGAATGGAGTTACCTTGTCTATCATCTCAAATAGAGGAGCTCAATTCACCTCTTAATTTTGAAGATCTTTTCATAAATGACTGGTTTCAAAGGTGAATCTTAGTACAACCTTTCATCCCCAGATAGATGGCTAGGCAGAGTGCACTATTTAGACATTGGAGAATATGTTGAGGGCATTGTGTACTTGAGTTTGCATACAATAATATCTATCATGCAAGTATTCAGATGGCTCCCTATGAAGTTTTGTATGGGAGGAGATGTAGATCACTAATTATATGGTTTGAAGTTGGTGAAGCTGAGTTGATTAGGCCTAATTTTGTTCCCCAATCTATAAAAAAGGTGGGGGTTATTCGAGAAAGTCTGAAGATAACCCAAAGCCACCAGAAATTATATACTGATGTGAGAATGAGAGACTTAGAGTTTGAGATGAATGATTGGGTGTACTTGGAAGTGTCCACCATGAAGGGTGTCATGAGGTTTGGGAAGAAGGGAAAGCTTAGTCCCCAATACATTGGTCCTTACCAGATTGTGAGGAGGATTGGGAGTGTCGTTTATGAGTTAGAGTTACCTTCTGAGTTAACCGCTATTCATCTGGTATTTTACATCTTGATGTTACAGAAGTGCTTGGAAGATCTTTCATTGGTAGTTCCCATTGATAGTATTAGAGTTAAGGATAGTCTGTCCTATGAAGAGATTCTGTTCCAAGTTCTTGATCGTCAAATTCACAAATTCAGGACCAAAGAGATTTCCTAGTCAATATATTGTGGAGGAATCAATTTGTTGAGGAAACCACATGGGAAACTGGGGAAGATATGAAAACCAAATATCCGCATCTATTTGTGCCCATCGATGATAATGTTAAAGGTAATGTCCTTATTCTTGATTTGAATTGGTATGCCTATCCTTGAGTTTGAATAGTTGATTGTTTAGAGCATTTGATTGGTTGAATGATTGAGTCTTGATTGTTATTCGTGCCTCGAATCCATACTTAGTTTACTCATCATTCGAGGGCGAATGATCTCAAGGGGAGATATTGTTACACCCCAAAATTACCAAAATACCCCTAGAGAATAGCACGTTCGCATAAAATATTATCCCTAACTTTTTAGACAATTTGAGGCTAGAATATCTATCAGAGGGGAAAATCATGGGGAAAAGTGATCTCGGTTGAATTTTAGGCCAACCGCATCAAAAGATAATTTTTCAGGGCAAAATTTCTTAACCAGAAGAGTGCGCGTCACGGACCTGCCCCAACATAGCTCATTTTCATCAATTGTTCATAAAACGCATTCAATAAATGTGATTCATGTGTTATTTTCTATTTTAACTGAAGGGAATTCTGAACTTTTTCTCCACCCATCCTATACTTAACCCCCGACTTCCTTTGACCATTTTCGACCTAAAAATAGTTCCTAAACGCATTCATAAGTCTTTTTACACAAAATTAACTTAAGTGTTAGGGCTAAGGTGAGGAGAAGAGGCTAGGATTCAAGCAAATTCTTTGCAATTTGATTGCCTAGTCTACAATCCAAGTATATAAGGCTAACTAAAACATGGATTTGAGTTCTTCCATGTGCCCTAATTAGTTGACGTATGGAATTGAGTTGAATTGGGTCTTTCATGAGTAATTTCTTCAACTTCTTCCTTAAACCTTAGTACATTCTTGTATTATATGATATTTATAATTATTTTATGACTATAATACTTGTAACAAATGATTTGATCTTTTCTACACGAACCCTAACTAGAAATTTACCTATATTTAAATGTCCCGATGTAATGATTGAGTCTAGATTCATGAACTGTGAATGCCTTGAATGTGAATGGGATTGAACATGAATGTAGACTTAATAAAACTTGAAAGTCCTTTGTCTTTTCACAAATTGAACCCAAATGATTGAATAGAATTAAAATATTATCATAAATGCATGTCTAATCTACTCTTGAAAGATGTGATTACAATTGATTGGATAATATGATTGGTTTAGAGATTTGATTGTGATAGAATTGATGAATTGATAAGAGTCCAAATGAGACTTGTCGAATGACTAGATTGAACTAATTGGATAGAGCATTATCAGCATTTAGTTTTGGGCGGAGTATCAAGCACCAAATTGGGTGAGAGGAACTAACAACTCGAACTCAATAACTACGTAGACAACGTAGGTAAGGATTGTACCATAAATTGGATGAATTCTCTTATTGTCATTAAAGTGGACTTGACTGATTGATTGTGGATCCTTGATTAGTTGATTCGTCCCTTACCTTGGCAAAGTATTGGACGAACGTGGCAATGACGTTGGCTTATTGTACCTCACCAACTCATAGGTGATGGTTGTTGGATAAGAGAAACTCTCAAATAGATCTTGATAGTACTTTAAATAATTGGTTTGATTGGCATAAGATTGTTCCTGTCTAAACCATATTTACTTTAGACTTATGATATCCTGATTGAGTTCCTTATTCTGATTTGATCTTATTATATCTTGATGGTTTTTATTTTCCTACCATTTTACATTCTCATAAATTCCACTCGGCTAATGCTTTTGTTTCAAATAAAGCATTTGCTCTTTCGGCATCTCTTTCGCTTGTCCAGTAACCTCTTCTTTCTAATGACGTCTATTTGGGCCTGCATCTTTTCATAATACAGAGACATGTATTAGAGATCATTAACAGGCGTTTTGTTGAGAATCAGATTTATCATCATCTTTGGTGAGTCCTCCCTGTTTTCGTAGGATTCCACACTTATCTTTCATTATGTTAATATAGTACTTTTCTTTCATTAAGGTAGCCATAAAATTGTCATGAGACCCATCTAGATAGTATAGGTAGAGGCTTCATAGACTAGATAGTGCTGATTTGATTTTATGTGATTATATCTTTACTAGTTCCTCTCAGACTATTCTTACGACATACATTTGGATTTGATTGTTGGCCTTTGGCCTTTATTCTTTGAGTTATTAATGGTGTTACCCTCTATGATATGTTTTTTCTTGCTTTTGAGGCTTCCGCTACATGATTGGACCATTGATCAGGATAAGTAGTTAGCTTAGAGACCAACAATGGTTTCTGAGTGTCGGCCACATCTAAGGGGCATGAAAATAAACCCTATGCAGACTAGTTATAGAAAAATAAACCAAATCATAAGAAAAATAGGAAAATTACGTTGGCATTTGTTCACGATCGAGCTTTACGGTCCTTCTTGAGTTTCACAGTCCGTTTAGGTGCCCCGTCTCATTAGATTTGGCTCCACAACTACATTTGACTTCACCTCTCCATGGGCACCTTCATGTACCATATAGATCTTCACAGCTCGTGGAGGGCCTCTTGCACTTCTATTGTTGATTCATTCCTCTTCTTTCATGGATGAACCATATGGACAGTGTAAGACTTAACAGTCTATATAGGGTATCGTGTAAATTGCCTTAGGCATTTTTTTGGGTCTTCTAAACATCTATTTAGGGGAAAGTACACGGTCCGTCTTCTTAGGCAATATCTTGAAAACTCTTTATAGCACACTTTTAACAGCCAGGTCCACGGGTCGTGTAAGCCATCACAGTTGTGGAGGGTCTCGTGAACCTTAATCTTCAGCTGATTTTTGCAACTTTTCCCTTCCACATGCTCAACATAATTTCCCTACATGTTAAACACAATCGTACATCATATTTATAAAAACATACTTAGAACTCACACTAATTCAATATTTTGAGCATCGTATGTGTTGTAAATTTGTGACACATCAGTGTACGACACACCCATAGGCAAGATTCTACTTGGAAGGACTTCATAGACACCCTAGGACACTTACACTCTGTTCTTTGCTGCCAAGTTTTTCATGCCCCGAGCCTACACCCTAGACGTGATCAGCATTCAAAGATCATTTGTTGGTCTCAAGGGAACCCGAAGACTACATGTTGAAGCTTCATAAAGTGAAGCTTTGAAACATTAAAGTAAATCTAACGCACAAGTCTGAATAAATCTAAATATAAATATTAATAATAATAAAAAAACTTAAAACTTTTGAATACAAAGATTGAACTGACTCATGAACTTTAACTATCTATGAAGCTTCTACTAAATGGGATAGGTGGTGAGACAAGACACACATCTACCTAACTAAAAATCAAATACATTGAACTAACTAAATTGGAGCCAGCCAAAAGCAAGAAGGTCTCACAAACTTCTGGTGGAAGGAGATCTTACTAAAGTGTCTACGATCGTGAGAACCGGAACCTAAATCATAAAATGATGCATCACCGAATTACATCAGTGTTGACACCTAATTTTGAACCTGGACAAAAGCAAATTAATTATCGAGCTTCTTAAATTTTAAATAATTTGAAATAACTACTTTTAAAATCCAAAATATATATATATATATATATATATATATATATATTCAAGTTATTTTAAGTAATTTTGGCATTTTTATAATTTTTAAATGATATTATTAGTTTTTATAAATATTTGAATTGATTAATTATTTCATAAATTAGTAGTTTATATTTTCAAATTAATTAGTTTATAATTAAGCTAATTTTTTTATTTTATTAAGATTAAGAAACTCGTTAATTAATTAGTGTTAATTCATCTTATTTAAATTTTAACCGAATCTGCCAATTAAATTCAAATTAGACTAGATCCTTAACTTATTTGGGTATAATTAAAAGCCATTTGGTCAGATTTCAAATTCAGTCGTTAACCATTTTTTTATTCTACTTCTAACTATAATCAACTAACTCAATCATCATTACAACAACCACACAGCAAGCATCGACCCCAAATCCCACTCCAATTCCCAACATTTAATATACTCCTTCAGACCACCACACTGGCCTAACCTAATTCCCACTACACTGCATACATAACAACAACCCAACCCAACACATATACCCATAGTACATACACAATACACATACCCAACCGATCCTTTTTCCAAAAATAACCCTACTGATACATATATACGGAGAACACATACACGTACTAGTACACCTTATATGCATTGTCTTCTCCAACAACCCCCGATAACCAATACATTCTAGCCATTCCCACCCCTGCTCTTATCTCCTTAGCGGAGATTGCGCCAAGTCGCGCTTCGAGAGAGTTCTATTGATCATCTCCTGTCCACCTCATCTTCTTTCATCTAAATTTTATTAAAATTGGGTATATTTCTTATTGGATTTTGGAATATTCCTTATCCTAGGAGGAATTTGAATTTTGAGTTTGATATTTTCATGAAAAACTCTCCAATTTTCTATCAGTTTTCCCCTTCGATTTCCCCCCAAATCCTTTCCTATTTCAACCCTCCCATTCACTGTTGGAAGGGAGTTCGAGTTCGATTCTAAACGAGAGAGAGATTTTACAAATTGAGTCTAAATAAAGGAAGTCTTAAGTTTAAGCTTGGTTTTTTCTCTTGTTTTATCCATTGTTTTCCGGAGGCTTTGTCGGAGTTCACTAGTCAAAGTGTGGAATTGCCATTTTAAGCTCGCCTCGTCTCAGTCGTTGCCCTCAGAAAGGTAATACCTATTCCCTTCTTTTATCTTTCTTTTCCATCTCATATCCATTATATGATAAACTTGTTTTAATTAGTTAATGTTTCCTAAGATTTTGTCGTTTGTGATGTTAATATCAATGGATAGAACTTATTCAGCTTAATAGGCCATTATAATCATCTTTTAGATTGTTTTCTGGTTCATTTATTTTTGTTGTCTTGGTATTATTTCAGCTATAAGCATAAAAAAAATATTAGTCTATTTTATATGGTGTTGTGACCTGAATAGGAACTTAATGGTGGGTTTTTGATTAAGGTGAAGTTTGTATATGATAGATATGTTATAGTTCTTGTCTTTTTCCTTCATGATTATCTGATTTTTCCTCTGTTTGTTCATTCATGATTATCTTAGCTTCGTTTAAACTTTGGTTCACCTATTTTCTGCTCGCCTTGATTCATGTCTTCTCGTTTTAAGTTCTTTTAATGCTCATTTTGTCGAGTCCTAATTCGGATTTCTGCCATTTAATTTATATATCTCTATTCCTCTATTTCTCTCGTTAAAAAAATTATGAATAAGTAGCTAATATTCTCTCATCTTGCCTAAAGTTTGGTGCTGATTTAACAAAGAGAAACTTCTCAAGTTTGCATTTTGGTTAAAATTTTCTCACTGTTTTCATTCCAAACTTCAATATGTGTTGCTTAAATATTTTCTTTTAAAATGCAAAATGCTATTTTTTTGACGTAGAATGGTTGTATAAGTATTCTTTGATGTCGAAAGGTTTTCTTTTTCATTGCTAGAAACGCCTCGAACTTGTTCATTTTGAATGCTAGATATAATTTTCTCTTAAGCTTCCTCCAACAACTAAGATTATATGTTCTTGTTAGATTGTTTGGTGCTTTTTGTTTTAATCGAATGCATTCTGCAATTTTTTCACTGAGCATGATTTGAGCATTTGTTAATGGATTAATTACATTTTGCTTGTTTGATAGTTATGGGTAATGAGAGAGTCGATGTGATCCATTGTAATCTTTATCACTTCTTGATATAACTCTTAATGCTTGGTTGTGCTTTACTATATTCTTTATTTAATTATTGGAAAAATTATCTAACTAGGCCAAATTTATAACTTATTCATTGAAAATAGCTATAATTCAAAAATATTATTTAAAAAATAATATATTTTAGTTGTATAGCAAATTAATGGTATCTTAAATTAGTTCCTAACTTAACTGATATTTATCCCATGTTTTAAGCACAAAACTAATTTTTTTCTCTTTTTTTCAATTCACTCACACTTTCTCTCTCTAATTTTTAAATTACTTCAAAATTGAAAAAACATTCTCTCTCCAATTCCCCTCTTTCTTTTGTTCTTCACGCTTCTCTCTCATCCAATTCCTCCTTCTTCTTCTTTTATAAATTGAAAAAATATCCTAAAAGATTTACACAATAGTCCCATTGATTCAGGTATCCTATTTTTGATATGTATCTTTAGTAATTCTTTTCAAATTTTTACGAACTTGTTTTGTATATTGAGTTTTTATTTGCAATCTTTATGTGTGTGTAGGTTCTTAGCAATTTCTTAATTTTGGGTTAGAAATTTAGTTTGGAAAAACCTCAAAGATTTTCCTCTAATGGGTGACTCAAAGAGGACAATAAGAGGTATCCCGTATAATTATCAATTTTTGATTGATTTTCCCTCTTTTGATCTATACATTTACTACACAACCAATCATAAATGTAGGCTCTGCGGCTAAAATGGAGGAAGAGAGTAGATCTAGCATCTACATGATACTATCCACTTGCAAAACCTTCCTCAAATATAAAATATAAATTAAAAAAAATTACAGGGACATCATCTAACAATAGAGAAGTCAAAAAATGTGATAAAGATCAAAGTATGGAAGAACAACTCCCCGAACATACAATTGATGAAAGAGGTATTTACTTCTATTTCTAAAAAATTCATTTAAATTGAACTTCAATTTAATATATTAGCATTGTATTTACTTATGTGATTGGATGCTCAATTGAATCGAATTTTTAGGTAAAAACCCAATAAACAAATTTGTATTCATACCAAACTTGTATTCTTTTTTTTTATGTTCAGGATATTTTATTTTTGCGTAGAGTAATTGTATTTTATTACTAATATTGTAAGTCCTTTATTAGTTTGTATTCAACTCAATAAGTATATCAAATTAATTTTTTTATTTGTATTTTTGCAGTATATTGGTTTTTTTTTATTTTGTATTAATTATAATTTACATGTTACTTATATTTATATTCAAATTAGTTTATATTCAGTTGAATTTTTATACTTACGAAACATATTTGTATCCATATATGTATACTCCTAGTGTTATAGTCTTCATGAGTTTGTATTCATTTCAAAGTTATAACAATTAAATTTTTGTATTTAATTTTTTCACAGTATTGGTTCATGTATTATTATATTCATTCTACTTTACATGTTATTTATATTTGTATTCACATTAGTTTGCATTTCTTTTGTCATCTAAACTTGTATTCATGTCTAATTTGTATGCATAAGAAATATATTTGTATCCATATTTGTATACTCTAGTACTCTTATTTTGAAAACCAAACATACTTGTATTGTCATGACCCAAAAATCAAGATCATAGTGGAATACATCCCAAAACCCAACCTGATGTGTAAGCCTAAAAGTATAACTCACTTGAGAGTCCCGAAAGGGGAAGTTAGACGATAAAATAAACGAAACGAAAATAACAACGAAAACATCCCAACATCTAGTGTCATAAGTATAAAGAGCATCTAATACAAAGTTCAATCTGAAGATACAACATACGTCTCTGAATGATACTAAAAACTGAGGAATAAAGATAGACTAGTGATGATCTGAATCTCGGAACCTCACCACTAATTTAAGAAAACAGAATCTACTAAAATATCAGTTGCCACGTGAGGTACCCTGACTAGAATCTGCATCAAAAAGGAACACAGAAGTAGGGGTGAGTACAATCCACGTGTACTCAGTAGGTTAAGCTGACTAAGTATAAGGAAATAATCAAATCTATGAAATAAACTAAGAAACGCTTCCACCTGCATATAAAAAAGGCCCACTCTAGCTACCCTACAGCCAATTTATATAGAAAGACACAATTAAAGTAAACGCATGGATATTTTAATATCACATAATATCAAGTATGCCAAATAATCCAAGATGCAATGCAATGAGATGATGCAGTGGTGTGGTGGTACGGTAGAATCAAGACTGTCGCACAGCCTGTCGAATACACCTGCCAATCTGTGCTACCAAGTAGGACCTATGGGGGTCTCACAGACCATATACCTTAATCACAATATCTCATCATCCTTGACACCTCCTCGTGGTCAAGGGATCACAATGTATCCACTACCCTACCGTAAAATTGCCTCACTCAAGGAATCAAGATACAAAGTTTTAAAGGTGTTTCATTTTTTTTCTCACAAAGAATTTCCATATTTGTCAACTTCCCGTGTTTCTTGATACGATGAATGAGGATGAATGCATCAAAACACATATGGCATAGAGGCAAAATTCAACTCAACCTTTAATCTAAGGTTCCAAGTTCTCAAAAACTTAACCTCATCATGATTTACTCCCTCAACAGATAAGCATGAAAAAGAAATGTATTTGAAATAAATGTTTACCCCTTTTTGAATCATTACGGTACTCAAGTGCGCTCAAAACCCCTAACTCAACCCCTCAGGCGGGTATCATAAGTCAAATAATATCCTCAAGCTTCTCTCACATGCAAATCATGAATCACATGCTCTCAAAGAAAATAAGGTCTCCACACGGGCTATGTGATATAAATAAGCCCCCACACGGCAACACATTAATAAATAGGCCCCCCTACGGGCATCACAATATAAATAACAGTCTCAACTCATGATACAATCCCATCTCAAAGTCTATAACATATATATGACTAATTACCCCATCTCAGTCACAAAGAAGGATAGCCAAACCTACCTCAATTGTCGAGATCGCACTCGAACACTTCTACTGGATGATCAACACTTAAATTCAATGCCCGAATTGATAACCCACTATAAAGGATGAAACATACACATCACAAGGAGTCCAGTGACACCCATATTGGAAAGATTCAAAACCGAAGGTAAAATTTTCCTAAATCAACTAATTTTGATACAAGGGTAAATCTGGAATTTTATTGTAGAATCACATTCTACTAGTAATAATGAACTCATGGTCGAAAAACCCATAAAATTTGAGTAAGTATCTTATCTCAATCTACTATTTCGAGTTCTTGACAAATCAAGGGATTTAGGGTTAAAATCTAGCATTTGGAAGTTAACAATCATGATATATTAAATGAAAATAGAGGATTTTAGTTAGAAAGTCACTTACCCAACATTTTTCCTTGAAATTATCTTTCAAAAATCGTCCACCGAGCTCAAGAACTCCAAAAATAGAGGAAATGAGGTCTCCCCTGATATTTTACTATTTTGGAAAATTTTAACCCTTCACGATCGTGGGCCACTAACCTTTGCGATCGCGAAGTACTAGAAAATTATGCATTGCGATCGTGGACCATCCCTCGCGATCGCGAAGAACAAAGGACCCACACATCACGATAGCATAACCACATGTTGCGATCACGAAGAGCATTTTTGGTTGCACCAGAACTCAGAAACAACAACTGAAACACAACTCAAAATGACATCGATTGGACTATCGAAAATCATTCAAGGTCCGATAAAAATAAATCGGATATGCTACTACACTAAATTCGACAGTCCGTACTCAATGGAATCGTCAGATTTCTGAAAGGAAGTTGTTTTGACCAAAATACCCTTTTGGACCCTTTATTGGCCTAAATCTCAACTCTTAGCCTTAAAATTCAAAACGACCATTATCGATTAGAAGATTTAGATTGTATGAAGCTTTATTGGTTTGATACCAATAATGGTAGCCGTTTCAGTATCTTACGGATTAAGGTCCCAGGGCTCTAAGTCAATGTTCAACTACACCAAACTCGACATTCTAGACGCAATGGAATCATCAGAATTTGAATTTAAGGTTACCTTGATCCGAAATTCAATATGTCTTAACCAAACTAGTTTCGTCACTTGAAATACCCAGAATACCCTAGGAACCTCTAAAAATTACAAAAAAAGCTATTTAGAATCACCCCTAAAACTATTGGAATCATCAGAAATTTAATCCAAGTCTCCGAACTCAATTTGTTGACCAAAGTCAAACTTAGCTCATTTAAAACTAACTTTCCAACTTGGGACCTCAAATTTACATATCTACGCCAAATCTAATTCTGACGACTCTCCTAGACCAATTTCCACATTCTGGGCTAATGGAACTGACAAAATTCTGTTCTGAAACTTGTAGCTCCGTTTGATACCAAAAACCACTTTTTAACATCTTAACTCTATAAAACAGAAGAATTTGTCCATCTCACTAACTATTATGATTTTAACACATTCAACCACACAAACTGGATAAATAATTCTCGGGGGCACTAATGATAGGGGTAAAATTATAAGTTTGTGAAATTTTCCATAAATGACACTCAAGGTCATTACAACATCCACCAATAAAAATAATATTTGTTCTCAAACATAGGATAAAGGAAAGTACCTGGAGTCTCAAAAGGTTGAGGGTACCGGGCCCGCATATCAGACTCTAACTCCCAAGTAGCCTCTTCAACAAGCAGATGCCGCTAGCACACCTTGATCAAAGCGATCTCCTTGGTCCTGCGCCTACGAAGCTTCTTGTCTAGGATAGCTACCGATTCCTCCTCATAAGTCAAATTCGGACCCAGCTCCACCGCATCATAAGAAATCACATGGGACTCATCCTGTATATATTTGCAAAGCATAGATACAAGAAAGATCTGATGGACAACTGACAGTCTAGGAGGTAAGGCCAACTCATAAGAAACTCCACCCACCCTCCTCAGAATATAAAATAGGCCAATGAACCTCGAGCTAATCTCTCCCTTTTTCCCGAATCTCATTACACCCTTCATGGGTGATATTTTAAGCCACACACAATCATCCACCATGAACTCTAAGGGATAAACCCTCCAATCAGCATAGCTCTTCTAACGAATTTAGGCTATCAATAGTAGACTCTAAATCATGCATACGCGATCCATAGTAGCCCAAAGTAAATCAATATCCAACGCATCCACCACAACTAAATCAAACCACCCAATAGGTGATCGGCACCTACAACCATACAATGCCTCAAATAGTGTTATCTGAATGCTAGAGTGATAATTGTTGTTATAGGAAAACTCCGCCAAGGGAAAATGTTGATCCCATCGGGCACCAAAATCAAACGCACAAGCCCTAAGCATATCCTTCAAAACCTGAATAGTCCACTCGGACTGGCCATCAATATGGGGATGGAATTCTGAACTCATGTCTAGTCGCATACCCATACTATATTGCAATGCCTCCCAGAAGTTCGACGTGAACATTGAACCCCGATCTGACACAATAGAGATAGGTACCCCATGCAACCTCAGAATCTCATAAAGATAGATCCTCGCTAACTGCTCCGCATTGTAGCTAGTCTTTACTGGAATAAAATAAGCTAATTTAGTCAATCGATCCACAATCACCCAAATAAAGTCATACTTACCCAATGCCATGGGTAATCCAGACACAAAGTCCATAGTAATATGCTCTCATTTCCAATCGGGAATGGGCATTCTTTGCATAGGACCATCCGGTTTCTGATGGTCATACTTCACTTATTAGAAATTTAGACACTTAACAATGTCCCTCTTTATGCCAGACCACCAATAGTGTTGTTTTAACTCATGAAACACCTTTTTCACTCTCGAGTGAATAGAATACTTAAGCAATAAGCATTCTCCAATGTCATACATACCTAATCACCAACCTTGGGCACACAAATGCACCATTAATACTAAAAACTCCATTCAGATCAAAAGAGGCTAATTTAGCTTCACCACTAAACACTTTGTCTCGAATAGCCCTTAATTTGTCATCCTCAAACTGATGTGTATGAATTTGATCCATCAAAGTAGACCTAGCCTCTACAAAGGCCAAAATGCTATGATGTATAGAAATATTCAGTCGGACCAACTGCCTAGCCAATGAATGAACCTCCAAAGCCAAAGGTCTCTCATCCACCTTAAGATAGGACAAACTACCCAACTAGATGCCTTAAGACTTAGGGTATCCGCTACCATATTAGCTTTGCTTGAATAATAAGGAAGAGTGATATCATAGTCTTTCAATAACTCCAACCACCTATGCTGCCTCATGTTAAGATTCGGCTGAGAAAAGTTATACTTAAGGCTACGATGGTCAATAAAGACCTCATAATACACGCCATAGAGATAGTGCATCCATAACTTCAGAACAAACACCATTGCCGCCAACTCCAAGTCATGGGTAGGATAGTTCTTCTCATGTGCCTTCAACTGTCGAGAAGCATAAGTTATAAATCTACCCTTTTTCATTAATACACCAAACAAGCCAAATCCTGAAGCATCATAAAATACAATAAAGGCCACACCCTTCTCAGGTAAGGCTAAAATAGGTGTTGAAGTTAATAACTCCTTGAGCTTTTAAAAGCTCGTTTCACACTCACTAGTCCACCGAAATGCCACGGTCTTTTAAGTTAGCCTAGTCAATGGAGCTGCAATAGAAGAAAAGCCCTAAACCAATCGATGATAATAGCCTGCCAACCCAATAAAGCTCTGAATCTCGATAACCGAAGTAGGCCTAACAAAACCACAAACTGCTGCAACTTTGGCCGAGTTAACCATAATACCATCCTTGGTCACTATATTACCAAAGAATGCCATAGATTCGAGCCAAAATTCGCACTTGGAGAATTTTGCATACAACTTCTCCTCTCTCAATATCTGAAGTATGGTCCTTAAGTGACTAAGATGATCAGCTTCATTCTTGGAATAAACCAAGATATCATCAATAAAGACAATCACAAAAGAGTCCAAATAAGGCCAAAATACTCAATTTATCAATTTCATATAAGTAGTCGGTCATTAGTCAACCTAAAAGACAACTACAAACTCATAATACTCATAACGAGTCCTGAATGTAGTCTCCGGGATATTAGATTCCCAAACTCTCAACTTATGTTAACCCGACCTCAAATAAATCTTAGAGAATACCGAAGCACCCTGAAATTGATCAAATAAATCATCAATGCGAGAAAGAGGATACTTGTTCTTGATGGTGAATTTGTCCAACTGCCAATAGTCAATACACATCCTCATAGTACCATCCTTCTTTTTCACAAATAAAACCAATGCACCCCATGGCGATACAGTAGGTCGAATAAACCCTTTTTTTCAATAAGTCTTTCTATTGGTTTTTCAACTCCTTTAAATCAACTGGAGCCCTCTAATAAGGAGAAATAGATATGGGTTTGGTGCCCTGCTCCAAATCAATCACAAAATCGATATCACGATCAGGAGGAACACCCGGCAAGTCTATAGGAAATACATCCATAAACTCCCCCCACCACTCTCGTGGTCTCTAAAGGAGATGACTCCTTAGTAAAATCACATACATGAGCCAAATAAAACAAGAAACCTTTACCCAGCATATGACACGCACGAATATAAGATATCACCCATTTAGGATATGAACTCAGGTTACCTTTCCATGCCAAGCGAGGTAAATCGGGTAGACTAAGGTCACAGTCTTAGCATAATAATCTAATATAGCATGATAAGGAGATAGCCGGTCCATATCCAAAATCACATCAAAGTCAAGCATGTCTAATAGGATCAAGTCTGCTCGGGTCTCTCTACTTAAGAATATCACTTAGCACCCCCTGTATACCCAATCCACTAATAAAGATTCACCTACCAAAGTAACAATAGTAATTGGCATAGCAAGGGACTCACTCACAAAATCAATACCCACATCGAAATAAGTTGACACATAAGAGTAGGTAGACCCTTGGTCAAATAATACTGAGGTAGAATGATGGTAAACCGAAACAATACCTGTAATAACTGCACTAGAGGCCTTTGCCTTATATCTACCCGATATAGCATAGCATAACTAACGGTCACCTTTAGCCTATAAACCACCACGAGCACCACCTCTAGCTACACCCTTAGTGCCACTTCTAGTACCCTATGAAGTACCTCGCACTGCTAGAGCAGGATTAGAATGAATAGCCAGTGACCCGGGCTATCCAGTAGAAGGAGTATATTTGGAAAATCTGGGGCCTTATGTCATCACAGATAAAGAAACCTCGAGGTCCTAAACCACCTAAAGGATAAAAAGAATTTTCAATACATCCTCCAGAGCCCGAAGAACCACTATAACCAATCTGATACGATATAGATCCACCAGTACCATCTGAGCCCCGAATAGTTGCCTAAACCAGTCTGCCCTGATAACCATGGGTTCCTAATCCCGAATACTCTCTGCCTCTAGAGAAATGACCGATGAACTGACCCTGCCAACAGAACCTCTTGGCCCCACCCTGTCTAGCATGTCAGATACTCTCTATCATCCTGGCATGATCAATACTACTCTAAAAAATACCCAGATAATAGAAGAGAGGTTGTAGCCTCCTGAAGATAACTGGCGAATTCTTTCACCATCTTACGAATCCACTCAAACGCGATGGAATAATCGACATAGCATAACAAAATAACTCATGAAAGCAATCCTTGTGCTCAGATACTAATAGGGAGCCCCACTACATTTTGTCAAACTCATCCCTACACTGATCAGGTAGGCTATAAGGTATAAATCTCTTAAGGAACACCTCAGTAAACCACTCCTAACTCATTATCGGAGAACCAATAGGTCTACAAGCAAAAACCGACCTTCACTACTCATTGGCCACTCCCGCAAATTGATATGAAGTGTAAGCTACTCCATGCGCCTTTAAAATACTCAGGTTGAACAACATATCCTAGCACTCAGTCAAAAAAACATAGGCCTTCTCTCCGGTATTACCATCAAACCTTAAAGGCATCAATTGAACAAACCACTCAAAATTCTTTTGCTCAGACATTATCATGGCAGCACTAAAAAATATTAGCGGAGCTGGAAATCTCGAATGTGCAATAAAAGGCACTGAAGAAGAACTAAGGGTTTGATATCTAATACTAGGCCCCTGAACAGGAAGTGTAGCACCAACTATGATAGGAGAACCTGAAGTACTTGGAAGAATACGAGGAGTAGGAGCACCATCCAGTCTAGCCAATAATTGAACTAGTAGCTCCTAAAGCATTGGAGGACTATCGGGAACCACATAAGGCTGGGATGGCCTCTTCTCCTTAATCTTCTGCTCCAAGTCATCCTTATTCTCATACATCGGCTCAGGCGATGGATCTCTAGCTCGGCTGCAAGCATGTGCGCAGTCCTCACCATCTGCGACTCTAGTTCTCACCATCTGCGGCTCTAGTCCCGTGGCTCTAGTCCTCATCATCTGCGGCAGAAGGAATAGATCAAAGGTATACAACACTTTATATGAATAAATTGCACGAAAGGAGTCAAACTAAGGAAATTCTTCTATTAAGTATCTTGTAGACTCTCAAAGCTAATTACAAATGTCTACGTACCGATCCGCAAGACTCTACTAGATACCCTACTTTTTAACTTATGAGACCAGTGTATCTAGCTCTCTAACACTAATTTATCACGACCCAAAAATCTAGGTCATAATATCCCTCATCCCAAAAACCAACCTGATGTGTAAGCCTAAAAGTAAATCTCACTAAAGACTCCTAAAAGGGGAAGTTAGGCCATAAAATAAAGGAAAAGAAAACAACAACGAAAATATTCCAAAACCTGGTGTCATAAGTATAAAGAGTATTTAATAAAAAGTTCAAATCTGAAGATATAACATAAGTCTCTGAATTATACTAAAGACTGAGAAATAAAAATAGACTAGTGACGATTCATATCCCGAGACCTCACCACTAATTTGAGAATACAGAAGTCTCTAGAATATCAACTGTCATGTGAAGTACCCTAGCTAGTATCTGCATCAAAAAGGGACATAGAAGTAGGGTGAGTACAATCCACATATACTCAATAGATTAAGCCAGCTAAGTATAAGAAATTAATCAAACCTATAAAATAAACTAAGGAACGCTTCCACCTACATACAGAAAGGCCCACTACGGCTATGCTGCCGCCAATTTATATAGAACAGTGCAACTAAAGTAAACACATAAAGATATTTTAATATCACATAATATCAGGTATGACAAGTAATCCAAGAAGCAATGCAATGCAATGCAATGAGATAATGCAATAGTGTGGTGGTACGGTGGAATCAAGACTGTTGCGCAGCTTATCATATACACTTGCTAAGCTGTGCTACCAAATAGGACCTATGGGGGTCTCGCAGACCATATACCTCAATCACAATATCTCATCACCCTGGCCACCTCCTCGTGGTCAAGGGATCAAAATGTATCCACTACCCTATTGTAAAACAGTCCCAGTCAGGGACTCAAGATATTTTTACAACACAATATCTAAAATCATGATGGCACCTACTATCAGCCTACTAGTAGGTAAGCCTAACCCTACAGTCTAGAACTATAGGCAAATGACCATCACAAGCAGAATGAAAAAACCAAATAATAATAATACTAATGATGAGAAAAAAGGATAATAACAATACAATAAGATAACCTCCAAGACCTACTATCAGTCGGTATTCAAGCTACTAAACTAAATAAGGAAGTACAAGGTTTATACATATACAATAATAGTAATGGTAATACAAGTTGTCTCTGAATGCAAAATAAAAACTAGTCCAAGCCAAAATAGAGGGAGATAGACACCTTTGAATGCTAAGAACTCACCCATATCTCCAAATCCAAGAGCTGCTCCGCACGATATCCAAATTAAAAAAAACACCTGTACTATGATCTGTAAGGTGCAAAAGTATAGTATGAGTACCAACAAGTGACACTCAATAGGCACCAACCGACTGAGCTCTAAGGATAAAGAAAGTATAAAGAACATGCAAGTATGGATTATATATCACAAGTGACTACCAAGAACAATAGGGAATCCAGCAGTATGAACATCTGATACAAAAGGGAAGATAGGAAATAATCAAGGAAACAAAAGACGCACCTAGTGGCGCCAGCCCAAGACCTAAATACGAAAACACACTACAAAGGAGAGACAACTAAATGAAAATCTACTAACAGAAGCAAGCACATCTATTACAAAAAGGCCCAAAGGATGGTATCAACTAAATCCTTACACAAAAGTTAGATATATAAGAACAAGGGCAATAACTACCTTAAAAATAGAGACAGCCCTTTATACAGCCACAAGTTTGCAAACCGGTATACCAGAAATCTCACTCAGAAACAGGTAAACCCGTATGACATTCGATAATACCGACAAGTACAAACAACTATTTTAGTAATGGCAATGCATATATGTATGAAAGTAATACAGTAAAACCAGTGGTACCATTAGTGCCAAGTGCCTCATACCAAGATATATACACCTACTTCCGGTCTCGGCCAGGAAGTAGGACCCATGCGCCTCTATGGGATTGCCATGAGGGGGATCGTGAAAACCCTTATATACCGCTTGGTATCGGTCTAGGTCTTATATCAATTTGTAAAATAAGCGCATCTTATGCCTCAAATCCATATCATAAAATGAGTGCATCCTTGATTCCTAAAATCAATATAATAAAATGAGCGCATCCTTAATGCCTCGAATCAATATCAAAAAATAAGTGAATCCTCGATGTCTCAAATTAATATTATAAAATGAGTGCATCCTCGATGCCTCTAATCCATTAGAAATAGTAGTAGTAAAGGTAGCACGACCCCCCATTCAAAAATCAATATAAAATAGTTTGGGTTACAACCGAGCTTTCTCAAATTAATGCAAAGAACTAATGCATGCATCGGGGTCAACTACATCTATGAGAAAACAATGATCCAATGCAATGCATGCCATCACCAGGACCCAAAAAATACACACAAGCACATACAATAATGACTCCACAAGCATCTTACTCTCTAGAACATAGAAGCAGGACTAGCATATGTAACCGACCTCTAATTAAAGACTAGGGCTCAAGTGTACTTCTCTAACTCAACAACAAGCCCCAAAAGGGAATTCAACTATAACTGGGCGACAAGGAGGAGGATATAAGAAGCAGGTGCTCCGCTAGTCAACCAAACCCTCCAGATCCAACTGGAATACAACCTCAAGATTTCAAACACAGCTAGCCTACCAAACGGTAAAGAGAGAATATAGAGGATTCTTACTCTAAGTCTGTGAATGGGATCCAATAGTAATTCACAAGCCTAACTGGATGGAAATCACTACACCGAGGCTCCGAGATTGGTGCTATAATATTGAAGGACACTAAGTCTCATAACTTCCAGCTAACAATGGCTACATCAACTAAGTTTTATCCCAAAATCAATCCTAAGGCGCAACTCCGCCAATCATCATAAACACATAAAAAGCCAACTAAAATAGGCTAACCAAGGATAAACTAGGGCATAATCATTAATCTTACCGACTAGACTGTACGTCTCATCAGGCAACCTAGCCTAAGGTTCACAGCGGGACAAAGTACCAAGAATATAGGAATCAATCCTAACCCATCACATACAATCCAAACCACATGCAATTTATACTAACTAATACCTATTGTGGCTCAATCAAAGAATAGAAGACTGTAGCCAACCTGGAAACCAAACATGCACGCTCTAAGTCTACTTCCCGATAGCTTTTTGCTCCAAAAACGACTCCAAATGCCTCCACTCTATCAAAATGTTGATAACCTCATCAATACGAACGATTTGATACTAAAATTATATGTTTTATAGATGCACCCAAAATTGGATCTAAAATGAGATTATGGGACCCATTATGGGAATCTCGAAAACGACTTGGTCAAAATGTTCTCAACATATTATTGAGCTTATATCCCAAAATGGGGAACAAATCGATGCTCAAAATGAGTTAAATCAGCCCAACATTTCAAAATACCATTAAAGCTTAAACCAAGCTAGGGCAGCTCCTTTGGGCAACAAATTAACTCAACCTGACAATCTTTACACTTCCCTGAACCTACCAACACGTAGCCACGACTCTCATGAACCCAACGCACTTAGAATCGCCCAAACGGAGCTCCATTTCTCCTAAAATTGAAGAAAATAAAAATGGGGTTTGGGCTATCTCACATCACTGGTCTTAATTAAAAGTCCAGTGAAATGCTCTCTGGAAATGCGGAGAAAGAGGTCCGCAAACGCGGAGGGATTAATCTGCTAGGCCTTCACGAATGCAGTATTTTGCCCGCAAACATAGAGACCAAGTACCATGGCTTCCGCAAATGAGGACTGGGTGGTGCAAATGCGAAGACCAAATTTGGTCTGCACCAGCTGACACACATCAGTTGGTTTTGAAAATATTTCCAACTCCAATAGGGTGCTCGAAATTCATTTGAAATCCCGTGCACACAAACAGACTATGCTACCCCCACCAAATTTGATGTTTCATACTCAATGGCACTATTGAAATTTCCATCTGAGGTCATCTCGAGAAAATTTGTTCCCACACCCTATCATAATTTTATCCAATTCTACTAGGAGGTTCGAAATGAGACCGAAAGACTAGGGACATGAATGAAAGGTCGATCTAGATCAAACTTGATATTTTAGAGCTAACCACGCTGAATAAATTTCAATTCGAGCTCGTTTACCAAGATTGTTGACCAAAGTCAATCTTAGGCTAAAATGCCTAATGTCTCAAAATCGCACCATAAGGCTCGATGCCGTGCTGACCATGCTACTAGCCTAAAATGACCATTCCGGAGCAAATGAAACCATCAGAATTCCTTTCTGAGATCATCTTTCTAGATTTTTTATCGAAGTCAATCATTCAAACTCTAAGGGCTCTAAAAACGAAAACAGGCATAGAACCCAAACGAATAATCAGGAAATCGAACTATCAGTGCCAACAAGTAATAAGTAGCTTGGGGTTACTACAGGAAAGCTCTAAATGCTGAAAATATCAAAAAAAACAAAAATGACCTTAAGGGTCACTACAACATCCACTACTAAATCAAAGGACAATAAAGAGAAAAGGGTATAAAAACATTAGAAATCTAGGCCCGCAAGCTCTGTCAGACCTACAAGTGCTTTCTCAGGTAAGGCAACGCCAACCCAAAACTCAAGCTAAGAGAAAACTCCCAAATTCACTTTTTATTTTCATTACTCAATCAAATTTCCAATTCCTCTATTTTGATACTTACCTCAACTCAACAAGAATTAACTCAATTGAACACAACAGACTCATTCGAGATAATCTAAAATCAAGTAGATTTCTCAAGATTAGGTGACCAATAAAAATAGAAGATGACAAATAACTCCCAAGCTGCAATCTTTGCTTTATACTCCAAACTCATGACTCTTTAGTCATCATGGGTATCCTACCCATCCTAAACCACAGTAACCGCTCTCAACACCATTTGAACATTTTCCAAATAACTACAAAGGTCATGCAAGAACCACCCGAACATCAAAGAAAGACAAGAACTCATAAGAAGCAACTCGGGCTAGGGAAGGAGCCCAAAGTTCTAACCTAATGGTTCCTATAATCCATAACTTTAGTCTAAAACTTATCTTTCAAAATTGAAATATATCCTTCAAAACTGAAACTGCCGCTTTAAGGGGAAATCAAATCCATAGGAGGAAACCACATTAAGACCAACTCCAATGTCACTTTGCTGCCAACGGAACTTTTAAAAAAGAACCAACATGAGATTATAACTTCAGATCAATAGAAATTGATCCCATGCATCCATGTACCACTCCATAAGTGAAAATCCGAGTAAACCACCAATCTAGGAGAAAAATTGGCAAAATAAGCAGTTTAATAGCATATTAAACATGCCAAACGTGACCAAATAGAACCGAACTATCGCAGAAAATACCATAAGTCGACCCGCCAGTGCGGATCTAAGCTAACCACTCAAACTCAAGAAAAGCTAAGCCAACAGGTAGCGAGCAAGCATATAAACCCTTTTTCGAGAATGACCACATATTAAGTTGAACCACTGCAAAGAACATTGCCAGCTAACCACAATGACACCTGCGAACCTTCAATCCTAATCAAGAAATCAGGAGATGATTCCATGAACTACTTTGACTCAATCTTAAGGCTGAGCTTTCTAAGAGAAATTTCATCTGCCCATAGAAGCCAAAGTCTGATATAGACAAAGCACACCACAATAGGAGATCCAAATCAATAATTAGACTCTTTGAACTATCGACACACCCGTTGTTTTTTACTGGTAGAACCAAGGCACAACACAGAATCACCGAGATTGAAAATAGTCCTACATGTACGGTAAAACAAGCCTATGACTAAAATTTCCAAAACTTATTGACTAACCACCTCAAAGTCCATAAGTCACAAGGGCACACCAAGGTAATACTGATAACCCACATCTCATCAATAAGAATGCTCTCGCTCCACATTCATCCCTTTTTTGCTAATCATTGGTCAATCGCAACTGTATTACTCCATCTTTTCCATGAATCCTAATAAAATCCTTTTCACATAAGACTTCAAGCTAAAACATCTCCATACTTAGAATAACAAAGGAAATTCTAATTTCAGCCTTCCCAACTCACATATAACCATTTCACACCACATCACACAACCAGCTAAACAAATTACTTAACCATCAAACTTAACATGAAGAGGCAACCCAGCCAAATCTGAAGGGCAAACCTTAACTTTGCCACCTCAGGAACTAAGAACATGAATCGAACAAAGGTAGAATCCCGAACTAGATCTAAAGTAGATCATAAGGTCTATAACTACTGACACACCCTTCTCTTGGCAGCAACCTCATACCAGCTAAGTACACTAGGAGGGGCAAGCTAGGAAGGGGAAATGACTAAACCAAGAAAACTCTAGAATGGCTAAACTGGAATCCCAGAGCAATCAACTAAGATCAACATCGACAAGGTATAACTTTACCACTACTTCCACATATAGTAACACCAATATGATCCACTACTAAAAGAAATCACCTAGGGGAGATAAACACATATACATAGTTTCAAGTAAAGTTGTCATAGAAAGAGAAAGGCAAGTAATCAGGCTAAATAAGCACGCTCATATAAGTCTAAGTAAAATAATTACCAAAATCACAAGATAAATCTAACAAGAGAAGTACTCATTGATAGGTATGAAGATCCCAACACCCAAGCACTATAAGTAGGGAACGTCCTAAAAATAATTTCAAACAAAAATGATTGATACTTGGAATCTCATCCTCTGTATGACCTACAGAAGCATGGAATGGAATGCGTTTGGCCTTAAACTAAACAGCCATACCACTAACTTTAACACTCGGGGCATCACCTCTAATTGACTGTCCCTGGGCCCTATGAACCTAATTTTATCGAGCCTTTCACCTATGATATGTGATTGTAAGATAATCCCTAGCTGGATGCCCAAACTCACCACACATATAACACTGTCCACTAAGTGCAGCCCACTGAGATAAACCAGTTAAATTACTATGAGCCTCAAAACCTGGATGCTCGAATAGAAAACCTTGGGATGTCTGTCGTGAACTATTTCCACTATGGGTACCATAACCTGTCATAGGGCCGCTTAGAACCTCAGGTGCTCTTGACATGAGTTTGATAGGTCTAGTGTGAGGCTGACCCTTACTAGGATGATGCCTACCTCGAGATGAGATGCTACCTCTTCTGCCCTGACGGCAAGATCTCCTACCTCCACCTTTATAAGTCTCCATATATGCATGCTCCATAGACCTTACATAATTAACCGCCTGGAAAAGTAGACCCAATTTCCATCAAGTTTTGTGATGCTAAACAAAGAGGCAAGATCAATCTATTAATAAACCCCTGAATCAATTCTTGTTCAGTAGGAAAAAAAGGGGAATCTGTCCGGCCCACTCAAGAAACTCAATCATATACTCAGAAATCGGGAAAGAACCTTGCTGAGGACTAATAGATCTAACTCTAGGAAGAGAACCATTTAATGCACCAAAAACCATACCGGCCTATGATGTATGCTCATCGAGATGCAAAATTTCAAATGCTGGATTCAAAGAAGTCAAGGTTGTTATAAATGTTGTCGAAGCCTAGGTATATGTGTTGATGCTCTAGCCATGTCCATCGAAAAGCTCATACTATCCATCTAAGAAGGAATGAATTCCAAGAAAGTATTTAGAGGTTGATCGAAGAAATTTCACACAATAAAGATTCAAGAATGAAGTTTCCCTAAAATGCCTATAGCCTCCCGAAGATAGGATACAGATGTCTCCACATCGATCTGCACAATTTTACTATGCACTTTCTCTTATATCAATGATACCGATGAATCTAAGCTCTAATACAACTCTGCCATGACCCAATTTCTCAAGTCATGATGGAACCTACTATCAATCCACCCGTAGGTAAGCCTAACCTCATAGTTCAGAACCACAGGAAATGAACCATCGCAAGCAGAAGGAAATAACCTAATAGTAATAATATAATGATGAGAAAAGAAGGATAATAACAATACAACAAGATAACCCCCAAGACCTGGTATCAGTCGATAGTCGAGCTACTAAACTAACTAAGAAAGTACAAGGTTTATACATATACCAAAATAGTAATGGTAATACAGACTGTCTCTGAATACAAAATAAAAAGTAGTCCAAGGTAAAATAGAGGGAGATAGACAACTCTGAACGCCAAGATCTCACTAATTCTCTAAATCCATAAGCTGATCCACACGATATCCAAATCAGTAAAGAAAATTCATACTATGATTTGTAGGGTGTTGAAGTATAGTATGAGTACCAGTAAGTGGCACTCACTAGGCATCGGCCGACTAAGGCTCTAAAGATAAAGCAAGTATAAAGAACATGTAAGCATGGAGTATATATCACAAGTAATTCCCAATAATAATAGGGAATCCTGCAATAAGAATATCTGATACAAGGGGTAAGATAGGAAACAAAGGACGTACCTGGTGGAACCAAACCAAGACCTAAACACGATAACACACTACAAAAGGGAGATAACTAAATGACAACCTTCTAACAGAAGTAAGCTCAGATATCAGATAAAGTCATAAAGGACCGTATCAACTAAATCCCTGCACAAAAATTAGATAAATAAAAACAAGGGTAGTAACTACCTTCAAACAAGAGACCACCCTTTATACCGCTACAAGTTTGCAAATAGTCAGATAATACCCCTTGAGCTCCTATGTGCCCAGGAAGTTCACTCACAAATAGGTAAACCAATACGACATCCCATACTACCGATAGGTATAAACAACTATGCTGGTGATAGGCAATGCATATATGAATGAAAGTAATGTTGTAAAAATAGGAGTACCATCAGTTCCAAGTGCCTCATACCAAGATATATACACCTACTTCAAGTCTCGACCAGGAAGAAAGACCCATGTGCCTCTATGGGGTTGCCATGGAGGGCTCAGGAATACCCCTATATACCACTTGGTCCCGATCCAGGTCTTATATCAATCTGTAAAATGAGTGCATCCTCGATGCCTCAAATCAATATCATAAAGAAGCATATCCTTGATGCCTTGAATCAATATAATAAAATGAGCTTATCGTCGATGCTAAGAACCAATGCATGTACCGGGGTCAACTACATCTGTGAGAAAAGAATGATCCAATGCAATACATGCTATTACCAGCACTCAAACAACATGTGTAATCATATACAATAATGACTCCACAAGCACCTTACCTTCTAAAGCATAGAAATAGGACTAGCACATGCAACTGACCTCTAACCAAGGCCTAGGGCTCAAGTCTACTCCTCTAGCTCAAAAACAAGGCCCAAAAGGGAACTCAACCCTAAATGGGTGATAAGAAGGAGGATATAAGAAATAGATGCTCCGCTAGTCAACCAAAACCTCTAGATCCAACTGGGAATACAAACTCGAGATTTAAAACACAACTAGCCTACCAAATGAAAAAAATGAGAACACAGAGGACTCTAGCTCTAAGTCTATGAATAGGATCCAATAGTAATTCCCAAGCTGAACCGAATGGAAATTACTACACCGAGGCTCTGAGATAGGTGATATAATAGTGAAGGACACTAAGTCTCATAATTTTTGGCTAATGATGGCTACATCTACTAAGTTTCCTCCCAAAATCAATCCTAAGGTGCAACTCTTCAAATCATCATAGTAATCGAACAAGCCACCAAAACTAGGCTAACCAAGGCCAAACTAAGGAATAATCATTAATCTTACCAACTAGACTTAAGTCCCATAAGGCAACCTAGCCTAAGGTTCACATCGGGACAAAGAACTAAGAATCTAGAAATCAATCCTAACCCGTCACATACAATCCAAACCACATAAAATTTATGCTAACCAATACCTATTAAGGCTCAATCAAAGAAAAGTCGAACACCCACGCTCTAAGTCCACTTCTCAGTAGTTTTTGGCTCCAAAAATGGCTCTAAATGCCTCCATACTATCAAAAGGTTGATCACCTCGTCAATACAAATATTTTGACACTAAAATTATATTTTTTGGAGACGGATCCAAAATTAGGTCTAAAATGGGATTGTGGGACCCACAATGGGAATCCTAAAAATGGCTCCGTGAAAATATTCTAAATGCATTGCTGAACCCTTACTCAAAATGAGGCAAAATCGATGCTCAAAACGACCTAAATCAGCCCAACATTTCAAAACACCATTACAGCTTAAATCAAGCTAGGGCAGCCCCTTTGGGCAAGACATTACCTCAACCCGATGATATTCACGCTTCCTAGAACCTACCAATACGTAGCCATGGCTCCTACAAACTAAACACACTTGGAATCGCCCATAAGGAGCTCCCTAACTCCCAAAATTGAAGAAATAAAAATGGGGTTCAAGCTATCTCGCGTCACTGGTCTTAATTAAAAGATTAGTGAAATGATCTTCGCGAACGCAAAAAAAGAGGTACGCGAACGCGGAGGTTAAGGCCTCAAAGCTTTTTCGAACACAGAGTGACTATCGCGAACGCGGAGGCCAATCCTTCAATTCTCCTTGAACGCAACATGGGCCTCGCAAACGCGGAGTCCAATCTACTAGGCCTTCGTGAACGAGGTTCTTTGCCTGCGAGCAAGGAGACCAAGAACCATGGCTTCAGCGAATGTGGCCTGGGTGGCGTAAACACGAAGACCAAATTTGTTCTACACCAGCTGATGCACATCAGCTGGTTTTGGAAATATTTCCAACTCCGGTGGGGTGCTCAGAATTCGTTCGTAATATCATGCACACTAACAGACTATGCTACCCTACCAAATTCGACGTTCTCAACTCAAAGAAATAGTCAAAATTTTCATCTAAGGTCATCTCGACAAAATGTGGGTTCCACACCTAAGAATATTTTTTGTCAATTCTACAAGGAGGCTTGAAATGAGACCAGAAGCCTTGGGACACGAACAAAAAGCCGTTCTAGACCAAACTCGATAATCCAAAGCTAACAAGGCTGACAAAATTTCCATCTGAGTGTGTTTACCAAGATTGTAAACCAAATTCAACCTTAGGCTAAAGCTTAAAGGCTAAAACGCCTAATGGCTCAAATTTGCATTGTAAGGCTCAATGCTCATGCCGACCATGCTACTAGCCTAAAATGACCATTTTGGAGCTGATAAAATAATCAAAATTCCAATCTGAGATCGACTTCCTAGAGTTTTGACCAAAGTCAACCATTCAAACTCCAAGGCTCCAAAATAAGGAAACGGGCATAAAATCCAAATGAACGATCGGATAACCGAATTGTCAGTTCCAGCAAGTCATAAGTGGCTTCGGGTCGCTACTGGAAATCTCTAAACGCTGAAAATATCAGAAAAGACAAAAATGACCTTGAGGGTCATTACAGATACAAAGGTTTAAAAGTGTTTCATTTTCTTTCTCACAAAGAATTTTCATATTTCTCAACTTCCCATGTTTCTTGATATGATGAATGAGGATGAATGCATCAAAACATGTATGGCATAGAGAAAATATTCAACTCAACATGTAATCTAAGGTTCCAAGTTCTCTAAAACTTAACCTCAGCATGATTTACACCCTCAACAGATAAGCATGGAAAAGATATGTATTTGAAATAAATGGTCACTCCTTTTTGAATCATTATGGTACTCAAGTGGGCTCAAAACCCCCAATTCAACCCCTAGGGCAAGCATCACAAGTCATAATATCCTCAATCCTCTCTCACAGAAAAATCATAAATCACAGGCTCTCAAAGCAAATAAGAAAGCAAATAAGGTCCCCACATGGGCTAAATAAGGTCCCCACACAGGCTTTGTGATACAAATAAGCCCCCACATGGGCATCACAATATAAATAAAAGTCTCAACTCATACTACAATCCCATCCCAAAGTCTATAACATATGAATGACTAATTACCCCATCTCAGTCTCAAAGAAAAATAGTCAAACCTACCTCAATTGTCAAAACCGCACCCGAACACTTCTACCAAATGATCAACCCTCGAATTCAATGCCCAAATTGACAATGAACTATCAAGGATGAAACATACACATCACATGGAGTACAATGGCACCTATATTCAAAGGATTCGGAATCAGGGGTAAAATGGTCCAAAATAAACTAATTTAGGTAAAAGAGTAAATCTGGAATTTTATTGCAGAATTACATTCTACTAGTAATAAGAAACTCATGATCGAAAAACCCATAAAATTTGAGTAAGAATCTTGTCTCAATCTACTATTTTCAGTTCTTGAAAAATCAAGGGGGTTTTGGTTAAAATCTAGGATTTGGAAGTTACAATCATGATATATTAAATGAAAATGGAAGATTTTAGTTAGAAAGTCACTTACCCAATGGTTTTCCTCGAAATCTTCTCTCAAAAATCTCCCACTGAGCTCAAGAACACCAAAAATAGAGGAAATGAGATCTCCCCCGATAGTTCACTATTCTGAAAATTTTAACCCTTCGCGATCGCAGGTTACTAACCTTCGCGATCACCAAGTACTGGAAAATTATGCATCACAATCGCGGACTATCCCTTGCGATCGCAAAGAGCAAAGGACTAACCCATAGTGATAGCGTGACCACATGTCACGATAGCAAAGAGCATTTTTGGTTGCACCAAAACTCAGAAACAACAGTTGAAACACAACTCAAAATGACTCCGATTGGACCTTCAAAAATCGTTCGTGTCCGATAAAAATAAATCAAATATGCTACTATACTGAATTTGATATTTCAAACTCAATGGAATCATCAAATCTCCAAAAGGAAGTTTTTTTGATCAAAATACCCTCTCGGATCCTTTATTCGCCTAAAACTCAACTTTTGGCTTAAAAACTCAAAACAACAATTTAGGTCCCTGGGATCTAAGTCAGTGTTCAACTAAACCAAACTCGACGTTCTGGACGCAATGGAACTATTAGAATTCGAATTCAAGATCTCCTTGATCCAAAATCTGATAAGTCGTTACTAAACTAGTTTCGATACTTGAAATACCCAAAATATCCTCGGAACCTCTAAAAATTACAACAAAGCCATTTCTAGCGTTAGAATCACCCCTCAAAACTATTGGAATCATCAGAAATCCAATTCGAGTCTCCAAACTTGATTTGTTGACCAAAGTCAAATTTAGCTCATTTAAAACTAATTTTCCAACTTGGGACCTCAAATTCACATATCTACCCCAAATCTGATTTTGACAACTCTCCTAGATCATTTTCCACATTTTGGAGTAGATGGAACAAATGGAATCCCATTGCAAGACCCGTACCTCTATTTGGTACCAAAAAATACTTTTTAACATCTTAACTCTATAAAAGACAAGAATTTGACCAATTCACTAACTATTAAGATTTTAACACATTCAACCACACAAATGAGACATATAATACTCGGGGGCACTAATGATATAGGTAAAATAGTAATTCCGCAAAATTTTCTGAAAATGACCCTCAAGGTCATTACATGTATACTCTTATAGTCTTTATGAGTTTGTATTCAATTCAATAATTGTGCCAATTAAATTTGTATTTTTGTATTTTTTTAAGAATATTGGTTCATTCATTATATTGTATCCATTCATATTTACATGTTTCTTATATTTATATTCATATTAGATTGTATTCATTGGGGTAGTTATTTAAAATCATGGTGCATTTATATCTTTAAACATATACAGGGAACTGATTTTCATGTAAAATATTCTCCTACGAAATCTCCACACATGTAGTGTTACAGTAACAATGACATTAAACAAGATTTTAGAAAGTATCTGTCTAAATATGTGTGTAAGTTATTTTGTGAGAACACATGTTTGGTCATTACATGAGAAAGAATAACTATTCTGCTCAGGCGCAAATCCCTTTATGCTTTATAATTCTAGAACTTAATTGTAGTTCTCATCAAGATTTCATTATACGTGTTAATGAAATCATAATTTAATTCACAATTAGGAAATATTTGCATTAATAAGTGAGTTACGTTGGCGATGAAGAGAATTTCAAATTTGACACACAAGAACCGAATAGGTTGATGGAACAATATTTTCATGATAATACTAATATTCAGAAAATAGACTTGAGAGTTTCAAGAAAAAAAGTGTGGAGTGCTAATGATGAGGATGCTTTGAAGTTTGGCATCTATATTTCATTCATATCTTTGTTTATTCGGGTGAAAAGAATTCTAAAACAATACCTAAACTTCATTTTGATTTGGTTGAGAGCGGTCGGTACAAAGATTATCCATGGGGTAAAAATGCTTTCCATTTATTTCTCAAAAGCTTAAGTAAGAAGATGATTGATTCGAAGAACTTTTACATAATAGGTGGAATGCCAATTGCTATGCAAGTATGGATATACGAGTGCAGTTTCATTGTTGACCTCAAAATTGTTCAAAAGGTCGACGACCGTATTTTCAAATTGCTCAACTGAAAAAAGTAGAAGAAAAACCTCGATAGTTAATAACAATGTAATTAGTTAATTTGTATAAAAAATAACCTCTTTGTATCTAGTTAAACCTTATTCATAATTGCAGTCGTTATTATCTCACTTCTTTTTTTCTCCAGTTGAAATTTAGAAATATATCTCGTTCTCCAAAAGAGTTTGCAGTTCTCGTATTTCCATTGAAGGGTTTTAGCAATCAATTCGAAGGTCAATAAACAGATTCATCAAATGATGATTCAAATACTGCATCAACTTCAAAAAAATCCAATTGATGATTCCAAGTTGGATGTTCTGCATCACCTATTAACAAAGAAGGAAGCAGCATTCGTCTGATGTCTCAGATTATCTCTCTCACACACAATACCTCTGTGTCCTGTTCCAAAACATCCAGTATTCAACCACTCAAAAATGTACTCAAGCAATCGAACGTTTCTTTAAATAAGACAGTATCTCACACTTCTTTTCCCAAAAAAATCACCATCTGTAAAATCTTACATACTAAGAGCAACTGATTCTTAAGAGCAATAGATGAGGAAAGAACTTTCCTCTTTTAGAAAATAGGTATCTATTATTTATACACATATTTTGTTAATTTATCCTTAATAAATATCTTGATAAAGTTTCTGAAGTTATAACATGTTATTTGTATTATAGGCCAGAAAAACATACTTGTTGATCAACAGTGTTGGCAACACTTGATATGCCATATGTTTTCTGCATATTCTCAATAGCAAACTGACCCATTAATATATATACAATGACAATTTGATTGAATACAAATAAGAATAAACTGAACAGAGTACAAATACAAACAAAAGAAAAGTGATACATAGCTTATAATACAAATAACATGTTATAACTTCATAAACTTTATCAAGACATTTATTAAGGATAAATTAACAAAATATATGTATAAATAATAGATACCTATTTTCTAAAAGAGGAAAGTTTTTTCCTCATCTATTGCTCTTCAGAATCAGTTGCTCTTAGTATGTAAGATTTTACAGATGGTGATTTATTTGGGAAAGGAAGTGTGAGATATTTCTTCTTTAAAGAAACGTTCGATTGCTTCAACCTATTTTTGGGTGGTTGGATTTTTTTAACTGTTGTTTTGGGACAGGACACAAAGGTATCACAAGAAATTTATTCAATTGGTTCTCACTATCCCACCAGAGAGGGATGGTTCCACCATAGCGGCGGCGCCAAAGCGGGGAGGTAACCACTAGAGCAGGAGGACGTGGGTCAGAACTTAAGTCGCGATTTTTTATTTCCTCCACCTCTTCGAAGGGTAGGTTAGAGGCGAGGGTTACTGCCAAAACCCTCCAAAAAGTTGCTCTTGACTTGGGAAGAAAAGGGGAAAAAATCTCAGCATTGGAAAGATTTCAACCAGTGGAATTCAATCCTGCCTTACCCGTAGGGCATCTGGAACCAAAGATTTCAATGGCACTATCCCTCCATAATTTCTTAGCACCAGGTAGGCCAGGCTTCTCTTTTTTGAGTAGTAAATCTTTATCCATTGTGTAATATAGAAGAGAATTTAATGAGAATTCGTATAACTAAGTTATGGGTCATGGGTCATGGAAAGAAATTCTGTTGTTTTAATTATTTATTTCAAAGTGACCAGGGTAAGAGGGTGGTGTAATGATTTGAGGGATTTTTTTGATTGTGATATTATTGTTTGCATAGGGGTGAAATTGTAGGGGACATAGTAGTACACATAGTGATATAAAATACTTATATATTGAGGCTAAACCTTAGGGTTGGTGGTGTAGATGATGATAATATTTCCCGAGTGTGTCCCCTGTATCGGTTGAGCTACTTCAGGATATGCATGTGTATATGAATAGGAAAACATACTAGACTTTATGTAAAATGATCACTTACTGGCTTGATTTGTAATGAACCCATTTTTTGATATAATGTGGTCTATTGTTGATAGTTTGTTATTGGTTTGCATAGTTGGATCGGATGTCACATTCCAAAAAATAATCGGATCATGTGTCCAACACGTATTTTGGATTGGATATCACATTCTGACATATTCTTGGATTGGGTGTTATGTTTCGACATATATATGGATGGACTGGGTCCCCTAAGCGGGCCAAGTATGTGTGTATGCATGGTTCCATAAGAGGACCTGATGATGCATGTATTTTTGTGTAATAGCGAGGTCAGTGTAAATGAGTCATGGAATAAGGGCTTATAACGGAACCTTGAGTTGAGGCGTGTTAGTTATAAAGGACTTTGAGCATACGTAGACTTATTCATAGGTAAGATAATGAACCGTGTTAGGTCTCGATATGACATATATGATATATTAAATATTCTATATTTATGGGCTTAGAGGTGCAGGTTGATTATTGAAAGGCAACGTTCTCCTTGGTGCATTATAGAGAACTGTGGGGTAGTACTTGTTACCTAGAGACCTGAGTCAGTCATAGGGTGTGGTTATGGAATGACTTGGTCCCTAAGATGTGAAAAAATTAGATCAAGATCAGTGGTGGTTAGGTGGAACCATTGAGTGACTAAGATTGTTGGAGAGGTAATTGTTAGAGGGGAGTGAATTGTAGTATGGTGGTCCTATAACCCACCAATCTCAAGTTTGTAACTAGAACGGGTAGAGAACTCTGGATAGTGGATTGGTGAAGACTATAAGAGTGTGAGTAAGGAATTTACATATTTGGATGGGTGGACGGCTTAAGAAATTTAATTATTACGACATCTCTTATATTTTTGTCTATATACTATGTGGTGGATATCATATTGATTGATGATGCCTACCAATATGTGTTGTTTTGTATTGATACTAATCTTGCCATTCCACTTGGTATAGTCTGCTTACAGGGTCAGTTATGTCTCTTTTAGAACACTGCCGATTGCCACCTCTTGCAAACAACCATCGAGGTGAAGACGAAAGCGATCCTCCAACAGCTTTTATTTTTCCTTCTAATGCTGGGAGCTGTGTAATTGTTCTTTTACTTTATTACCAATATTAGAAGCTCTTGTACCCTTTTTAGACTAGTATCCATGGGGGGTTATGTGTTATTTTTTTATAATCAAATTTCTACAGATTTCTAGAAACTCTTGGCTTGAATGCTCAAGTTTTAATTTAAATTTTGCAATGTTTTTCATGTAAGGGATTAAGGGTTCTCCTACTTAGGTTATAGAGTGGGTGCTTCCACAGCTTGGTGGGTTGGGTCAAGATAATTTGGTATTAGAGCCCAGGTTACCAGTCTCCCAGTACAAGAGCAAGAGTGGAATAGACTCATGCGGATTGGTGTGATGACGTCCACATCTAATCTTCGAAAAGCTATGAAGTATTTTAGAAAGTAGTTCCATTTCTTTTCTCTAATTTATTGGTATGTCGTTTGTGGTATGGTTGAGTCTAATTTGTATCTCTAGATTCGAATTGGTATCTCAAAAGAGTAATTGCATGTCGTTGACACGGCTGAAGGGACGCAAGAAAAGAAAATTGGAACTGAGAAGGTTCCAATTGGCATCTTGCCTTAGAGGCGGTGAGAATGCATAGATGATCAACTAATGGTCATTTATGAAGCAGACTTAATTGATAGTTTTTAACTTGCTTGAGTTATGTAGCTGAAATTGTGATTATGCTGCCATAACCCAAGCCTAAGGCCTAAACGTGACACGGCGAATGAGACACCCGGAGGTACCTCACTCAAGCCTCTTAGCATTCATTTACCTTTTCATAGGTAATGACATACAATAACAAGCGGAAATAAAAAGGGGAAACGAGACTAAGGAAAATATCATAGAATAAGAGTCCTTAACAACTTCAAAACATTTTTCATTTATGTCCAAACATATCTCTACTAATAGACTTGGCGGAGGCTAAGACATGTCCCTAGTTCACCCTCAAAATAAGTGTCAAGAAATACCTTAATAGAAGTCTTAATGTTCTTCATAACATAAGCTAGAATAAAAAAGATGTTGTTCCTGAAACATAGGAACTCACCACAAGCAATATTCAAAATAATCCGAGCTAGCCACGTGGAGGAGATAAAGGATGAGCACCAATCCTTACATGGTGATATCATGTAGGCAAAAGTATTTATTAGTACTTTAAATATACTACGTATGTAGGCATGCGTGACTTTAAAGAATCAATAGGACATTAACATAATATGAAAAATAATGCAATGCATGCATATTCCATCATGTACATAATATTAGAAAACCTTTATTTGTGGGGAGATGACCATAACCAACATTTAAGACCATGCGAGCTATTATATGGAATCCAACATATCACCCTACGTTGGCGCGGGGAGAATACTTTCCAAGTACAAATCCGATCAACTTTAAACATTTTTTAAAGTTTAACTTTAATATTTGATGGCTACAAAGGCCTAGCCTACAAGGGCTCCTATGATGGCACATAGTTAATGCAACATGAGACTTTACTTAAGAATTCCTTAGGTCGAGTCTCCATCTACATTCTACATTTGGTGCTAGGTCAAATCCCACGGAATAACATTTAAACATCAATATAGCATAAGTATTATATAACTTTAATATTAAAATATCAATCGGTGGAATAGCTCATTAAAACTTTTGGTTTATAATATCATCATGGTTGTCATACCCTATTTACCATCCTGCTAATGAACCTTGATTTATAAGAAAATTAACTCTACAATCAGTGATTTTATTCCGGGTACCAAGCTAATAGAACCTACCTTTTGGAAAAATGTTCAAAAGCATTGACGGCATATAGGTATGTCAAACAAGTCATATCATAATCTTAAACATTTTATTTGATTCAATGTGAGGATTTTCCTTTCACATTGAAACCTTATTTTGGATAAGAAGCTCTTTCATCAACCAATCATTCCATAAAGACTCCCCTTTAAAAGAATTTACTTCATAACATTCATAGGAGTAAAACTTCATTTCAACTTTACCTTATCATTGAAAATTAGGTGGGCTCATTTCATAAAAACCTTTCAATGCCTTTAAAGAGTTCTTGCATGCATAGGAGTGATGAAAATGCATAAAATACACATTCTTAATGCAACCCACCATATGTCTTAAAACTCTTTTCAAGCCTTCATATAGGCACTTTAATAACATCATAACTTTATAAAATCAAGAGTCAAGATACATCAATATATGTAAGGAAACTTCAAATATATCATAATATGTGCATTTAAAGTCATCATGTAAAAACCCATAAGATTTCATCATTTAAAATTTAAAAGCTAGTTTGAGAAATCATTTGACCTCCATGGGTGGAAGGACCCATGGATGAAAACCCGCATACTTTGAGGGATATAAAATCCCTAAGAATACTTGAGAAAGAAAGGAGACTTGAAAATGCCTTGCGATGAACCCTAGCTTGGCTTGAAACTCTTGGGAGAGTTTGAGAAGAGAGAATTTGTCTTTGGGAAGTTGGAGCGAAAGAAAATGAGGGCTTTGAAGGGTCTAGGGTATTTAGATAGGTGAATTTTTCCCTCAAAACAGCACCACTTTGGGTTAAAATGCAGGAAAAGACCAAAATATCTCTTCAAAGATCTAACCAGAATCGGCTTCATGGGGGACCTTCACGGTTCCGATGCCCACCACAGATCGTGGTGGGTTCTCATGGTAAAAGACTTGGAAAAATATTTTGGAACGTGTTGCAAAGAAATCTCTAAACCTTCTTCACAGAAGGCTACTACAGACTGTACTGAGGTTCATAGAAGACCTCCGCGGGTCAAGGTGCTCACCAATAATCTCATGGGTTAAACTAGTAGAAAAAATGGCTTTCGCGGATGGCCATTATGAACCATTCTGAGTTTCACAGAAGGCCACCATGGGTCGTGGTCCTCTCTTGTTTGAGCAGCTTCACTAAAATGACCATAATGTTTTACTCCAAACTCCAAATAAGAAAACCTTGGTGGTATTAGAAAGAAGACACAAAGATCTTTAATGTGACAGGTCATTGACTACCTAACTCTTAGTATGCTGAGAATATGGTCGCTTGAAGTTGACCCTTATACGGACTCATCCAAAAACTTAATGGATAGAAATTCTTTGGACTTGGCTTGGTGTTAGAAATCCCTTATAACCCTAAACCGCATATACCCTTCAAATACTCATAAATTGATTCTAACTCATATGTCAAATTAGAAGTCATCGAGTTCAAGCCTATACGCATATGAAGAATGGTTTGGGCCTGGACATAGAAATTTTTGGAGTGTTACATATGCGCATAGTAGTTCCTGATGTAATGTGTGAAGTATCCTTTCCTCCATGTTGGAATTATGTGATGCATACTTTCTAGTAATTCTGTGAGCTAGATGTCTTAACTAAATTATGTGTAGTAGCCTTTTTGTAAGACGCCAGGTGATTAAAGAATGGGTTCTGATGTCGTAATAATATACTCATTTGAGGGAATACCACCTATAAAGGGTGCATCAACTTATCATTGGTAAAAATGGTAAGAGAAAGGAACAAATGGAACTGTAGAGAAACTCTGATTTTGGGGCAGTCAGGATTGGTTGGGAACCTAAAAGATCAGTTGTGATACATTAATATAAAGATAGTTATGAGAGACTCATTTAATATATTCATAACAAGGTTGAATCAATGTTTTGTTGGTTTGTGCTATTTGTGTTAACAATTTTAATTGTGAGAACGAGTTGATAAGAACTCTATGTTACTAGTTGTTCTAGACTGTGCTCCTATTATCCTGACGCAATTGATCTAAGGAGGATGATGAACGTATTTTGGTAGGGTGCATAATGGTTATGATAAGGTAACGAGGAGAAGAAATCTCCTGACATGTAGTTCTGGGTTAAACTCTAGAATAGAGCACGCTAATTTTCTCATTAAAAAGAGTCTCATAGGATAAGTCTTAACTCTTAGAGATTCTAAGGGAGATATGGGACAGGAAAACGCACTAGAGGAAAATTTCCTAAGGTTCTGTCTGGGCGATTTCCACCCCAACGGGAATATCCCACTAGAGCGGCCCCACCAGAGACGGGAATTATTCTGCCAGAGTGAGATCTCACGAGGCAGAAGATCCTCAAAAAATTACCTGTTTTTCCCCTACTATTGGAATGAACCCTAAAGCTTAAATTGACTAACTCTGAGGTCAATATAGCACTCAACCAAGGTAGAAAATACCGTAAATGGATAGAAATATTTATATATGGCTATGTTAATGAAATATTAGCATTTGAGTGCTTACAAAATATAGAGAAAATAGTAAGGAAAGAAGTAAATTATTTGTTACATGCCTAAATGGGCAAACCAATCAAATAACAAAGTCTAACGGGAATGAGGGGGAGTGTCATTATATAAATTCAACTTATCGGGAGGGTACTCTCCTGCCTAGGCCTCGTCTAGGAAATTGAACTCATTGAAGTCCCAGGGCTCTTGGGTGGGAAGCTCCCTTTAGCGAGCGATGTAAGAGAAGATGATTTTAATCGTCTTCCACATCCTCATTATGAGGCGATCCTTCTTTATGCTCTTCCTTATCTCCCACCACAGCTGACGATGGAGTATCTCTACCTTCATAGCAGTGGCTGGTGGCACGGGCGCAGGGGTCTGGGAAAAATGGCCTGCTAGTCACCTCCAAACTGCAGCTAAATTCTCATCCAAGTGAGGTTCGACTAGTGGCTACGACTAAGTGGGAGGGACAGCATCCTCTTTTTTATCCTTGTCCTGTGCTGCTGCCCGGCTACTCTCGGCCCTATCTGTCTTCCATTTATTTATTCCCCAGAAAGAGGTCTGCCTAATAAGTAAGGGGTAAAAGGAGGGTCCATAGGAAGCACCTCATATGAATCCAGAAGCGGAACCCCGACCATTTTGCACTTGGAAAAAATCATACCTGGTAGAAAGAATGCCTTCTTGTTGCCTGGTAGAATATCTTTCACTTTGACACAATATGGGCCCCCACATTCAGTCCTATCCCCTAAATAGCACAAGCCACCACTAGAGCTTATGGAAAAGTCACATTTGTGTATGGTTGGTGGAAGGGCGAATCCTCCTGGATACTAGGTGTAGCCACCTCTTAGTATCATTACACCAGTCAGCGCTAGAGATACCCTCTGTGGTGGGTCAATAGACCTTGTTCTGATGTTCTAGGTCCACTAGAGTGTCCCATAGCCACTCCAGCTCCATCTCCCTCAATTTGGCCTCGTAGTCAGCATTAGAGGCATTAGGGACATCCACAGCATTTATGAAGTGGGGACTCAGTGGGATGTCTACCCTTCTGATGCAGATTGTGGGATCAAGGTCATCCCAGCGTACCGTAGGAAGTATAGCATAGAACTATATCACCCAACCAGTGCGTCCAGAGAGAGGGTATTCAGTCAAAGAGCTCCACCCAAACTCCTCTAGTCTGGAATGAAAGGCAAGTATATTGTCCGCCACTCTCAGCATGTAGAACCCTCTCTCAAGTAGAAACTTATTATTTTGATAGCCGTGATTTCTCTCTCAAGTAGCGGCACCAAGGAATTAGACAAAGGGGAGGTTGGCATCATCGCTGTGAGCCATATTACTGTATCTGCAAGATATATAAAAAAATATAGTTAGAACTCTATAGTATAAGTGTAAAAACATAGGTTAGGGGGAGGAAAGGTCCTCAAATGTGAGGCCACTGCCTGGCAAAACCCCACCAGAGTGGCAGGATCTCGCCAGAGCGACCCCACTAGAGCAGAGTTCATTCGAGAAGAACACCAAGCGCATTCATGGTGCCTCCCCACCCCCAAATCAATTATTTCTTCAAAATTTTGCATATCAGTACTCCTAAGTGTCCTAACAACCTTATTTACAAAGGATTTTGGTTCAAAAACTCCAAATAGTTGGCATAATCAAGGTTTGGGAAAAGAAAACCTTTCAACTTCTACCATCTTATTTTAGATTATTTTGGGTGAAATATGTTGCTAACCTTACGCCCAAGACATCGAGAAGACATTATGAATATAAGGGAAGGGTCCATCTTATGTTAATCTACCAATATAGGCATTGTATTTTTAAAAGGGTTGAAAACTACCCTAGAGGCCCTTTATTCTACTGATTCTTAGCATGTTAATCATTAGAATGTAATTAGTAGCATTAATCTAAAAGTTGTGGACAAGATTCTTACCGTAGAGTAGATGATCGGAGTGAGGAGTTTGAGAGAGTTTTTGGAGAGTTTGAGTGAGGGAATGTGAAGAATGGAGAGAAACTATTCTTCTCCCCACTCTTTATTGGTCGCAACATCCCTCCAGAGCGGCAGGATCCCCGCTCCAGCTATGCCGCTCTAGCAAAACCAATCCTGTCAGAGTGGGATGAGGCGAGGCAGTGTGGTTTGAAAGTGGGTCAAATTCCCCTTAAGTAATCCTTGTCGAGCATGTATTGAATATCTTTTCATTCGCACTATAATTTAGGGTACGCGAATATTTCCTAGATTTATAGACTTTAGTCGTTCTTTTGAGTGTGCTTTGACCAGTTTGTATCTCATATCATGTGTTCATTCAGGGACAAACGAAGGGTAAATTGGTATCTATTGTAATGATCAAACCTTCGTTAATTAGGATTAGAATAAATTAAAATAATTTATTCAACTGGGTCTCACCATCCCGCTAGAGCGAGATGGTTCTACCATAGCTATGCCGCTAGAGTGGAAAGGTGGCCACCAGAGCAAAAGGATGTGGGTAAGCACTTAAGTCACGATTTTTTTATTTTCTCTACTTTTTCTAAAGGTAGGTTCGAAGCGAGAGTTACTGCAAAACCTTTCAAAAGGCTGCTCTTGACTTGAGAAGAAGAGGGGAAGGAATATCAGCATTGGAAGGCTTTCAACCGTGGAATTTAATCCTGCCTTTCTCGTAGGGTATCTAGAATCAAAGATTTCAACAGCATTATTCCTCCACAGTTGCTTGGCGGACAGGTAGGCTAGGCTTCTCTTTTTGAGTAGTAAATATATACCCATTATGTGGTATAGAATAGAATTTAATGAGAATTCGTATAACTAAGCTATGGGTCACGGGTCACAGGTAGAAATTTTATGGTTTTAATTGTTTATTTCAAAGTGACCTGGGTAAGAGGGTGATGTAATGATTTGAGGGAGTTTTTTATTGTGATATTATTGTTTGTAGATGGGTGAAATTGTAAGGGACATAGTAGTAGACACAGTGATATAAAATACTTAGATATTGAGGATAAACCTTAGGGTTGGTAGTGTAGATGATGATAATGTTTCCCGGGTGTGTCCCATGTATCGGTTGAATTACTTCAAGATATGCATATATGTATATGAATAGGAAAACATGCTAGACTTTATGTAAATTGATCACTTACTGGCTTGATTTGTAATGAATCCATGATATAATATGGTCTATTATTGATAGTTTGTGATTGATTTGCATAGTTAGATCGGGTGTCACATTCCGACACATAATTAGATTGGGTGTCCGACACGTATTTTGTATCGGTTGTCATATTCTGACACATAATAGGATCGGGGGACCGATATGTATTTTGGATCGGGTGTCACATTCAATACGTTCTTGGATTGGGTGTCACATTCTGACAGATATATGGATGGATTGGGTCCCCTGAGAGGGCCAAGTATGTATATGTGCATGTGGATATTTGTATGGGAGGACTTGATGATACCTATATTTTTGTGTAATAGCGAGGTTAGTGTAAATGAGTCATGGAATAAGGGCTTATAACAGAATCTTGAGTTGAGGCGTGTTAGTGATAAAGAACTGTCAGCATGCATAGACTTATTCATGGGTAAGATGGTGAACTGTGTTAGGTAGTAGTTGTTACCTAGAAACCTGAGTTAGTCATGGAGATGGTTATGGAATGTCTAGGTCCCTAGGATGTAAAACAAATGGATCAAGACCAGTGGTGGTTGGGTGGAACCATTGACTGACTAAGGTTGTTGGGGAGGTAACTGTTAGTGGGGAGTGAACTGTAGTATGGTGGGCCTATAACCCACCGGTCTTAAGTTTGTAACTAGAATGGGTAGAGAACTATAGACAGTGGAGTGGTGAAGACTATAAGAATGCAAGTAAGGAATTTACTTGTTTGGATTGGTGGACAGGCTTAAGAAGTTTAATTATTACGACCTCTCTTATATTTCTGTTCAGATATTATGCGGTGGGTATCAGATTGATTGACGATGCCTACCAATACGTGTTGTTTTGTACTAATACTAATATTGCTATGCCACTTGGCATAGTCTGCTTGCAGGGTCAGTTATGTCTCTTAGGTGAAGATGAAGGCAATCCTCCAGCAGCTTTTATTTTTCCTTCTTATGGTGGGAGCTGTGTCATTGTTCTTTTGCTTTGTTATCACTCTTAGAAGCTCTTGTACCTATTTTAGGCTAATATCCATGGGGTTTTATATGTTACTTTTGTATAACAGGATATATTTTTAGAAATTGTTGGCTTAAATACTCAAGGTTTGATTTAAATTCCGCAATATTTTTCATGTAAGGAATTAAAGGTTCTCCTACTTGGTTCATCGAGTGGGTGCCTGCACAGCCCGATGGTTTGGATCGTGACATGTGCGGAATGATCTGAGACATCATACGAATGTTGCTTCCTCTCTTTTTTTAACAGATGATGTTGAAGATCCAACTTTACCTTTTCCTTTGACCTTAGGTGATGGTGGAGGAGTGTATTGAAAATTATCATCTCAATTTTTTTCTGAAGTGGATGAAGCATTTGAATCATCATTTGATGAATCTATTTGATGACCTTCGACTTTAATTTTGAAATCCTCCGATGGCAATTGGAGAACTACAAGCTCCCTTTGAGAAGGAGATATATTCCTGAATATCAACCCAAAAAAAGAAGTGAGATGATAACAAATGCAATTATGAATAAGACTGAACTTGATACAAAAGAAGGTATTTTATACACGAATTAACTAATTATCCTGTTATTAACATCACTGAATATGCCTATCATTAATTTCTTGTATCCAAGTTTTTTTTATACCGTCTTTCAATTGAGAAATATGGGAATACAATCGTCGACCTTTTAAATAATTTTGAGGTCAACGGTGGAACTATACTCATATATCCCTACTTACTTAGCAATTGGCATTCCACATATTCTATAAAACCTCTTCTAACCAGTCATCTTCATGCTTAAGCTTTTGAGAAACAAATAAAAAGCCTTCTTAACCCATGAATAATATTTGTACCGGTCACTCTCAATCAAATCAAAATGAATTTTGAATATTGTTTTAGAATTCTTTTCACTAGAATAAACAAAGGTATGAATGAAATATAGGATAGCGAACTTCAAAGCATCCTCATTATTATCACTCCACACTTTTCCCTTGAAACTCTCAATCAAGTCTATTTTTTGAATATTAGTATTACCATAAAAATATTATTCCATCAACCTATTCAGTTCTTGTGTCTAATTTGAAATCCCCATCATCGCCAACACAATTTAACCCACTTATTAATGTACAACAACAACAACAACCCAGTGAAATCCCACATCGTGGAGTCTGGGGTTAACCCACTTATTAATGTAAATTTCCTAATTGTGAATCGATATATGATTCCATTAACGTCTTGACAAGAACTACAATTAAGGTCTAGAACCATAAAGCATCTAGGAATTTGTGCCTGAGCAGAATAATTATTCTTTCTCATGTAATGACCAAAACACGTGTTCTCACAAAATAACTTATACACGCTCAGACAAATACTTTCTCAAATCTTGTTTAATGTCATTATTATTGTAACACTGCATGTGTAGAGTTTTCGTAGGAAAATTTTTCTCATGAAAATTAGTTCCCTACATATGTTTAAAGATATAAATACACCATGATTTTAAACGACTACCCCATGAATACAATCTAATTTGAATACAAGTAACATGTAAATTTGATTGAATACGATACAATGAATGAACCAATATTCTTAAAAAATACAAATATACAAATTTAATTGGCATAATTATTTGATTGAATACAAACTCATAAACACTATAAGAGTATACAAATTTGTTTTAGTTTTCAAAAGAGTATATAAGAGTGTACAACTAGGGATAAAAATATTTTTCTTAAGTATACAAATTAGATGTGAATACAAGTTAAGATGATAAAAGACAATGCAAACTAATTTTAATAACCAATATAAGTAACATGTAAATTAGAATGAATACATTAATACATAAACCAATACTGTGGAAAAAAATACAAATACACAAATTTAATTGGCATAACTTTAGAATGAATACAAACTCATGAAGACTATAAAAGTAGGAATATACAGATATGGATACAAATATGTTTCTTAAGTATAGAAATTCGACTGAATACAAACTAATTTGAATACAAATCCAAATAACATGTAAATTATAATGAATACAAAATAAGAAAGGAATTAATATACTAAAAAAATATAAATACACAAATTAGTTTGGTATACTTATTGAATTGAATATAAACTAATAAAGGACTTATTATTTTAGTAATAAAATACAATTACTCTATGCAGAAACAAAACATCCTGAACTTCAAAAAAATTAAGAATACAAGTTTAGTATAAATACAAAATCTGTTTGTTGGGTTTTTACCTAAAAATTCGATTCAATTGAGCATGCAATCACATAAATAAATATAATGCTAATATATTAAATTAAAATTAAAATTAAATGAAAATTTTCAGAAATAGAAGTAAACACCTCTTCATCAATTGTATGTTCAGGGAGTTGTTCTTCCATACTTTGATCTTCATCAAGTTTTTTGACTTCGCTATTGTTAGACGAAGTCCTTGTAATTTTCCTTTTATTTGTATTTTATACTTAAGGAAGATTTTGCATGCGGCTAGTGTCATGTACACGCTTAGATTTACTCTCTTCCGCCATGTTAGTAGCAGAGCCTACATTTTCGATTGGTTATTGAGTAATACATAAAATTGATGATTGTACAGGATACCTCTTGTATTCCTCTTTGAGTCGGGAATCTTTGATGTTTTCCCAAGCTAAATTCCTAACCCAAAATTGAGAAATTGCTAAGAACCCATACACAAAAAAGTAGATTGCAAATAAAAACTCAATATATAAAATAAATTCGTAAAAAAATGAAGAAAATCGCAAAAGATACATATCAAAAATAGGATACCTGAATCAATTAGATTGTTGTGTATATCTTTTAGAATATTTTTTCAATTTCTGAAAAAAGAAGAAGAAGAAAGAATTGAATGAGAGAGAAGCATGAAGAACAAAAGAAAGAGGGAATTGGAGAGAGAGAAAAAATTCCAGTTTGAAATAATTTGGAAATTGGAGAGAGTGTGAGGGAATTGGAAGAAACGGAAAAAAAATCAATTTTGCATTTAAAACGTGGATAAATATTAGTTAAGTTAGGAACTAACTTAGGATATCAATAATTTGTTATACAACTAAAATATTATTCTTTTTAATAATATTTATAAAGAGGGACCTTGAAATTACTGGTAAAGTTGTTGTTATATGACCAGGAGGTCATAGGTTTAAACCTTGCTAAACCTTGGAAACAACCTCGGAAATACAAGGTAAGGCTGCGTACAATAAACCCTTGTGGTCAAACCCTTCTCCGAACCCTACGCATAGCGAAAGCTTTATTATACCAGGCTGCCCCCTGCCCCCTTTAATAATATTTGTAAATTATAGTTAAAATTGTGTCATCTTTATAACACATATGAGTGATCAGAGAACCCTTCTCTCAATTAAACATGGAATAAGACCTTCAAGTAGGTTGTTCATCAGCCAAATAACAATTCAACTCCAACGACAACAAGGGTTTATTTACTTCCATTCTTATTTACTCCATCCTTCTTCCTTTCACCCTCTTTTTACCCCCCAACAAGTATTGAGCAAACTTACACAATTTTAAAATGTAAAACAGGAAAAAGTAGAATCCTGGACAATAGAATGCACCCTCCTTCCTTTTACTTTAGGTTATTTAGTTTCCCTTCTGCTAAATAAATCTGAGAACATACAGAATGAGATGCCAAAAAGGCGCAAAAAGAAAACATCATTTACATTTAGTAGAAGGAAGGAATACTGTTATACAAAAACTGTTGTGAGTTATCATACAACATATTTTCTTTTATGGTCAACTGACCTTCAAAAAAATGACAAAACGTACTCCCAAGTAGAAAACAAAAATAGTACTAGTAGTAGAAAATTTGCTGATTACAGTTAGTCCTTTACATCAGTGACCCCTTCAACAGAAATTTGAAATCTTGCTTCAGCTTCAGCTAAGCATGGCGAACTGACTACTTTACAAATCCGCTCCTCCGCTCTACCCTTCCTCAGAGCTAGTCTGTCAGAAGATGAAAAATAAGTATAATTTCAGCTATCAAGATAAGCTGCAAGCCTGCAAGTTATAGTTGTACTATTATGCATACCTCGTTGTAGAAGCATGTGCCATGATATTGCCACCAATGGGTTTTATTTGAGGCCCAGCAAATACAGCAGAACCATCCACTTGAGCAACAACTTGGTTAGTAATAACAACAGCAACACCGAACTGCAAGTGTAAAAGTAAAGGATTGACAGAAAAAGTAAGTCAAGAACCCATAATCTAGCTCTGTAACATTAACCACCACCAAAACAGAGAAAAACAGGGAGGAGACTCTATTTTGGATAATTGGCACAAACAATGGACATGCTAAACTACCTCATCTGCTAACTTCTGAAGGCTTCTCAGAAACTTCGCAAGATGCATCTGCCTCGCAGACAACTCTCCTCTACCAGAGAAGTCAGTTCTATAAAGGGCAGTAGCACTGTCCACAATCATTAGAGCAAACCTGCTGGATCAAAACAGTTCTAAGTTAAGCTTCTAACAGAGATCTTTTTTATGCTTGATGAGATGAACCCAAATAACTGACGAAGCCACAGGTTCAAGATTTTCACCATATTCAGGAAGCAAATGTTTTATTTCTGTCCATTAAGTTCAAACCTTGAGTTAATTCTAGAACACTTCTAAAAGATTTATTTGTTTGAAAAAGGTAAGAGGACACTTCAAACAGATCCAAGATGTGTCCAAACATGCATTAGATGTAAGAGGGACATCCATAATCAAACAAATTGAGAGCTGCTTCAAACTAGAACCCTTCAACATACTCAATCAAGAGTTGGAATATTCTCTAAGCTATAATCTAGCACATGTTCTCGCTCAAAGTAACACACCCACTGAGAAGCAAGATAAAAAAAAATTAAAGAAGAGCAGTGGAATTTGGAGAAAAGTTAACCTGGTCTCCACCATCATTGAAGCTGCTTCCAACAAAAGCCTTGATTGATGATCAGTATTATAAGCTCGAGCATAGGCTACATTCTCCAGAACATCAGGACCGTTCAACCCATACCTGCAGCATTTAGCACCACTGATGACAGTAGTTTGAACCTCATAATACAAGAAAAAAATGTGAGTTGAGATTACAAGTAGAAGACCTGTCTGCGATTTGTAAAAGTCTTTGTGGCCTGAAAGTACCTTCAGCATCAATGTACATTGCTTTCCCTTCACCACCTCCCTGATCTAATGGAAGCTGAGATAACAGATAAAGAATGATATTTAAATGAATATTATGCACTTTATATTTATGGGGTTTTAAAATTAAAAAAATATTTGTATAGGTTATCGTACTTGACAAGTGACACATAGTGTGTGACACAGCTGAGTCTTTCCACATCGGAACTCTCCGTAAATTTCAGTAATAGATCCAGTTTCAATTCCTCCTGACATGCGAGAAAAAAAGAAGCATGAGGCTGTGATGCCAGATCAAATACCAGTTCTAGAAGTTCACAAAATAAATAGATATCTACCTTCTAATATCTTGTCAAGTTCTTTTGATCCAGAAGTTATCTGTATGATTTCAAGCCTCTGTGCATGGAGTTGGCTGGCACTAGTGAATCCCAAAGGCACTAATTTTGAAGCTGTTCATATGCAGCATTAAAAAGGTTTAGTACTGATTGCTGATAAAAAATTGTAGAAATGGGTGAACAAAGAAGGTAAGGAAAACCACATCAGCACTGGCAATGACTGTTAAAAGAAGTGAGACATGCCTGCTTCAATGATCTTGTCAACTTTAGCTTCACTAATTCCTTTTATTTGCAGAAGTTCCTTTCTTGGAGCATAAACAACAGATTCAACTGTGCATAGACCAGCATCCTTGAGCTTTTTTACATCTAGAGCTGCGATCCCTGATGCCTTGAGGACAAAAAAGCTATATGCCTCAGTAATGAATGGACCATTTCATTTTTAAGTTGGAAGGACTTACAGGGTGTCATTCAACAGAAACAACTATACTACAAGCTAGACTGGAAAAAGATACTCAAAGATATTGCCTCTTAAATATTAACAATTCTGAGAAAAAAATCTAGGAAATCCTAGTCCTGCTTTTATGTAATACCAGAAAGATTAAAAAATCCTCAAGAGTTTAGGTTTCACTTCATGTAAATCTTTTTAAAACCTGCAGAATGAAAGAAACTTATGATAAGTACTTATCCGAGTTACTGTAAATGTTAATAACTCAAGACTTAAAATTCTTTAAAAAAAGATCTACACGAATAAAATCTTGGAAGGAGCAAAGCCAAAAGTCAACCGCATCACCCAGATGCACACTAAAATATGTGACCATCAAACCCCCATATCATGCCTCATGATGTGAATCATTTTGTGTCAAGTGCCTCTCTGCAAACAGTTTTTCATGGTGCCCTCAATCTGTACACGCTGATTGCAACCTATAAATCTTCTTATGAAAACTGCTTGTAGTTACTCACAGCAAAAAGATTGGAAGAGCATCTTGTTTTTCTAATTGATGACCTAGAAATTTGTTTGGAGCCAACCCTTTTTTGCCAACAATAGTATTCATTTGGGTCACTCCTCTACCCAAATACTACACTTAGGCTTGGCAGAGGGCTCCATGATTCCATCAAAACATTACCAAGAAAGCATTATCAGGCTTTCAAGATCAGTGGTACCGCTTCGAGAACGCATTTTCACAAAGCATAATACTACAAGGTGATACCGTCATTTAGCTTCAAAACTCAGGCGGTGAGTCTTAATGAAGGTCAGGTAGAAACAACTGTAAAAGTATTAGCTTGAAATAATGGGCAAAAGCGCTATAAAAAAGCAAGCCCATTGCACGAACAAGATTCCAAGAATGGACATTATATAAAAACCCCAGAATAAAAAAACATTTCCTAGAACCCAGAAGCACAATTCAAGATTCACGAAATTCAGCCACCCAGAAGCACAATTCAAGATTCAAGATCAGACTCAGCTTCGCATTAAATCTGAAGTCATAAGCAATCATTAATTATCATAAGAATGACTACCCCCAATTAAGTAAACCAAAGATTCAAGACACTTTATATATAAAAAGGGGTAGGATTAAAGTTAGAAAAATAAAACATCTGGATTAGGGAATGACACTCAAAAGAACAAGAAAATCAAGATCTTGGATTAGAGGAACGGGAAAATGGGTCAAGGTTAAAAGCAAAGCAACTTTATATGAAGAACCCCTCAATACAAGAAGGAAAAGGGAAAATTGTGGAATTGGAGAAAGGGTGAAACCTGAAGTTGCTCAACAGGGAAAGGGCCGTGTTGAACATCCTCTAGTTCATCATTTTGGTCTTGCATCGACTTTTGATTCCTGTGCTGCTGCTCCATTGCTACTTTCTTGATGCTACTGAGTAACAGATGTGTTGAAAGAGATACAAGAATGGAGGCAAAAGGAAATATTTCAAAAGCGTGATGAGCCGCCAAAAATACTGCAAACTAAAAGCGTGCTTGACAAGCTGTGTAATGGAACCACATTTGCCTGCCTTTTTTTTTTTCTAGGGAGAGAAGGGTCAAATATTCGGGAGAAGGTCAAAATACCATTCAATTTTTATTTATTAATTAACTTTATTATCTGTTATATTGTAGGGCTGTTTATAAATTCGTTGTTAAAAAATTTATTATCTATAATCCCATCTTTAATAGCTTTTCAATTTTCACTGTGATCTTTTAAAATCTCACATATTTGAGTAAGGTGGATGCTACATGACATGCTACCTTACCACTAAATTTCTATTCCTTAATATATTTTTTTCATTTATAATTTTTATTCTTTTTTCTTTTCTTCTTTTTATTTTTCCTTTTCCCTCTCTTTTTCTCACCTTACCACTCCACAATCCCAACCCAACCTCAAAATCGTTGGTGTCGAATCTTCCTTTTCCTCACTAGCTAGGGTTTCTTCAAATCCATGTATCTCCTCAATTTTACACTCTATTATTAATTATCCTCGAGTTCTTGCAATTTTAATTTGAGATTTAGAATTTTGTATGGGAGTTGTTTGTGAAAATATTGAACCCATACTTGTTATGATTTTTGTTGAGGAAAAGTTTGTGAAGGATCAGGATAAGGTGTTAATAATACCCTTTTTGGACAATTTGAAGAGGATTAGGTGCAATTGAGACTGTTCTTTTGTAATTCGTCGTCGAGGACGTTGGAGTTGTATTGCTGAATTTGTAGAATTTCAGAAGTATTCAAAAATGTAGCATGATCATCGAAAGAAAATATAATCATGATTGTTGCTATTATCGATAATTGCTTCCCTATGGGTTGTTGATGGCTATATTGAATGCAACTATGATAATGATGCATTTTGGAATATTGGATATAATTTTATTTGTCTAAAAAGTTGTTGATCTCAGTATAACACTCTCCTATTTTTCAATCCTAATTGAGAATTTTGTTCTTTTTTGAAAATTTTCATATTGTTTGTGAAATGTTTTCTGATTTCAATGGTATTCCTTTTGTGTTTTTTCTATTTTATGGTGCTGATGGGTTAGGATTTGTTAGGTTCTTTGGAGAATATCTTGATGGATTCTATTTTTTTCAATGAAAACAAGATTGTTGAAGAAAGAGAAAAGGAGAAAGAAAAAAAATTAGAAGAAAAAAAAAAAGAAATATTAAGTAATAAAAATTTGGAGGTGAGGTGGCATGCCACGTGACATCCACCTCACCCAAAATTAGGCCACGTGAGATTTTAAAAGTCTACGATGAAAAATTGTTAAAAATGGAGATATATGTGATAAGTTTCTTAACAATGAGGTTATAATAGTTAAAGGATATATTTGACCCATTTTCCCTAAATAATAATAATAATATAGTGATGATGTACAACTTATAGTACATAATCAATTAACTAAGGAAAAAATTAAAAGTCTATTTGTCCACTTACTAATGGATGTTATTTTTTCAAGTGGGCCCCACTGAAAGTGAGCAAGTTGCCCACTTGGTTTTTACTTCTTTCCCTTGGCTATAAATATAGCCTTCAGCAATGTATTGAAATGCAGAGATACACGCACAAATACTACATTTTCTCTTTTGTTCCTCCTTTCTATCTTATTTCTTCTGTCTTATTTTGTTAAAGCTAGAATATTTCATAACACGTTATCAGTACGAGACTTCAGCTATTTTTAGAATGTAACAAAAAATGGTAAGAGTTTTATTTAAATTTATTTTCATAAAATGGCAAATATTTTAAAACTTGGAATTTACTGTTTTTGATATCTCTAGAAAAGGTTACTCATCATGGGCACTTGATGCCGAAATTCATTTAGAATCAATGGGTCTGCTAGACACAATTAAAGATGACAATATGACATCCAATCAAGATCGTGCTAAAGCCATGATATTTCTCCGTCACCATCTTGACGAGGGGCTAAAATTACAATATCTCACATTAAAAGACCCCCTTAAATTGTGGAAAAATTTAAAAGAAAGATATGACCACCTAAAGTTGGTCATGCTTCCACAAGCTCGTCATGATTGATTAAATCTGAGATTAATGGATTTCAAAAATATAACTGAATATAATTTTTTTCTGTTTAGAATTATAGCTCAATTAAATTTATGTGGAGAAGAGATCATTGAACAGGATAAACTGGAAAAATATCTACTCCACATTTCCACCCGCGAATATGCTCCTACAGCAGCAATATCGCGAAAAAAAATTTAAAAAATATTCTGAATTACTTTCTCACCTTCTATTTGCTGAACGCCACAATGAACTATTAATGAAAAATTATGATAGTCGGCCTGATGGTTCTTTGCCCCTCCCTGAAGTGAATCAGACAAATTATAACCAACGAGAAAGAGGTCATGGCCCCAGTCGTGGTTGTGGTCGTGGCCAAAGAAGAAATTTTAATCATGATACTCGGCTGACACCGAGAAATAATCAGCAATATAAAAGGCAGGGTAAAAGGCCAGAAACTTTACCGAAGAAAAAATCAGAAAGTGTATGTCATAGATATGGAGGTGTGGGGCACTGGTCGCAGACTTGCCGGCGGTCATCAAAATGTTTGGTTCAATTATATCAGGCATCTTTGAAAAGGGCAGAAAATAACCCAGAGATAATTTTTATCTCTGAAGATAATATTGAGCCCATGCATTTGGATGTAGCTGATTTCTTTAATTTTCCAGACAAAAATATGAATATTGACAAGACTAATAATATGTAAATATTTTTCTTTTTATCTGTATTAAATATGATGTTTGTATTTTCCTAGTCAATGTAAATAAATAAAATTTGTGTAATATACCATATGTTAATATTTCTTTTATTTCTTATTGAAGAAAATATGTAAATGCCTCAAATCTTATTTGGATCAATGATAAATCAAGAGGATATTTGTGTAATTGATAGTGGAACAACTCATGTTATTTTTAAAGACGAGAAATATTTTTTCAATTTGCTTAGAAGAAAAGCTAATGTTACTACAATATCTGGTAATTCAAAATGATTGAAGGCTCCGGAAGAGCTTCTATAATTCTGCCTAAGGGGACAAAAAATATTATAGAAGATGCACTATTTTCTTCTAAATTCTCAAGAAACTTATTAAGTTTTAAAAATATCCGCAGAAATTGATATCATGTTGAGACACTAAATGAAATGAATATTGAATATCTTGGTATAACCAAGAGCGACTCAGGCCAGAAATATATTTTGGAAAAATTACCAACTTTGTCATCTGCCTATATTATGCAAAAATCAGTGCAATTGAAGCACATATGATCGTAAACCAGAAGTTTACTGATCTAAATAAATTTGTGCTATGACATGATTGAATAGGTCATCCTGGATCAATAATGATGAGACGAATTCTTAAAAATTCAATTGGACATCCGTTAAAGAACCAGAAGATTCTTACAAATGATGAATTTTCATGTGCTGCTTGTAATCAAGGAAAATTAATTGCTAGACCATCGATCCTGAAGGTTGGCATCGAATCTCCTGGCTTTTTAGAGCGTATACATGGAGATATATGTGGACTTATTCATCCACCTAGTGGATTGTTTAGATATTTTATGGTCCTAATAGATGCATCATCTAGATGGTCTCATGTGTGCTTATTATCATCTCGCAACCTGACGTTTGCAAAGTTGTTAGCACAAATAATAAGATTGAGAGCGCAATTCCCAGATTACCCAATTAAGATCATTTGCCTTGATAATACTAGAGAATTTACATCCCAAGCTTTTAATGATTATTGCTTATCAATTGGGATAAAAATTAAACATCATGTTGCTCATGTTCATACTCAAAATGGCCTTGCAGAGTTATTTATAAAGCGCCTACAATTGACAGCAAGACCTCTACTAATGAAAATAAATTATCAATTACTATTTGGGGTCATGCTATCTTACATGCAACAACACTTGTACGTCTCAGACCGATACATTATAATAAATATTTTTCGTCACAATTAGTATTTGGTCATGAACCAAATATATTCCATTTAAAAAATTTTGGTTGTGCGGTATACGTGCCTGTAGCACCACCACAACGTACAAAAATGGGCCCTCAACAAAGGTTAGGAATATATGTTGGATTTGACTCACCCTTCATAATTTGATACCGTGAACCATTGACTGGAGACTTATTCACTGCTCGATTTGCAGATTGTCGGTTTGATAAAACAATTTTCCCGCCATTAGGGGAAGAGATAAAGGAACCTCAAAACGAAATTGCGTAGAAAGTTTTATCACTATCTTATTTTGATCCACGTACCCGCACATGTGAGCAGGAGGTCCAGAAGATCATCCACTTACAGAAAATAGCAAATCAAATGCCAGATGCATTTACTGATTTAAAACGGATAACTAAATCACATATCCCTGCAGTGAATGTGCCTATCCGAATTGATGTCTCAAAAGGACCATCTACTAGTATCATAGCTTATGAATCCCAAACACGCCTGAAACGTGGTAGACCATTGGGATCAAAAGATAAAAATCCTAGAAAGAGAAGCATGAAAAATAATAAAAATGATACTACACAAGAACCTCCTAAAGAAGGTCAAGATTTGAGTACTTTTGATATTCCTGAAAAAATCAGTGAACCCGAGACTCAAGTGAATGAAGAACTTTCAATAAGTTCTACCGGTGATGAGATAAATCTAGATCGATTGAAAATTACGGTGGATAATGTTTTTGCATATAATGTTGCAATTAACCTCATGCAAGATAGTGAAAGTATTGAGCCTAAATCCATCGAAGAATGTCGACGTAGATGTGATTGGCCAGAATAGCAAAAGACAATTCAATCAGAATTAGACTCACTTGCTAAACGTGAGGTTTTTGGACCTGTAGTCCAAACCCCTGAAGGTGTAAAACCAATTGGCTATAAATAGGTTTTTGTACGAAAATGAAATGAGAAAAATGAAATTGTAAGATACAAGGCACGCCTTGTTGCACAAGGATTCTCTCAAAGACCCGGGGTCAACTATGAAGAAACATATTCACCCGTTATGAATGGAATAACATTTTGATATCTCATCAGTGTAGTTGTACATAAAAATCTTGATATACATCTAATGGATGTAGTTACAACCTACCTTTATGGTTCACTTGATAATGAAATTTACATGAAAATCCCAAAAGGATTAAAATTGACTGAAACATGTAAAAATTCTTGGGAAATGTACTCAATAAAACTGCAAAGATCATTATACGATCTGAAATAATCAGGGCGTGTGTGGTATAATCGCCTTAGTGAGTACTTAATAAATAAAGGCTTTATAAATGATATTATTTATCCATGTGTTTTATTAAGAAAACAGAATCAGAGTTTGTTATACTCGGCGTTTATGTTGATGACATAAATCTCATTGGAACCCCTAAAGAGGTCCAAAAGGCAATTAAATATCTAAAAAAAGAATTTAAAATGAAAGACCTTGGAAAGACAAAACTTTATCTAGGTCTGCAAATTGAACATTTAGTAGACAGGGTTATTGTCCATCAATCTGCCTACACTAAGAAAATCTTAAAAAGATTTTACATGGACAAAACACATCCATTAAGTACTCCAATGGTTGTTCGATCACTTAAAATGGAAAAGGATCAATTTCGACCTCTAGAAGAGGATGAAGAAATTCTTGGTCCAGAAGTACCATATCTCAGTGCTATTGGTGCACTTATGTACCTTGCCAACGCAACCAGGCCTGATATAACATTCTCTGTTAATTTTCTGGCAAGGTATAGTTCATCCCCAACGCAAAGATATTGGAACGGTATCAAACATATTTTGTGATACCTGAAGGGTACTATTGATATGAGTTTGTTTTATACTAACAAAGGTTGCACAGACCTTATTGGTTATGCAGATGCAGGTTATTTATCAGACTCACATAAAGCTCGATCTCATACAGGCTATCTATTTACACATGGAGGAACTGCTATATCATGGCGATCTACAAAGTAGTCCATTGTTGCTACTTCTTCAAATCATGCTGAAATAATAGCAATTCATGAAGCAAGTAGAGAATGTGTGTGATTGAGATCGATGATACAGTTCATCAAAAAAAGATGCGGCCTGGAAAATAATGTTAAAGTACCCACAATTATATTCGAAGACAATATCGCGTGCATATCTCAATTAAAATGTGGCTTCATAAAAGGAGACAGAATAAAACATATTTCACCAAAATTATTTTTCACACATGATCTACAAAAGAATGGTGATATTGATGTACAACAAGTTCGTTCGAGTGATAATCTTGCAGATTTAATCACAAAAACATTACCAACATCAACTTGTGAGAAATTAAGATATAAGGTTGGAATACGTCATCTCCAAAATATCAACTGAAGCTTTCATCAGGGGAGTAAAATACGCGTTGCACTCTTTTTTCTTTAACCAAGGTTTTATCCCACTGGGTTTTCCTGGTAAGGTGTTTAATGAGGCAGTACTCAAAGTGTATTACCAAATATGTATATTATTTCTTATAGAGTTTTTAAGGAGACATATTATACATAGACATCCAAGGGGAAGTGTTAGGAGATGGATGTTATTTTCTCAAGTGGGCAAGTTTCCCACTTGATTTTTACCTCTTTCCCTTGGCTATAAATATAGCCTTCTGCAATGTATTGAAATGCAGAGATACACGCACAAATACTACATTTTCTCTTCTATTCCTCCTTTCTATCTTATTCCTTCTGTCTGATTTTGTTAAAGCTAGAATATTTCATAACAGATTCATATATGTTTTTAATATTGTACTATTAGTCAACATATACCCTTAAAGTTATAAAAAAATGACCAAAAATTATCCGTCCTTCCATCCATTTTAGCAACGACCTGTCAACTCACTAAATCAATTTTTCTTCTTCCATCACTATCCAACACTTTCCCTATATATACCATTACCATCAATATACATCATCTACCTTAAATGTTATATTAATATATTTCTTATAAATTAACATATTAATAAAAACTTGTAATTGCTTACATCATGACAACTGTTAAGTAACGTTCACATATCGGGCAAAGTTGACAAATTTTAGCCAAAAAAAGAAGAAAAAGAAAGACTAAACAAAGGGATAGTGGTTAATTTTGTGATTGAATGTGAACTTAATTACGTAAAATAATAAAGAGGAGGAGTGTAAGATCCGAAAGTTCCAAAGTCAAGAAAAGAGAAAATCTCAAAAAATACAGCTTTTCATCACTGAACGAGGTCCTTCATGGACCATAGAAAAATTCACGGTTCATGAAAACCACCCGTGGAACAGACCCCAGTGATGTTGGCCAAATGACTATACAGATGGTCTTACGACCATACAAGGTCCTACACACTGTGTAGACCCATCCGTAGAAGAGGCTACTAGAGAGTGGGAAGGGAAAAGGGTTCTACAAATCCTCATATGGACCGTGAAAGGAACCACGACCTGTATAGGGTCCTGTGAAAGTGGTCAAGAAAAGGGAAAGACAAGGTGAGGTTCACGACAGGATCTACAATTTGTAAAAGCCACCATGACCCGCAGATCCCATAGTGGAAAGGGGAGCTTCAGTCTTTTCTTAAGGGTGTCTTCATGGGGACTTATTAAGGCCTGTCAAGCTTCGTACGACCTGTAGAACCCTCCGTCTAAGTTCCTCTTCCCACGACCATTTTCTCCTTCAATTCTACTACATCTATACGGTCTTTAGTAATTCTTAGGGACTATAAAGTTGCCCGTGAAGTATCCCCATCAGATTTTTAAATTTAGGGTATTTGGGTCTTTTCCCATTTATTTAATATCTATACTTGGACTTTTTTGGAGTATATTCCTAAATTAATAACTACCCAAAACTCTCCATTAGCCCTCATTCTCTCAATTACTCTCCCAACCAAAATCCTCTCTCTAAAAGAATTCTCTCCAAGGTTTCTTCAAGTTCAATCTATGGTTCAAGCTTAAAGTTTAAGGTTCTTTGAACTTCATTGCCTTAAGGCTTTGATAGCTAAGGTATGTGAGAATTCACCTATGGATTCCATTCATCCATTGGGTCCCAAAAAACTCAATTCTCCTAATTCAATTTCACCAATTCCAAAGGGTTTCAAGTCAATTCTTCATTGGCCCTTCTCAATTGATTTCAATTAATGTTATTCTTCAATATTATGCATGAATTTACTACGATACATAATTTTAAATTGATTTCACATGGATCCATGCATAATGCTATGATTTTCAATGATGAACTATGAATGTTGATCATAGATTTTATGAAGGCTTTATGAATGATTTATGAAAAACTATGAATTATGGTTCAAGTATGAACAAATGAATTATGAAAGATTTTCTCACAATATAAATAAATCATGATTTAGATGCTTAGAAATCAGGGGCAGATCTACATTGTAGTGTGGGGGTGCCACGACACCTAGTGATCTTGGTTGAAACTCTCTATATATAAGTATATATTTATCAGAATTTATATAAATATAATACATGTCACCCCTAGTACCAATTGACTATGTAGTGCCAATGACATAGCGTCAAGTTTGACTCTCCTGGGTCATGGGTTCAAACTTGTGCTTTTGCATTTTTTTCTTACAAATAACATTCTTTTCATTGTTTTACACAAGAATTGTGGCTAGTGGATTTGAACCCAAGAGATCCTTTAATGTAAATATACAAACTAACTAACAAGCCAACCCATTGACAAAAGAGATGATAAAGAATTTTATTGTTTGTTTGAACAAGCTTTTTAAAATGAAATTATTTTGATTTTTTTTTCCAAAAATGCTTTTGAAATAAATATTTTTAATGAGAATCAATTTGTGTTTCACCAATAAATTTTAAAAATACTTTTCAACCACCATTAGTATTTGGCAAAACTTTTTAAAGTTTTTCTCAATTTTTCTTTTGAAAATGGTTCTTAATTTTTATCAATCATATCCAATTTTTGTTCAAATTTTAGTAATAAAAAATGTATTTTTTTAATCAAAAGTACTTTTTCAAGGAAAACTTATTCTTTTAGATTTTGAAAAATAATTTTTCTATATATCAAAAATACTTATTTTCTCCTAAAAACTTCGTTAAATACCTCATTAAAAAAAAAATAAGTACTTTTTGCGGCCAAATAGGCTATTATTCATAGAATGTGACACCCACAACTTCAAAATCCTGGATCCGCCTCTGTTAAAAATATTAGCATATGAACAAAGTTATGAAATTATGAATTAGGGAGCTATTCTTACGATGTATTTTATGAATGTGGATTGATACATATTTGCCTTTTCTAATGTTAATGATTTACTTATTCCGTTGGGATTAACTTAGAACCAAGAGGACTTTGTGGTGAAGACTTGTAAGGGAGTCTTTAGTAGCAACCCCTAGTCCCAAACTACATTACCCCTGTAAATTACCTTAATTGGCCTACCTAGTGGATCCACATATAACACATGTTATGATAATGATATAAAATCTACCTTGGCAAGTAGCCTCTCTATTCTTGATGTGGAGTTAAATCAGATTCCATGTTACAGCTCACATGATCTTAAATATTGGTTAAGGTTAATATCCCACAAAGTACTATGTTCTTTTTATAAGCTCTCAAATGATATTTCTATGATGCTTTGACCTTATTAAATGTTTTCACGTTTTTACTTCATGCTTTCCAAGTATTTGATCATGCATCAAATATTCATATTGATTATGTTTGTTTATTCATGTCCATGCATACTTCTCACATACTTAGTAATTTCATGTACTAACGCATTCTTTGGCCTATATTATCTCATAATATAGATCACAATGCTCTCGTTCCTCCACGTGGCTAGATTCGGATTTCCTTCTCAGAGTTAGCTTGTTTGGTGAATCCTCATGTTTCGAGGGCATAACCACTATGACTTTTCCTTCATGTTTTAGACTATTTCTTTCATTATATTTTGGTGAGCTAGGAACTTGTCCTATACACCATCTAAATTAGTAGAGGCATATCTTGGCTTTATGAGTATGTTTATTTCACTTTGACTAGTGTGTTGGAGTCTCTTATATCAAGATTCTATCTTTGAGACTTATATTCTGCACTTATGATTTTCTTTCAGTAAATTATTATTTACCTTATGTATGTTATTCTAAGAGGATTGGTTGGGGTCCTTTAAGATTCTAATCACCATGTCACATCTACGTCCAATCTTTGTTCATGTCAAACTTATTATCAGAGCATAAAGTTCAAGTGTTCTAGGGTGTCTGAAATGGCGCATCGAGTAGAGTATTATTCATGGGTGTGAAGCATGCCATATTTATGAGTAGAAGGCTATAAGAATTTTAGGAAACTTCTCTTCTTTCATCATACTTGAGTCATGCAATAGTGTTGTGCTCCAAGGTTTTCCCTCTAACGATCTTTCTTTGCGATTACAGAATCATACCTCCCCGAAGAACTTACATCTGAAGGAACGCTATTGATAATATGGATGAGGAGCCACAAGCTCCCTAAGTTCTGGATGATCCTCTTGCCAAATAAGTTTTACACGCCGAGTATTGAGCAGCATTCCAAGTGTTTTCCCAAGCTATGGTGACACAAGCTAATTCTGAAGTGGCCACTCTCGTGAATCCAAGTATGGGTACGACATCTAGTAAAGTTTATGACTTCACTCATATGAACCCTTCAGAGTTCCATGGTTCGAAAGTGGACGAGGATCCACAAAAGTTTATTGAGGGTATCTACAAGATTGTGGACATCATGGGAATTAGTCCAATGGAGAAGGCAAACTTGGTTGCTTATCAACTAAAAGGAGTTTCTCATATTTGGTATGAAAAACAAAAGAATGAAAGGGATAAAAAAGTGGGTTTGGTTGATTAGGAAGAGTTCAAGGATGCTTTTCTTGATCGTTTCTTTCCACTTTAGTTAAGGGAGACCAAATTTCAAGAGATCATTAACTTGAGGCAAGAGAACATGAGCGTGGGAAAATATGCTCCATTCATGGTTGTCGATTCTAGAGCTCATACCGATATGCAGAACTAACAAGTCTATTAGAAAGTCGAATTCGCTCGAGAAAGCACTAGAAATAACAGAAAGAAAGGGGTCCATGTAGCTGCTACGTCCGTTCATAGTTTCACCCAAAGTTCTCCGATCAAAATTCTTATAACACTCTAGCTCTAAATTTGAAAAAATATAGGGTGCCTAACCCTAAGCCTCAAGGAGGAGCTTCGATTTGTCAGACTATCCCCATATACAAAAAGTGTGGGAAGATCCATAGGGGAGAGTGCTTGGTAGGTTTGGCTGTATGCTTTGGGTGTGGCAAGATAGGTCACCAAGTGAAATGTCCCTCAGTTGCTATTAGAGGTGGATGTGGTTATCCTCAGACTCAGACTACTACTTTCGACCGACCGACTCTACATGACACTACTTCAGGTTCTGGTGGTGTTTAGTGCCAATTTGTTTTTATTCTTTGCAGATTCACTAGAGTTAGAGAATTCTCTCCATATGGTGACAGGTATGTTATGAGTCTTTGAGTTTGATGTTTAAAGATTGTTAGATCCAAGTGTTAGTCTATTTGTTAATCTTGTTATGAAATTTGATGTTAGTCTTGAGATCTTGTTAGAGCCTTTTTTTCAGTCTATAACTCTTGTTGGTAATTCAGTTTTGGATAAAAGAGCCTATAGAAATTATCCAGTCATAGTTTCCATAAATATACCTTAGTAGATCTTGTAGAGCTTGATATGACTAATTTTGATGTTATACTTAGTATGGATTAGCTTCATGCATGTTATGCTTCTATTAATTGTAGAACTCATGTGGTTAATTTTCAATTCCTAATGATCCAGTCCTAGAATGAAGGGTCAATTTATCTCGTGCCTTAAATCTTAGAAAATAATTTATAAGGGTTGTATTTACCATCTTGTATGTATTAGAGATACAAATTTCAAAACTTTTACTCTTGAGTCCATTTCAATTATTAGTGAGTTTTCGTATGTATTTCCCGGTGGTATTTCTGGTATTCCTTCCGAAAGAGAGATAGACTTTGGTATTTATCTTCTTTTTGATACCCAACCTATCAGTATTCCTCCTTACCGAATGTCCCCCTTGAAACTTAAAGAGTTAAAATATCAGTTGAATAATTTGTTGGATAAGGTTTCATTAGATCGAGCATCTCTCTATGAGGTGCCCAGTTCTCTTTGTTAGGAAGAAGGGTGGTTCTCTTCGCATGGGCATTGATTATCAACAATTGAACAAAGTCACAATCAAGAATACGTATCACATTCTAAAGATTGATGATTTTTTCGATTAACATTAAGGAGCGAGTTATTTCTCAAAAATTGATCTTCGATCGGGATACCATCAACTTTAAGTACGAGAATATGATATTCTAAAGACGACTTTTAAAACTCAGTATGGTTACTTCAAATTTTTGGTTATGACTTTTGGACTAACAAATGCTCTTGCAGCTTTTATGAATTTGATGAACAAGGTGTTCAAGAAATATTTAGATATTTATGTTTGTTATTATATTCATCGATGATATCTTGGAATATTCTCGGAGTGAGGATGAGCATGTTGACCATTTGAGGATTATCTTGCAAATTCTCAAGGATCATCAATTATTTGATAAGTTTAACAAGGTGAGTTTTGTTTGAGGTCGGTTGCTTTTCTTGGCAAAACTTTTTTTGGTGAAGGCATTTGAGTTGATCCTAAGAAAATTGAGGTGGAAAAGAATTGGTCTAGACCTTTATCTCCTTCTGATATTTGAAGTTTCTTGGGTTTAGCTGATTATTATAGACGATTTGTGGAACGATTCTCTTCTATTGAATCACCCTTGACTACTTCGACTAAAAAGAAGGTGAAATTCTAATGATCCTAGGTATGTGAGAAATGCTTCCAAAAGTTGAAAGATAGATTTACTTCCACTCCCGTGCTGACTTTACTAGAAGGGTATGATGAGTTTGTCGTGTATTATGATGCTTCAAGGGTTGGTCTTGGTTGTTTTTTGATGCAAAATGATAAGGTGATAGCCTATGATTCTAGGCAACTTAAGGTACATGAAAAGAACTATTCAACTTATGACTTAGAGTTAGCGATGGTTGTGTTTGCTTTGAAGATTTGGAGACCTATCGTTATGGTGTCCATGTTGATGTATTCACCTACCATGAGAATCTTTAATATCTGTTCAGTCAAAAAGAATTGAACCTTCTACAAATGAGATGTCTTGAGATGTTTAAGGATTATGATATGAATCTATTGTACCATCCAAGAAAGCAAATATGGTTGCCAATGCTCTTAGTAGGCTGTCCATGAATAGTGTTGCCCATGTTGAGGATGAAAGGAAGGAGTTAGTTTGTAATGTTCTTAGACTAGCTCAATTGGGTGTTCGCTTGGTCAATTTTGAGGACGGTGTTGTTGTTGTGCAAAATAGTTTTAATCTTCTCTTGCATTGGATGTTAAGGCAAAGAAAGACAATGATACGACCTTGGTTGAGTTGAAGAAAGCAGCCTCCGAAAAAGCTATTGAGGCTTTCTCCCAAGGAAGAGATGGTGTACTTAGATATCAAGGCCGATTGTGTGTTCCAAATGTTAATGGCTTGAGGGAAATAATTTTGTCCAAAGCTCATAGTTGGCAGTATTCTATTCATCTAGGTTTCGTAAAAATGTATTGTGATTTGAAAAAGGTTTATTGGTGGAATGACATGAAGAGGGATATTCCAGAATTTGTGGCTAAGTGTCTCAATTTTCAACAAGTGAAGGTTGAGCATCAAAAAATGGGAGGTAGCTCAAGATATTGAAATTCTTACTTGGAAGTTGGAAGACTTGAATATGGACTTCATTATAGGTTTGCCTCATATTTTTTGGCAATATGGTTCGATTTGGGTTGTTGTTGATCGAATAACTAAGTCAATGTATTTTCTTCTCGTTAAGACTTCTTATTCAACCTAGGATTATGGTAGACTTTACATTCGAGAATTGGTTTATGGAGTTCCATTGTCTATTATTTCAGATCGAGGAACTCAATTTATATCTCAGTTTTGGAAGTCATTCCAATAGGGTCTTGATACTCAAGTAAGCTTAGTATAACTTTTCACCCTCAGTCCGATGGTCAACCCAGCTCACTATTCAGACTTTGGAGGATATGCTGAGGGCTTGTGTGATCAATTTCAAAGGTAATTGAGATGATCACTTGCCATTGATTGAGTTTGCTTATAACAACAGTTATCACTCGAGTATCTAAATGGCTCCATTTGAGGCCTTGTATAGTAAGAGATGTAGGTCTCATATTGGATGGTTTGTGGTTGGTGAGGTTGCTTTGATAGGACCCGAATTGGTTTGTGAGGTTATAGAAAAAGTTGATGTAATGACCCTAAAGGTCATTTTTGGCATTTTTGATAAAATTACAGTTTTACCCCTCCTATTAGTTTTCTCGAGTCACTTTTGTTTTGGTTTGAAATTTATTTTGGAAATCTTGTGAAAAGTTGAAGTTTTACTTGAGAAATGGATTTTAAAGGCTTAAGTTGTCAAAATTTGAGTTTCAGAGTTTCGAGTCTCAGAATGAAATTTTGTCGATTCCATCAGCTCCGGAATGTGGAAATTGATCCAGGAGAGCTGTCGAATCAGATTTAGAGTTAAAATGTGGAATTTAGGTTCGAAGTTGGAAATTGAGCTAAAATTTGGTTCAAGTTTGACTTTGATCAATATTTGAGGTTCGGATGCTCGGATTGGATTTCTGATGGTTCCAATGGTTTTAGAAGGTGATTCTAACGCTAGAAATAGCTTCGTTATAATTTTTGAAGGTCCCGAGGGTATTTTGGGTATTTCAAGTGCCGAAACTAGTTTAGTTGAGACTTATCAGATTTTGGATCGAGGAGGCCTCAAATTCGAAATTCGATGATTCCACTCGGAACATCAAATTTTACAGGGTTGCATATATGGTTTGTGTGCACGGGATTCGTGAATGAATTTCGAGGGTCTATTCCGTGACTTTGAAACTTGCCAAAATCTGCTATCTGGTGAGTTCTTCTCCGCGTTCACAACACCCTCTCCGCATTCGCGGAGTGTGATATTTTCCTTCTTTGCGTTCGTGGAGGACAGGCTGCGTTTGGGGAGAATACCAAGTCCCTTATCCGCGTTCATGGAAGGTGGTCCACGTTCGCAGAGGTATGTCTCTGCATTCATGGAGTAAGTTATCCCCGTTCGCAGAGAACAAATTCGACCTGAACAGGGTCTTTTCTAAAAATACGGGATTAGGGCCAAATTCCTCCATTTTTGACATTCTAAGCTCGGTGGCTGCTAATTTCAAGGGGATTTTTTGTGGGAAACTATTGGGTAATATGATTCTAACACTTCCACTTAATTTCCACTGAATAATTTCGTATTTTAACTTCAAATTATGAATTTCAAATTGGAGATTTTGGACTTTTTTTAACATGAACTTTTGAAAGAGAAATGAGTATTTTGAATTCATTTTAACCTCATTTTTGAAATGAATTTTACCATTAGATTCATGATTGTGTGAGGAACATTTTCATCTAAAAATAATTAGATTCCGAGTTCGGTTTCTAATATGAGATTTTTGACTATTTTACCCTTTTCATCCGAATTTCTTAATTTTAGTGTCAATAGATTCGAAATGTGATTGTGAGTCGATATTTGATTAGATTGTGGTGATTTGGAGTATTGTCAGAGAGGAAAAGCGGCAATTTCGGATTGTTCATAATATTTTAGCTAAGGCAAGTGGAATTCTATCATTTGTTAAGTATGTTGAACCTTGTATTTCCTATGTGAGGTGATTAGGGTGTGTTGGGTCATTAGATTGAATTGAATTATATGAGTTGAAGGGTGATAGTGGATTCGAATAGGGATTAATCATCTAAGTGTTGTGGATTTCAGGACAGTGATCTATTGTGTGATTGTGGTTTATATGACATCATTGTAAATATTTATCTTACTTCACTCTTTATTTGGACATATATTGCATCAGTGATGACTGAGAAATGATATGAGTAAGGTTTTGGATATTGAGACCGAGGTTTCTACCGGTCGAGGTGATTTACCGAGGTTTCTTTCGGCGGCCGAGGTCTCTTTCGATGGATATTATGGCCGAGATTTTTTCTCACAGATATTATGGTCGAGGTCTCTCTCAGCTGATATTGGCCGAGGTCATTTCCGATGGATACATGGTCTATGTGTGGCCTTCATGGATTCCAGTCTGAGGTGATCAGTGGATGTGTATCATTGGACAGACATGCATCACGATATTTGATATTGCATTTACATTCAGTTATTTATGTGATTGATTATGACCTGAGATTATATGTGTTTGCCTGAGTATAGTGGTGAGAATGTATTAGTGCTTCTATTGTGGTCTGTTTAGTATTTTAGTGCCATTGTGATATAAACTATAAAGATTGGTATGTCTGAGTGTAGATGTGTAGTTATGGATGATTGTGGTTGGGATGTCAAGAGTACCCATATTCTGCAATCCTTTACTTATGATTTAATTTCCATTTTACTGAGTATCGAGTTATTTGTGTTCACCCCTTGGTTCTACAGTTGTGTAGGATCTGAGCTCAGTACCTCCTGCTCATAGTACTCTTTGACCGGTCTGAGCTTCTGGATGCTTGAGAGGTAGCAGTTTGTACTCTTCCGCAGACTCTCGACGTTCATTACTTTATGTTTTGTTCTACTTGAGAACTGAGACATATATACTTGTATCTTTTTCATTTTTGTTGAAATAGTGGCTTGTACATGTGACACCAAGTCTTGGGTAGTTTAGAATTTACTCCCCGCTTATCATTATTTATATTACTAGTTCTTGGATACGTGCGTTGCACGTGTATTTCAAGATATATAAATCTAACCTTATTATGTAATTCTTGAAAGTTAACTTTGGTACTTAGTTTTTCCTCCCTTCTACGAAATCAATTTTGATATGTAATTATAATATTATAAATTGTATGAAAATATAGTTTTTGTCTGTGATAATTTGAGTCATCTTCTTCTACATGTCATATATTCTTTTACTTGTATATCATTGAAGTTGAGATAAATAAAACTCCAATTATCTTATCAATTAGTGAAAGATGGGAGCACTGTTTTCATCCTTCCTTGCTTGATCATTTAATATATTTCTAAGACAAATTCTATTTTTAAAATTAAAAAACAAAAGGGGCAGCCTGGTGCAATAAGCTCCCGCTATGCGTAGGATCCGGAAAATGACAATCAATTTAATTTATGATTTGTTCTTATTAGTGATTTTACTATAAAGAAAGAGAGAAAATTGTGAAAGAATTGGAACTGAAATTCATTATTATGATTTGTTCTTATTAGTGATTTTACTATAAAGAAAGAGATAAAATTGGGAAAGAATTGAAACTGAAATTCATTAATATTAGCTAGATTTAACTTGCACATGTTAAAATTTGTTAGTGGACTTAGTAAGAAGGCTGAATTTTAATTTCTTAAAATTTTACGTTCAACTTCAGAAGATAAGCCATAATGGAAATAAGAAATAAAGATCACCATTGACTTAACTTGTTATAAACAATCCAAAGCAAAGAAGAAACTGCTAGTAATAGGAGAGGAATAAGAGATAACATTCAGAACGTGATTCCATCACATAATAGTTATATATTGAAATTCCACTGATTCATAACTTGTGGCTACTAAAACTAAACAGTAGAAGAAGTAAGGTTCATAATCGGATTGGTAATTAGCTTAATATTGGAATCAAACTTTTTTAGTTACAACAATATAGAAATAACAAAGGTAACATTATTTTCTACTGAAAATCAGTAAGTACAACATCATAGATAAAATTCATATAAAGTGACCAGATGACTCATAGGTTTAAGGGCTTGTTTTCAACACCATGGTTTTAGATCAAACCTATCCAACAACACAATTTGCCAATTAATTTTTTTTTTTTTAAAAAAAGAAGATAAAATTCATATAATCAAATCCAATTTTATGATAATAATTATGAAAAATATACTTAGAAAAGGAATAACTATAAGAAAACCCAACAACAATGTCTATAAATTGGTTGTGTGTGTTGTAGATAATAAGAAGGTATACCAGATGAAAATAATATTTCTTTTAACGAAGAAGAAGGATTTTTCCAATTGAGAATGATTTTTGGCGAAGTCTATCTAGTTTCATATCTATTTTTATAAGTGAAAGATAATGAAAAGGTTGAAATGAATGAAAAAGTAACGTGGGAAGCCAAAAGAAGTTAAAATTGAATGAAAAATAATAATTTTATGCACGTTAATTCATTGAATCCAATAAGGGTGAGGGTATATATTTCAAATTTTGCTTTTTTAATGTTCACAATTTAATTCTTTTTACTGTCTATTTTTTAATTGATTGCGGACCATTCAAGTCCCATAATAACTTATTAGTCATTACATACAACCCACGTTTTATACAAAACATAATTAAGTAATTAAAATTTATGATTTACTATTTAATTAATTAGATGTTTATACTATTTTAATTTAGTGTTGGGATAAAATGGTAATCCAATTTTGCATTTTGGAGCTTCTCACTTTTAATAATATATGATGTTAGCCTTTACATTTCCGCTTTTATTTCCGATTACTTTGAATTGTTTAGACTCTTAGGCTGACTCGTCTTGATGGGTTAGGCGAGTGCCATCACACCCGAATCCGGGTCTTGACAGTTTGACTCATTAGAGAAAGATTGAAGACTGTCCAAAGCTAACAAAAGTCATATTCGAATATAAGAAGAAAAGAGCTTGAATTAAGGTTGATGATTGGCTTTACGTGAAAATCTCACCCATGTGTGATGCATTTTGGCAAGAAAGGGAAGTTTAGTCACCGTTATATAGGCCCATATCAGATTTTGAGGCGTTATGGCAAGGTAACTTATGAATTGGATTTGCCTTTGGAGTTGGAATCAGTCCATCCGATGTTTCATGTCTCCTTATTGAAGAAATGTGTTGTGTGATCCTACCTCTATTGTGTCGTTGGATATCGTTAGTGTGAAAGAGAGTTTTTCTTACAAAGTGGTTCCAGTTGAGATTCTAGACCAACAAGTCCGAAAGTTGAGAAATAAATAAGTTGTACCCGTGAAGGTTCTTTGGAGGAACCAACTAGTTGAGTGTGTCACATGGAAAGCCAAATCCGATATGATGTCATGTTATCCTTATCTCTTTTCTTCCGTTCTAACTTGAGGTATTAAGTTCCTTTATTTTCACTCCTTCGAATTCATGCGTTTCTACCAAAGGGTTTCATGTCAATCTTTATGAGTCCTTCTCAATTGATTTCAATTAATGTTATTCTTCAATATTATGCATGAATTTGCCACGATACATGATTTTAAATTAATTTCACATGGACCCATGCATGCTGCTATGATTTTCAATAATGAATTTTGATCATAGATTTTATGAAGGCTTTATGAATGATTTATGAAAGATTATGAATTATGATTCAAGCATGCTTTCAAGTATGAAAGAATGAGGTTTTCTCACAATATAAATAAATCACGATTTAGATGCTTAGTAATGTTAGTGTCTATATGGACAAAGTTATGAAATCATGATTTAGGGAGCTATTCTTACAATGTATTTTATGAATGTGGATTGGTACATATTTGCCTTTTCTAATGTTAATGATTTACTTATTCCGTTGGGATTAACTTAAAACCAAGAGGACTTTGTGGTGGAGACTTGGTAAGGGAGTCTCTAGTAGCAACCCCTAGTCCCAAACTACATTGCCTCCGTAGGTTGCCTTAATTGGCCTAGCTAGTGGATCTACATTTAGCACATGTTATGATTATGATACGGTGTCTATCTTGGCAAGTAGTCTCCCTCTTCTCTATATGGGAGTTATATCGGATTCCATGTTATAACTCACATTATCTTAAATGTCGGTTAAGGTTAATATACCAGAAAGTACTATGTTCTTCTTATATGCTCTCAAATGATGGTTTTATGATGCTTTGGCCTTATTAAATTATTTCATGTTTTTACTTCATGTTTTCCCCCAAGTATGTGGTCATGCATCACATGTTCATATTGATTATGTCCGTCTATTCATGTTCATGCATACTTCTTACATACTCAGTACATTTCATGTACTAATGCATACTTTTGCCTATATTATCTCAGAATATAGGTCACGATGATTCCGTTCCTCCATATGGCTAGATTCGGTTTTCCTCCTCAAAGTTAGCTTGTTTGGTGAGTCCTCATGTTTAGAGGACATAACCACTATGACTTTCCTTCACGTTTTAGACTATTTTTTCCATTATGCTTTGGTTAGCTAGGAACTTGTCCTATACACCATCTAAATTTGTAGATGCATGTCTTGGCTTTATGAGTATGTTTATTTCACTTTGACTAGTGTGTTAGAATCTCTTATATCAAGAATCTATCTTTGAGACTTATATCCCCCACTTATGATTTTCTTTTAGTAAATTCTTATTTACCTTATTTATGCTATATTAAGAGGCTTGGTTGGGGTCCTTCGAAATTTTAATTACCGTGTCTTGTCTAAGGCCTAACTTGGATCCTGACAAGCAGATGGGAACCTAAAAGTAAAATGCATAAACACAAATTAAAGCCTATGGTGATCAATTGAAGAAAATGAATGAAATTAGGCAGAAAACTTAGAATTCAAGAATCAATGTAACACACTAAGAGTAATGCTAATTCAAACTAAGATATCAACAATAATAGCATATCTAGTGAAATTCTATAAATGAGATCTTGAAAAGGATAGAGTATACGCAAATCTTATCTCTACCTCATGAAAATAGAAAAAATATTTTTGAAAGACCTCAGACAATTCAAACTGAGAATGCAATATCATTAATTAACTTAATCATTTTTGAGTCAAGGCGAAACCCATCGGTGTCCACCTAAAATTGTCACCAACTTTTACTTAGACACTTCAACTGAGCTTTGTTCATTTACACCTTATGTAGGTCTTTGTGTGAGTCATTTTGACACTTTTTGCTGACATGGCATAGAGAGTATGATACACTCATTATATGCGCGTGAGAGGCTTATTTAACCAATTTTTACTTCTTATTCTTTTTCTTCTTCTTCTTCCCCAATTTTCAGTCTCCATCTCCCAAACTTAAACTCCTTCCATGGAGAAATAGATTCGATGGTGCTGCAGATAAAATAGCGGAATCCAGCAATAAAAATTTTCCCAAGCTTAAACACTTTTTTTATTTGGCATAATATATAAATATTGCCTTTTATTTGGGTTCAACACACATCTATACCCTCCAATTTTAGGTGTGCAGAAGTAAACATTTAAACTTGTATAAAATTGCACAAGTAGATACACACGTCCTATGTGTATAATACATGTAGGACGCCGCGTAGGATATATAATTTCATGTAGGATGCCACGTAAGACGAATGTGTCTATTTGCTCAATTTATATAAGTTTAAGTGTCTACTTATGCACACCCAAAGTTAGAAAACATATATGTAAGTTGATGCCAAATTAAAAAATATATTTATGTATTATGCATTTTTATTTTGTAGCCCTTCTTCCTACTCTATTTGGTTTGACAAAAACTGACAGCTATTTTACCTCTAATTTTTCTAGAATATTGAAGCGTTTAAAAAAGAGACAAGTGTTAATAGAGGAGATCAATTTAGTAGCTGATCTACATGTAGCCATTGTTATCTGATTATTGGAAGGTATAGAGAAATTTCAAGGAATTAATGATTAGGGGAAAACCCATGATTAATGCCAAAACATGACTTTGATTTGTTGGGGATAACAAATCAGCTCTGGAGGGGGGTTGGGATTATTGGGGATAATTAGATGGTTGTTTGCAAAATAGGTGTTAATGGAGGGGGATGGGATTGTTTCGGGGGACTGTTGAAAAATATATTTTAAAATGATTAAATAATTTAGGCAAAATGCCATATGTCATCAATTGATTGACTATTTTTTTAAAACTCAAAATTCATTGTTTTGAAAATATTCTATATACAAATGACAAATATCATTTTTTAATTCGACACTTTACAGGTCATTCGCGAGTGTAATACACACTCTATATTTTTGTTGATTGTAAAAAGAATGTCAAAATGGCACATGAAAACCCTACATAAGGTGTTTAAAATAAACAAAGCACAATTGAGGTATCTAAGTGTCACGCCTCGGGAGGGTACCCTAGGCGTGGCCGGCACTCGAAAGCCATTTCTGGCCTCCAAGCGAACCACCTGGTCCAGTCACACACTTATTCAAACACATTCTCTCAGCGGAAGACTCGATCAATGAAGTACTAGTCGTAATTTAGGGCCAAAGGCCAAATAACTATCAAATCAACAAAACAGTTATAGAGGAACTACTCAAAAGAACAATCCAACATTTCTACGCTCTGGTCTATGAAGCCTCTATCAACAATCTAGGAGATGCCAATGACAAGCCCATTGCTACCAACAATCAAAATAAAGGAAACAACACAAAACTATACAGGAAACTCAACATCCTCCGGAAACTAGGAGGACTCACCAACTAGCTGGGAGTGTGTGGATCTTCAATGGTGCGCCGGTTGATGATCTCTAGTACCTGTCTCTGCATCATGAAACGATGCAGGACAAATAGCGTCAGTACATGGAATGTACGATTATGTAAAATGGCCGAATAAAACGAACATCAAGGAAGAATCAAATCAACTCGGAATCTCAACTCAAGAGAAATAACAACTCAATCAAGTGTCCTAAGTCTAAACAAGAATATGGTTTAGACAGGACCAATCACATACCATTCAACACAATCTGACTTAGAGTACTATCAAGACCTATATGGGAGTTTCTCTTATCTGACAACCATCACTTATGAGCCAGTGAAAGTACAACAAATCGACGTTGTTGCTGCGTCCATTCATACTTTGCCAGGGTATGAACGAATCAACCAATCATGGATCCAATCTAACCAAGTCCTATAATATCAGGACAATAATTTTGGGGAAGCATCCGACTTTAACGGTTCAATCCCCTCGATGTTTGGCGACGTAGTTATTGGGTTCGAGTATGGATTGTACTCTTATCCAATTCGGTGCTCGATACTCCTCCCAAGACTCAGTTCTCATAAAACTCCATCCAATCAACTCAATCAAATCATATCGAGAAGTCTCATTACAACCTTGTCAACTCATCAACTTTATCAAAATCAAACCTCTCCCAATCATACAATCCGATCAATCCCAATCATATTCTTCAAGAGTAGATTAAATATGCATTTATAACAACATACAAATCTATCCAATTGTTCCTCCATTTATTTAACAAATCTTTTGGGACTCACCACAACTCCAAGGTTTTAAATCAACAATTCAAAATAAATAATATATTTAAGGAAATTAGCATTTTTGTCATAATCCACATTATCAAGAAAATCAATAAAGCATGTTTAACAACCTATCTCCATCAACTCATGCTAACAAGAAGATTTTTGGAATTCTTAGCTCAACAACTTTAACACAATAAGAATCAAATTAATAGAAGGTAAGACTCATTCAAATATAAACCATATTAAGAAACTCCATTCTCATGGACATCTAACCTCAAAGAAGAGTAGGGCACATGGGTGGACTCAACCCATGCTTTGAGTAGCCTTACAAACCTTAGAATAGATTCTTGAAGAAAACCTTGTTGTTGGGTCTTCAATGGAAAGCTTGAATCTTGAAGCTCTTGGAACAATTCCTTGTTGGAAATAGAGAAGAAGAAGAAGAAGAAGAGAGAAAGGGATTTCTAGGGCTTTTTAGAAAGAGAGAGAGGCTGAAAATATGGTCCAAAAATGTTCAAGGCTGATACATATATAATTTGGGATAATTCCCAAATTGCCCTTTCTCTAAATTCTGAAAAATAGGCTAAAAATGCTCTTGGCGCAATAGTGGCGCATCGCGCCATTGCAGCGCCAGGTCGATTAGGCCTAAAACCTGCACACATGTTAGTGGCGCGCCGCGCCAAGGACCAAACTACCGAGGCATGTTCTTGGCGCAATAGTGGCGCGTCGCGCCCTTACAGCGCCAAGGCCATATTTTCTGGGTTCTGGGAAAATAGGCTTAAAAACCCTGCACACCTCGTAGTGGCGCGCCGCGCCAGGGACCAAACTATTGAGGCATGTTCTTAGTGCGATAGTGGCGTATTGCGCCACTACGGTGCCAAGCCCAGATTCCCAGCAGTTGCAACCCAGGCCTAAAATTCCTGTCGTGCTAGTTCGTCTTAGGATCATCATATCTTTTGACTCTGAACTCCAAAAATTACATTCTTGGTGGAGTTGGAAAGAAGACTCGACGACCTTTAATTTGGTAGGTCGTGGGCCACCTATATTGTCGTCTTTCAAAAGATAGGGTCGTTAGAAGTTGACCCCTTAAACAAACTCATCCTAAAACTTAGTCACGAGGAACCTTTTGGACTTAGCTTGGTCCTAGGGGTCCTTTGTGACCCCACATCACCTCCAACACTCTTCAATTACTTAGAGACTCATCTTAACTCAAGCATATACTTCACAATAAATGAGTTTGACCCTACCCGAATATAAGAAAGGTCCGAATCTTAGGGAAAATTTTGGGGGGTGTTATAATATCTCCCCCTTGGGATCATTCGTCCTCGAATGACGAGTAAACCAAGAATGGAAATTGGGGTACAAATCACAATCATAATTCAGTCAATCAACCAATCAATTTCTCAAATAGAAATTACCAATCAAACTCATAGTGCGCAAACAAATTCAAGTCAAGGAAATGGACATTACCTTCAACATTCTCGTCAGTAGGCACGAATAGATGGGGATATTTAGATTTCATATCTTCCTCTGCTTCCCACGTGGCTTCCTCAACAAACTGATTTCTCCACAGGACTTTAACTGAGGTGATCTCTTTGTTCCTCAATTTGCGGATTTGGCGATCAAGAATTTGGACCGGGACCTCTTCATAGGATAATCTATCCTTAACTCCAATACTATCAATGGGGACTACCAATGAGGGATCTCCTAAGCACTTCTTCAACATCGAAACGTGGAATACCGGATGAATAGAGGCTAGCTTTGAGGGTAACTCCAACTCATAGGAAACACTCCCATTCCGCCTCGAAATCTAATAAGGACCAATATATCGAGGACTGAGTTTCCTCTTCCTTCCAAACCTCATGATGCCCTTCATGGGTGACACTTTCAAGTATACCCAATCACCCACCTCAAACTCTAAGTCTCTCCTCTTCACGTCGGTGTAAGATTTTGGCGGGCTTTGGCCTATCTTGAATAACTCTCACCTTCTCCATGGCTTGGTGAACAAGATCAGGCCCAATCAACTCAACTTCACCAACTTCAAACCATCCAATTGGCGATCTACACCTCCTCCCATACAAAGCTTCATAAGGAGCCATTTGAATGCTTGCATGATAGCTATTATTATATGCAAACTCTATGAGAGGTAAGTGATCATCCCAATTTCCTTTGAAGTTAAGCACACATGCCCTCAATATATCCTCCAACGTCTGGATGGTGTGCTCTGCTTGGCCATCTGTCTGGGGATGAAAGGCCGTACTCAAGTTCACCTTCGAACCCAGTCCCTTCTGAAAGGATCTCTAGAATTGGGAGGTGAATTAAGCTCCTCTATCTGAGATGATAGACAAGGGGACCCCATGCAATATGACGATCTCCTGTATATATAATTTTGCATAATCTTCTACGGTGTCAGTAGTCTTAACTGCCAAGAAGTGAGTTGATTTTGGCATTCTATCCACAATTACCCAAATTGAATCATGTTGCTTTCGGGACTTCGGCAAACCTGTAATAAAGTCCATATTGATCATCTCCCACTTCCATTCTAGAATGTCTATATTTTGAGCCAAGCCACATGGTCTTTGATGCTCAACTTTCACCTGTTGGCAATTTGGACACTTGGAAACGAATTCTGCAATATCTCTCTTCATCCCACTCCACCAATAGATTTCCCTCAAGTCATGGTACATTTTTGTAGAGCCCGGATGAATAGAGTATCTGGAACTATGCACTTCAGCCATAATCCTCTCTCAAACATCACCGACATCAGGTACACATAACCTATTTTGGTACCTTAATACACCTTCTCCCCCTTTGGTAAAAATCATCACCTCTTGTTTGTGGACAACATACTTCAATTGGAGAAGGACGGGATCCTGATCTTGTTTCTCCTTTACCTCTGCCACAAGTGAGGATGTAGACCCATCCTGAACATTAGCTCCACATTCATTGTTCTCTTCAAGACGAACTGCCAATCGGGCTAATCTATGTACCTCCTTCGCCAATTCTCTCCTTCCTTCCTCCACATGGGCAGTGCTACCCATAGACAACCTGCTAAGAGCATCAACAACAACATTAGCTTTACCTGGATGGTAGATGATGCTCATATCATAGTCCTTGAGTAGCTCGAGCCATCTCCTTTGCCTCAGGTTGAGTTCCTTCTGGCTGAAGATGTATTGTAAGCTCTTGTGATCAGTGAACACATCAACATGCACTCCATACAAGTAGTGGCGCCAAATTTTAAGGGAAAATATCACAGCTGCCAGTTCAAGGTCATGAGTTGGGTAATTCCTCTCATGAACCTTAAGCTATCTTAAAGCATAAGCTATCACCTTCCCCTTCTGCATCAGCACACAACCCAAACCAACTCTAGATGCATCACAATAGATCACAAAACCTTCTATTCCATCGGGCAAGGTTAGAACAGGAGCAGTGGTTAGCTTGGTCTTCAATTTCTGGAAACTCTCCTCACAAGCATCGGACCATTGGAACTTAGCCTTATTTTGGGTCAACTTAGTCAATGGTGATGATATGGATGAGAATCCCTCTACAAACCTTTGATAATAGCTGACCAAACTCAAGAAGCTTCTTATCTCTGTCGGGCATGTGGGTCTGGGCCAATTCTTCACTGCCTCAATTTTTTGAGCATCAACCTGAATACCATCTCCAGATACAATGTGTCCTAGAAAAGCCACTGATGCAAGCCAAAATTCACATTTGGAGAACTTTGCATACAATACCTGGTCCTTCAGAGTTTGCAAGACGACTCTAAGATGATGGGCGTACTTCTCCTTATTCTTGGAGTAGAACAAGATATCATCTATGAATACAATCATAAATATATCAAAGTACAGTTTAAATACTCGATTCATGAGATCCATAAAAGCTGCGGGGGCATTAGTCAATCCGAAGGACATCACCAAGAACTCAAAGTGGCTATAGCGGGTCCGAAAAGCTGTCTTTGGGATATCACACTCCCTCACCTTCAACTGATGGTAGCCCGATATTAGGTCTATCTTTGAGAAACAAGTGGCACCCTGAAGTTGATCAAATAAGTCGTCTATTCTGGGGAGAGGGTATTTGTTCTTTATGGTGACCTTGTTCAGTTACCTGTAATCAATGCACATTCTAAGGGACCCATCTTTCTTTCACACAAATAGGACCGGAGCACCCCATAGTGAGACACTCGTCCTAATGAATCCCTTATCTAATAAGTCTTTCAACTGTTCCTTTAACTCTTTCAAATACGCCGGAGCCATTCTATATGGAGGGATAGAGATAGGTTGGATATTAGGAAGAACATCAATCTCAAAGTTGATCTTCCTATCTAGAGGGACTCCAGGCAGATCTTCAGGAAACTCGTTGACAATTGGGACTGACTCAAAGGATAGTGACTCAACATTGTCATCTTTCACTCGAACAATGGGATAGATACACCCTTTTGAGATTAGCTTCTTGGCCCTAAGGTAGGAAATAAACTTACCCTTAGGCACAACAGGACTCCCCTTCCACTCTATGACAGCCTCGTTCGGGAATTTGAACGTGACAATCTGAGTCCTACAATCAATAGAGGCATAACAGACATAAAGCCAGTCCATGCCAAGGATCAGATCGAAATCGACCATGTCCAACTCAACCAAGTCAGCCAAGATATCCCTGTGATGAATTGACACAGTACAATCTCTATAGACTCTCTCAACTAAGACAGAATCACCGATAGGAGTAGCTACACTGAAAGGCTCAAGAAGACATTCAGGAATTTTATTGAATTTACTAGCCACGTAAGGGGTCACAAAAGATAGTGTGACACTCGGATCCATCAAAACATAATAGTCAAGAGAAAGGACTCGAATTATACCCGTCACAATGTTTGGAGAGTTCTCCTGATCTTGACGACTACCCATGGCATATAGTCGGTTTGTACCTCCGCTCGTACTTGAAGCAGCGCCCCTCTAATTACCTCTAGCTGGTGGTGCGGTGGTAGAATAGTGGGATCTGTTCCCCCATACTGGACACTCCTTCTGAAAATGGTCTATTTGGCCGCATTTATAACAACCAACCCTTCCTGCTCTGCACTCTCCCAAGTGGAGCTTACCACACTTGACGCATGGTGGCTTCCCTTTTGAACCTTGACCCACACTAGTTTGGGATTGAGAACCCTGGGGTCTGAAATTCTCGCAACTGTACCCCTATCGATCGTACCTATTCTGCAGCATAGGTGCACTGGCGGTAGATGAGGCATATTTGGAAGGCCTTTTCTGGAAGAAGGACCTATTGCCCTTATTTTGCTTTTGTTTATTCTCCTACCCAGCTGATCTTGCCCTCTTGCTTAGATGATCCTCTCTGTCTTTTCTCTTTTCATCCTCCACCTGTTGAGCGTACACCATTAATCTTGAAATATCCATATCGGAGATTAACAATGCCGCTTTGCACTCCTTCTTCACATGTATTCCCAAACCGGAGACAAATTTCCTCATCTTCGACCTCACATTTGGGATCATCTCTGGAGCATACCTGGATAGCTAGATGAACTTCAGGATGTACTCCTTAATAGTCATGCCTTCTTGTTTCAGATTTACAAACTCCTCCACTTTCGCTTCCCTCAATTCTCGGGGAAAGAAGTGGTGCAGAAAGGCTCCCTCAAATTCATCCCACATAGCAGGTTCGGCATCCTCACCTCTACCTTGTTCCCATTGGTTATACCAGATGTTTGCCATATCCTTGAGTTGGTAGGACACTAACTCAACCCCCTCAATCTTCGTAACATGCATAACTTTCAGGATTTTTCACATCTCATCAATAAAATTTTAGGGATCTTCATCAACCTTAGTCCCCGTGAATACCGGTGGATTCATTCTCAGAAAGTCTCTAATTCTGGTAGCAGCAGACGGCTCTTGGGAACTAGAGCTAAGAGTTGGCGAACTCTGGCTATTATTTCGGGCATCCACTAATTGAGTGAGCATGGCAATCGCTCCTCTAAAGTCTACTTCCGAAGTTGGTGCAGGTGGAGTAGTAGGCATTTGAGGTGCCTCCGCATACCTCGTCGGTCGGCCTCTAGCCCTCGATGCGCGTACCTCTGACTGTGGCATCCCTGCGTTATCATCATTTCTCTGGCTATCAGTACGTTTAGAGGCATTATCTATAACGTATAAATGCACAAATTAGAAAGGAGTTTTATAGAGTTTAACTCTATCGCACGAATTCAGAGTATGAAAGAAGTGAAATAATTCTTAATGTCTTATAGCCTCCTGATTATAAGTGTGGTGCACAACACACACATAAGCAAGACTCTACTAGACACGGCTTCATAGACACCCTAGGACTCTTGAACTCTATGCTCTAATACCATGTTTGTCAAGCCCCGGAAGGGTACCCTAGGCGTGACCGGCACTCGAAAGCCATTTCTGGCCTCCAAGCAAACCACCTGGTCTAGTCACACACTCATTCAAACACATTCTCTCAGCGGAAGACTCAATCAATGAAGTACTAGTCGTAATTTAGGGCCAAAGGCCAAATAACTATCAAATCAACAAAACAGTTATAGAGGAACTACTCAAAAAAACAATCCAACATTTCTACACTTTGGTCTATGAAGCCTCTATCAACAATTTAGGAGGTGCCAATGACAAGCCCATTGCTACCAACAATCAAAATAAAGGAAACAACACAAAACTATACAGGAAACTCAACATCCTCCGGAAACTAGGAGGACTCACCAACTAGCTGGGAGTGTGTGGATCTTCAACGGTGCGCCGATTGATGATCTCTAGTACCTGTCTCTGCATCATGAAATGATGCATGCCAAATGGCGCCAGTACATGGAATGTACGAGTATTTAAAATGGCCGAATGAAATGGACATCAAGGAGGAATCAAATCAACTCAGAATCTCAACTCAAGAGAAATAACAACTCAATCAAGTGTCCTAAGTCTAAACAAGAATATGGTTTAGACGGGACCAATCACATACCATTCAACACAATCTGACTTAGAGTACTATCAAGACCTATATGGGAGTTTCTCTTATCTGACAACCATCACTTATGAGCCAGTGAAAGTACAACAAACCGACGTTGTTGCTGCGTCCGTTCATACTTTGCCAGGGTATGAACGAATCAACCAATCATGGATCTAATCTAACCAAGTCCTATAATATCAGGACAATAATTTTGGGGAAGCATCCGACTTTAACGGTTCAATCCCCTCGATGTTTGGCGACGTAGTTATTGGGTTCGAGTATGGATTGTACTCTTATCCAATTCGGTGCTCGATACTCCTCCCAAGACTCAGTTCTCATAAAACTCCATCCAATCAACTCAATCAAATCATATCGAGAAGTCTCATTACAACCTTGTCAACTCATCAACTTTATCAAAATCAAACCTCTCCCAATCATACAATTCGATCAATCCCAATCATATTTTTCAAGAGTAGATTAAATATGCATTTATAACAACATACAAATCTATCCAATCGTTCCTCCATTCATTTAACAAATCTTTTGGGACTCACCACAACTCCAAGGTTTTAAATCAACAATTCAAAATAAACAACACATTTAAGGAAATTAGAATTTTTGTCATAATCCACATAATCAAAAAAATCAATAAAACATGTTTAACAACCCATCTCCATCGACTCATGCTAACAAGAAGATTTTTGGAATTCTTAGCTCAACAACTTCAACACAATAAGAATCAAATTAATAGGAGGCAAGACTCATTCAAATATAAACCATATCAAAAAACTCCATTCTCATGGACATCTAACCTCAAAGAAGAGTAGGGCACATGGGTGGACTCAACCCATGCTTTGAGTAGCCTTACATATCTTAGAATAGATTCTTGAAGAAAACCTTGTTGTTGGGTCTTCAATGGGAAGCTTGAATCTTGAAGCTTTTGGAACAATTCCTTGTTGGAAATGGAGAAGAAGAAGAAGAAGAGAGAGAGAGGGATTTCTAGGGCTTTTTAGAGAGAGAGAGAGAGGCTGAAAATATGGTCCAAAAATGTTAAAAACTGATACATATATAATTTGGGACAATTCCCAAATTGCCCTTTCTCCAAATTCTAAAAAATAGGCTACAAATGCTCTTGGCGCGATAGTGGTGCGTCGGGCCATTGCAGCGCCAGGTCGATTAGGCCTAAAACCTGCACACCTGTTAGTGGCGCGCCACGCCAAGGACCAAACTACTGAGGCATGTTCTTGGCGCGATAGTGGCGCGTCGCGCCCTTACAGCGCCAAGGCCATATTTTCTGGGTTCTGGGAAAATAGGCTTAAAAACCCTGCACACCTCGTAGTGGCGCGCCGCGCCTAGGACCAAACTACTGAGGCTTGTTCTTGGTGCGATAGTGGCGCGTCGCTCCACTGCGGCACCAAGCCTAGATTCCCAGCAGTTGCAACCCAGGCCTAAAATTCCTATCGTGCTAGTTTGTCTTAGGATCGTCATATCTTTTGACTCCAAATTCCAAAAATTACATTCTTGGTAGCGTTGGAAAGAAGACTCGACGACCTTTAATTTGGTAGGTCGTGGGCTACCCAGATTGTCGTCTTTAAAAAGATAAGGTCGTTAGAAGTCGACCCCTTAAACGAACTCATCCTAAAACTTAGCCACGAGGAACCTTTTGGACTTAGCTTGGTCCTAGGGGTCCTTTGTGACCCCACATCCCCTCCAACACTCTTCAATTACTTAGGGACTCATCTTAACTCAAGCATATACTTCACAATAAATGAGTTCGACCCTACCCGAATACAAGAAAAGTCCGAATCTTAGGGAAAATTTTTTGGGGGTGTTACACTAAGTGAAAGTTGATGTTAATTTTAGGTGGCCACCGATAGATTCCGCCTTGAGTCAATTGTTATAATGTAATTAATGTACAAATTTTTATTAATACGTTGATTTTCAAGATATCCTTCAATAATGTTTAAGGTAGATATTTTATGTTTGTAGTGAGGGTATATATGGTGAAAGTGTTGGTGATTTTGAATGGTGATGGAAGAAGAAGAGTTGGTATGGTGAGTTGGCATGCCATTTTGGCTAAAATGGATGAGATTAACGGAATAAGGACAAATTTGAGTCATTTTTATAACTTCAATAATATATATAAATAATATAAATATTGGCACAATAGGAGGCTCGAGAGACTTATCGATACCATATTAAACCAAAAGCAACTGAACTGATAACCTACCATCAAGGCATATATGGACAAATAATATAATGAAAGGTAATACTAAACCATTTTCGATAGTATAGGGTCAAATATGACCTTTTCCCTATAAACTATATTACCGAACTCAAAGGCGGGACTTTAGAGAAGGGGTACACTAATGCACCTGAGCTTGTCAATTTATATATGTAGAGATTTATCAAATCTGTTATGTAAAGAACTTGCCGCCAACAATCACAAATAGGGATGGGGTGCAATAACAAATAAATAGTCATATAAAGGTTCTTCATCATGTGATGGGAGTCCGATTTCACTTTTTAACGTTACTATTTTTGGGATGCGAGTCTATTTTTCTTTATACCCATTATTGAAACTCTCCATTTTATTTTCTTAGTAATTCGAACTCGCAATTTTAGGATTAAAGATAGAGAATGCTTACTGCTCGAGCAACCCTTTCTTATCAAAGCAAGCTTACATGAAGTGTTAAAGTATAAAAAGAAGAAATAAAAAAAATAGCAATTGAGCCCGTGCATCGCATGAAACATAGCATCTAGTAATGAAAGAAATGCTGCATCTTTTTCTCGAAGAAAAATCTTTTCTCAACTCATGATATATAGGAGGGTAAAATACACTCTCCATGTTACATGAAAGTTAAATGACATAATAAGTGTCCCACAAAATTTAGGTATGTAGTTAAAAATTCAGGACAAGATACAAGATCCGTTTATATAATTCCTTCAAATGTACTATTAAGTCACCCCCCCCCCCCCTTTTTTTTTTTTTTCATTGCCTCTATGCCTTCATTTATAGTCCTTGTATGTACAACCCCCCGCTATAAATCTTTCACGCGCAAGTGAGAATTAGAGAATGAATAGTATTCATTACAATTATTCAGTATATATAGCTTCTTTGTAATAATGTACGTACTAACGTACGTTTTAGAAATTTTTTTCCCATTAAGCGCAGATAGTTTAGAACTACTTGTACAAGATGATAATTTAAGAACAAACTAAATTAAAGATAACTAAGATGAAGATGATCATAATTTGACATGGAATTAAGAGGAAGAAAGATTAATTTGACATGATGATTGATGATGATGATCAGTTGGAAAGGCCATAACGAACTTGAACATCGAGTTCCTTCAACCAAGTTTGGCCTTGTAAGAAGGATTCAACAGTGTAATTCAACGCGATTTCCTTACTTATTGAGCCTTGATATCCAGCCCACTTAACTCTAGAGCCGGTTTCAGATCCAGCTCCTCTGTTGCTGTATTCCCCGAAATATAGAGTGCTCAATGCATAGTCCCCGCTAGTAGCCTCCCATCCTTCCGGATCAATAACATCAGTTATGTCTGTTTCCATTACAATTGTCCTCGAGTATTCCTTCATTGGTCGACCCAAGTAACTCTTGAACTTTGATTTTTCAGGCTCAAGTGTATCGTCTGCGAAAATGCTACAACTTTGCAAGACGGTCCCTGTGGTTTGGCGCTTGTGCAACCTTCCTTGTGCGGTAATGACATTCTTTTGGTCATCCATTGGTTTCCTTAGGTAAAATTGGCAGTTTTGGAACACAGCTGCCGCGTTGCCTGAGATGATGTCAACTGTGCCTGTGATGTAACATCCGCGGTAGAACTGTCGATAGGCTTGAGCATAGATCACACTTTGGTGACCCTCCATGCGACAATTCATAAATACTACATGATCAGCTTGGACTCGGAGAGCCACTGCTTGTAATTTTTCAGGACCCGCGGTGTTTCGGAATCCTATCTTATATGCAAAAAATCCATTTCCTGAAATAGCTGCACAAAACATAGGGGAAAAAAAGAATAATAAAATCGACTTTACAATATGATGCAACAAATGTAATGATAAAACAATATAAAACATTAGTTCTTTTCTTATACCGTTAATTAAACGTTGTATCTTATATGCTGAGATTAATTATATAAAGCTATCAACCAAATGACCCCTAATGTTAATGTTCACTAGAAATTAGAAGGACAAGAATGAAAGGATAATCCACTTCTACAAAGCTCCAAAGAGATTATTTCATCGGTCATGGTTGAATATCTTAAAATATAGGGTTCGGTTAAAAGTTATTGGGTTCCCATGAAACCTACTCAATACCCTAGATCCGCCCCTGTTTATATTGTCAGATACGTTTTAACTCAATGAGTCGTTTTCAATTAACTTACCAACGGTTGCAGTTTGGTATGTTGTGAGGTCGTCCACAATGTTTTTGCTCCCGGTGATGATACTCTTTTGGGATCCATCTCCAATAAATGTAAGATTGACTTGTGTCACAACTACATTCTCTTCATAAACTCCTTCTTTAATATAAATAAAGAACCTGCATTGTCATCATAATATAAGAAAATAAAAAAGACTCATCTATTAATTGGATTAGATAAAGTTTGTAAATAAAAAAAATGGAGTAAAAAATTGTACCTTCCTTCAAAGCTTTGAGGAACTGCCTTTAGAGCTTCATTTATGGTACTAAAATTACCACTACCATCTTTTGCAACAGTCATGTTTATAAATCCCATCATATCTTTGCCTTCTTCATCCAACATTCTCCGATCACCTTGATTAATCCATGTGGGAACACCTAATCGTGTTGTTAGAAGACGTCTCTTAGCACTATTATTTGGTTGAGGGGATGATGATGACAACCCGGAGGCAACAGCGAGAGAATTGATGGTGTGTTCCTCTGTTTTCTTCAAGGCGGTTTGCACCGTGGACTGGTCTGCTTCAGGGTATCCATCCACACACATGCCTTGGTATGTCAAGGCTGCACTTAACTTGTTATTGAGTTCAACTGTTGTTGTGGCGACATCATTAATGCCTCCATCAAGCATGTAAATGGATGCGTTCAAGTCTCTTTTGGCATCAGCAAGGAGGGCCATGCAATCGTCATGGGCAACTGCCTTCTCTGGGATATCCTTGTTGATTTTGTCCAGTTCTACAATGCCGGTAGCAATCTCATCGATAGCTGCAGATACAGTTGCCTTGAAAAGATCAGTGGGTTGAGCACCAGAGGCATTTTCTTGTAAAACTTTTGATAGAATATCCCCACAACTTTGACTAAAATCTGTGGCCGCACATATTGCTCCCATAGCTCCTTCACCTTGTGGTGAAGGGGCTGGGGCTGCTGCATTATCACCCTCTTGGGGTGATGGTGCAGGAGGTGCTGCATCCCCAGACGGTGCTGTTGCAACACCATCCTCATTTGGTGGAGGAGCTGCAGCAACATCTTCATCCGAAGGTGGTGCTGTATCTGCCTCAGAAGGAGAAGATGGAGGTGGTGATGCATTAGCCTTAGGAGGTGGCGTTTCAGGTGTGGCTGGTTCTTTTGGAGGAGGTGTTGATGCGTTTTTGTTAGATTTGCTGGCGGAGGCATCAGCACTCTTGTTCTTAAACACAACAATATAGACAACAGCACCAGCAACAGCAATGAGAATGAGGAGTAGCAATACAACAGCAATTATGATCCTCTTCTTCATCTTTTGTTGCCTTTCGAGCTTTCTCCGCTCAGAAATTTGATCAAAATCTTGAAACGCCATTTTGGATTGAGTCCGGAATAGAGACAGAGATTAAAAAGATCTCTGCCCTGGATCCCAAGCCAAGGCAGAGATGTTACACCGAGAGCTTTTCTTTGGTGTTTTATTTGTTATTATTTTTGTTTTCCCTCTGTTTATTCCTCTTATTCACTTGAACTTGACAAATTGGTCAGAGTTACTTGAGTGTGTAAATTTGACAACCATGATTTGAGTAAGGAAATGGAAAAAAGAAGTCTGGAGTAGAGAAATTTTAGGAATTGTTATTTGGAGTCCAGACAGTTAAAACTTCCTAAACAATGGGTGATCCATGTTTTTTCTTTCCATTCAAAACTCCATAAAAAGTTCCATTCCATCCAATTCCCGTTTTTCCTTTGACACCTATCATTTTATCTAATTAACACATTACGTACATATATATTTACTCTTTATTTTTTGGCTTGCGGAAATAATATATTTAATCAGTTAATTAGAGGAGAATATTTTTATATATGTACATGTTTTAATGGAGAGAGTCATGAATAAAGAAGTAAATTTAACATGCTATTTTAAATACAGAATTAAATACTATTGCCTCTCTTTTAGTGTTTTTATTTATCTTGAAGCTAATATTGAATTGCTTGTAAACAACTTTGAAGTTATTTTCAGGAATTGTTGGATTACTTGAATCAAAATGTTACTCAAACGTCAACGATTAATTAAGCCAATTTCCTTATAGCCACATAATCTTGTTACGAGGAGTAAAACCATAAGAAAAACATACTTTTACTGATTGTAACGCTTGTCTAATAACGCCACATTGCTCTTTGACAAAGAAAACCTTGATAACAACATTTTTCTAGGGGTGTCAATGTTCATTGACAATCGATTGAACTAATCGAATTGAACGTTATAGAATCAATCATATCTTTTATAATAAAATTAAATTATATGTTTCGATTTCCAAATCTAGAACCCTATAAGTAGATATGTTTTTAATATTACACTAAAACAACAAAAACAAAAGAAATTTTGAACTGAATAAGTTTGTATTTATAAAATACGTTTTAAAAAGTTTTCAAAATAACAAAGCATTACAATTTTTTTATCTTGCGCCTTGGGATGGAAGCACTTACAAGTAACGTACACTTACATGACTTCTCGAATGACAAGAATGGTGACACTTGGACTTTGGTCGCTCGCAAAAGACAAAAGTATCAAGAGACATCTAAACTGTGACTTTTAAATGTCTACATAAGATCTAGTGGAAATCAACTTCATATATGCAAAAGCATAAAATCCAAATCCAACACCAAATTGAAGTGCAACAAGGCTTCACCACAAAGGGTTAGAAGAAAAATTGCATTGATAGAATTCTTCCCCCAAATGCTCCTTGATGCACGACTCTAAACTGCAAGTTTAATCGCTCCTCGATGCACGAGCCTAAACTGCAAGTTGAAATGCTCCTTAATGCACGAGCCTAAACTAAATGTTACTCTTGGACTACATGAGTTTAAATTGGATACGACCCAAAGAAAAATAATAATGAAGAAAATTATGGGTTTATCCATTCATCACACTCTTTGAAATATAGAGGCATACATAGTTGAAAGAAGATGAAAATTTGTGATGAAGTAAAAAGAAAAGAAGAACTTTATTGCTCAAATATTGCAAGAGTTTGATACATCAATGGATACAAAAAAGGGTGACACGGAGATGACTATACCTCATCATTTACAAAACCTAAGTCATGAAAATAATCAGAAGCCAAGTCTTGTTGACGATTTATCTTGAGTGCCCCATTTAATTTTGAAAATGTTGGTTTAAGATTCTATGAGAGAAGCCGTCTTCCTTGAAATAAAAGAGAGGCTCCAATCACCTTAATAATTATCTATGATGAGCTTTGAGAAAATATAAAAATCAAGTATGTGTGGTTCTTGGAAAAGGAGTAGATTCATGATGGACATGATCGACTACAACAAATCTTTCCTTCACATGAAGGTGTTGCTTGCTGCCCGTGGCTCAGAACTTCAGAACATCCACATCTTGTGCATCATCTTAGTCTGATATCGAGACCCTTTGAGCTACCTTGCAAGCTTGAAAAAGAAATCAAGAAGAAGAAAATAAGATTCATGAAGCATGCTGACCAAAGACACGACGTGCCAGATCATAGTGTCAACTTCAATTATTTGTTTAGGCTGATTTAATCTTCCATGTTTGTAAGAGATGTACTCCTTGAGGTTTGGTTGTCTATATGATTAAAAAGCTCACGATTTGGACGCTCTAGGCTCAAGATACGCAAGATTGCGCAAAGTTGCACAGACGTCTTAACTTTAATTAATTATATGCACAAATACAGAAAGTAATTAGACATAATTTTTGTATATGTTGTAGTTCTTGGTGTCCTCTTTCCAATGAAGTAAGAATATCATGATTCCAATGTCCTATTCCAAGTTTTGAATTTTCTACCACAGACGTGCAAAGCTGAAGAGCCGAGCAAGACAGAATTGTGAGTTGACTTCGAAGCAATATCTGTACCAATATGTAAATCCTTTGGCCTTGATTTTTAAACGTGTTGTAGTTATTTTAAACATATTTCCAATGGAACAAGAAGATCATTATTTCGGCTTTCCTACTCCGAGTTATGAATTTTCTATTACATACATGTGAAGCTAAGGAGCAGAGCAAGACAGAATTATGAGCTGACTTCGAAGCAATATCTTACCAATCCATAAAGCCTCTGGCCGTGATTTCTTTTCATATTGTATTTCTTTAAGTCTTTTTCCAACGGAACAAGAAGATCATGATTTTGGCATTCCCATTCCGAGTTATAAATTTTCTACCAGAGATGCGCGAAGCTGAAGAGCCGAGCAAGACAGAATTATGAGCTGACTTCGATGCAATATCTGTACCAATTCATTAAACCTTTGGCCGTTATTTTTACACGTATAGTAGTTCTTCGAGTTTTATTTTCAACGGAACAAGGATCTCCTGATTCCAACGTTTCTACTAAGAGTTATTAATTTTATACTACAGACGCATGAAGCTGAAGAGCCGAGCAAGACAGAATCATGAGCTGACTTCGAAGCAATATATGTACTAATCCATAAAGCCTTTGACCGTGAGTTTTACATATATCGTAGTTCTTCAAGTTGACTTTCCAATAGAACAAGAAGCTCATGATTTCAAAATTCCTACTCCGAGTTATGAATTTTCTACCACATCCCCGCAAAGCTACAAAATAGACATCACATTTGGATGTCGACTTCAAAAATTAATTCTAATCAATCAGGGTGGAGTTTTGATCTGTAATTTTGATATATGGAAGGAAAGAAAAGCTGCAAAACAGACATATCAGATTTGGAAATTGACTTGAAAAATTAATTCTAATCAATCTGGAGGGAATTTTGATCTGAAATTTTGATATATGGCAGGAAATTGAGTTTCATTTCTGTAGGATCAAGCAGCTCAAAATTCTATTCCTCCTACATCAGGGAATACATATTTTCGGGAGAGGTGCCAAGTGTTTACTCAGCAAAGTCTGAAAGGGCTACTCCTAGTGTCAATCTCACCAAGCCAGATGGAATGCGGTCACTCTTAGCCTTGCCAAGCAGTAAGAAAGTGACACATGAAATCGTTCAACGTGATATCTGGTGGATCTTTTTGGTCAGATCCTTCGTTCTAAGGCCACCAGTTCGTCCGGCTAGCAAGGCTAATGACATGGCGAAGAGGAGGAGAACCTGCAGAGAACTATAGAACTATATAAAGGCAAAGTTGATGATTAAAAAATTAGGTACAATGCACCTCTTTTTTTAAGGTTAACAGTCCGAACTTGAGTTGAATTTGCAAGATAGTCAAAACGCGTTTTGAACGCATAGTCAAAAAAGAAACAAAATGCATTTTGAACGCGTAGTCAAAAAAAGGAACAAAACGCGTTTTGAACGCGTAGTCAAAAAGGGAGGTTCAATACGCGGATTTTACGCGTTTCTAGTTTTCTATAAATAGAAGACCTCTTGCCCTCATTTATCCCATCCCAAAAAGAGAGAGTAAGAATACAAAGAGAGTTATACACCAAGATAAATATTTTAGTCTTGAGTGTCCTCTTTAGTAGTTGTTCCTTTTACAAGAGAGAAGTGTTTATTGTTGTTTTCTCCTTGTATTTGAGAGCTGTGTACTCCATATTAAAATAGTGAGATCCTTCTACCCCGTGATTTTCCCCCTCTATCTTTTAGAGGGGTTTCCACGTAAAATTCTCGTGTCCAATTTATTTTTATTATTTTCATCATATCAAACTTTAGTTATGGTGCTTCATCCCCCCAACAGTGGTATCAGAGCCCTCGGTTATTCTGTCTATTTTATGCGAAGGTACTATCAGTGAATAGTAACTTTTCGTGAATAGTAAAATTCGGTAAATAGTACTATTCACGTAAATAGTAAATTTCGGTGACGGTGCAGTTTGTCACGGTTGTTCGCAAAATTATTCAGAAACGATCTAGAAGGGTGTGAAGCAAATAACAATGTCGAGTACAACAAAGTTTGACGTTGAGAAATTCAATGGGACTAATTTCTCATTATGGAAAATGAAAATAAAAGCAATACTGAAAAAAGATAATTGTTTAGCTGCAATTGAAGGCAGACCCACAGACTTTGTTGATGACAGCAAGTGGAACGACATAGACAGCAATGCAGTTGCTGATCTATACTTGGCACTAGCTGATCAAGTGTTGTCTAGTGTGGCGGAAAAGCGGACGGCGAAAGAAATATGGGATACTCTTACGGGGTTGTATGAGGCCAAGTCTTTGCATAATAAAATCTTTTTAAAAAGAAGATTGTATACTCTTCGAATGGCAGAGTCCATGTCAGTTACTGAACACATCAATACTTTGAATACTCTGTTTTCGCAACTTACAACAATGGGTTGCAAAATAGAGGGGACTGAATGTGCGGAGCTTCTACTTTAAAGTCTGCCTGACTCGTATGATCAACTCATCATCAACCTGACGAACAATACAGACAGTCTAGTTTTTGATGAAATTGCAGCCGCTGTCTTGGAAGAAGAAAATCGGCGCAAAAATAAGGAAGACAGACAAGCAAGTTCGCAGCAAGCTGAAGCTTTGATGATGGTGAGAGGAAGACCAACGGAACGTGGCCCCAGTGGGAGTCACAATCATGGCAGATCTCAATCAAGAAGTAAGAAGAATATCAAGTGCTACAACTGTGGCAAGAAAGGGCATTTCAAGAAAGATTGTCGGTTCAAGAAGAAGAGTGAAAACCCTGAGCCATCAAATGCTCAAGGGAATGTTGCATGTACCTCGGATGATGGCGATATTTTATGTAGTGAGGCAATATCAAATAATGAAGGCAGAAAATATTTCGCTGATGTCTGGATCATGGACACAGGAGCAACATGGCACATGACTTCCAGGAGAGAATGGTTCCATCAATATAATCCTATCTCAGGAGGGTCTGTGTTCATGGGAAACGATCATGCTTTGGATGTTATTGGTATTGGGTCCATCAAAATAAAGATGTATGATGGCACGGTACGCACCATCCAGGAGGTACGACATGTAAAAGACTTGAAGAAGAATCTATTGTCTTTAGGACAACTAGATGATAATGGATGTTCGTATAAGACTCATGGTGGAGTCATGAGAATATCCAAAGGAGCGCTTGTAGTGATGAAAACAGAAAAACTTGTGGCAAATCTATATGTGCTTAAAGGTGAAACACACCAAGAAGGAGAAGCATCAACCGCGTCAGCAAGTTCATTTGAAGAATCAACGATGATGTGGCATCGTAAACTTGGCCATATGTCAGAACGAGGTTTGAAGATTCTTGCTGAGCAAAAATTTCTTCCAGGGCTCAAAAAGGTATCACTACCCTTTTGTGAGCATTGTGTTACCAGTAAGCAAAATAGACTGAAGTTTAGCAGTTCCTCTGCTAAGAGCAAGGAAATACTAGATCTGGTTCACTCTGATGTCTGGCAAGCACCGGTGGAGTCTCTAGGAGGAGCGAAATATTTCATATCATTTATCGATAATTACTCCAGGAGAAGTTGGGTGTATCCAATCAAGAGGAAGACAGATGTTTTTTCAGTTTTCAAAGAATTCAAAGCGCGGGTGGAACTTGAATCTGAGAAAAAGATCAAGTGTTTGAGGGCAGATAATGGAGGAGAATACACTGGTGATGAATTTAATAACTTCTGTAAACAAGAAGGTATTAAACAACAGTTCACAGTGGCATATACTCCACAACAAAATAGAGTAGCAGAGCGGATGAACAGAACCTTGTTGGAACGGACAAGAGCTATGTTGGCAACTGCAGGGTTGGAAAAACCATTTTGGGCAGAAGCAGTCAAAACCGTCTGTTATGTGATCAATCGGTCACCATCAACTACAACTGATCTGAAAACGCCAATGGAGATGTGGACAGGAAAACCAGCTGATTATTCTCGCTTACATATATTCGGAAGTCCTGCTTATGTTATGTACAACACCCAAGAAAAATCGAAGTTGGATCCAAAATCCAGGGAATGCATTTTCTTAGGGTATGCTGATGGAGTCAAAGGGTATCGCTTGTGGGATCCCACAGCCCGCAAGGTGGTAATCAGCAGGGATGTTGTATTTTTTGAAAACAAGATACAAGCAAAAGAAGGTAGCACTTCAAAAGAAAAATCAGAGACTACTACAATTGAAGTTGAAGAAATAGAAGAAGTTCCAGTTTCTTCTGAAGTAGCACTAGAGCACGAAGAACAAGAGCAAGCTGAGATCGAAACTCCACAAGTTCGACGGTCAACTAAGGAGAGAAGAGAACCAGCTTGGCACTCAGATTATTCTATGGAGAGTAATATTGCATACTGTCTACTAACAGAAGATGGAGAGCCTTCAACTTTTCACGAGGCTATGAAAGGCCAAGAATCATCTCTGTGGGTAGCAGCAATGCAAGAAGAAATTGAAGCTCTCCATAAAAATAAAACATGGGATCTTGTTCAATTACCACAAGGAAGGAAGGCCATTGGAAACAAATGGGTCTACAAGATCAAACGCAATGGTAATGATCAAGTGGAGAAGTATCGTGCAAGATTGGTGGTGAAAGGATTCGCTCAGAAAGAAGGTATAGACTTCAATGAGATATTTTCTCCGGTGGTTCGACTCATAACAATTCGAGTGATCCTGGCGATGTGTGCTACATTTGACTTGTACTTGGAGCAGTTAGATGTCAAAACTGCATTTCTTCATGGAGAACTTGAAGAAGAAATTTATATGCTCCAACCAGAAGGTTTTGAAGAACATGGAAAAGAGACCTTGGTTTGCAGGTTGAACAAATCTCTATACGGTCTCAAACAGGCGCCAAAATGTTGGTATAAGAGATTTGATTCCTTCATTATAAGCCTTGGATACAACAGACATAGTTCAGATCCTTGTGTTTATTACAAGAGATTTGGTGATGAAGATTTTGTTATTTTGCTGTTGTATGTTGATGACATATTGGTAGCAGGCCCCAACAAAGATCGTCTCACAAATTTAAAGGCACAGTTGGCTAGGGAGTTTGAAATGAAGGACTTGGGACCAGCAAACAAGATTCTAGGGATGCAAATTCACCGAGACAGAGATAATAGGAAGATTTGGCTTTCTCAAAACAACTACTTGAAGAAAATCTTGAGACGCTTCAAGATGCAAGACTGTAAGTCAATTTCTACCCTACTTCCTATTAATTTCAAGTTATCCTCAAGTATGTGTCCTAGCAATGAAGCAGAGAGGATGAAGATGTCTCGAGTACCGTATGCATCAGCAGTGGGAAGTTTAATGTTCGCTATGGTATGTACAAGACCTGACATTGCACAAGCAGTGGGAGTGGTTAGTCGATACATGGCTAATCCTGGAAGAGAGCATTGGAATACTGTTAAGAGGATCTTGAAATACATCAAGGGTACCTCAGATGTTACAATGTGTTATGGAGGATCAGACTTTAATGTTAAAGGTTATGTTGATTCAGATTATGCAGGTGATCTTGATAAAAGCAAGTTCACCACAGGTTATGTGTTTACTCTTGCTGGAGGAGCTGTAAGCTGGGTTTTAAAACTGCAATCTATCATGGCTATATCTACGACGGAAGCAGAATATGTAGCAGCTACACAAGCTAGCAAAGAGGCAATATGGATGCAGATGTTACTAGAGGAGCTCGGGCACAAACAAGAGAAGGTTGCTTTGTTTTGTGACAGTCAGAGCGCTTTGCATCTCGCAAAGAATCCGGCATTTCATTCAAGGACAAAGCACATACGAGTTCAGTATCACTTTGTTCGTGAGAAGGTGGAAGAAGGCAGTGTGGATATTCAGAAAATTCACACTAATGACAACCTGGCAGATATGTTTACGAAGCCGATCAACAGTAACAAGTTCATATGGTGTCGATCTTCTATTGGCCTAGCAGAAATGTAACATTGCAGTAATTGGGTAGAAAGGATGGTGTGAAGACTTAATTGATTCTCAATTAAATCTTCAAGTGGGAGAATGCAAGATAGTCAAAATGCGTTTTGAACGCGTAGTCAAAAAAGAAACAAAACGCGTTTTGAATGCGTAGTCAAAAAAAGGAACAAAACGCATTTTGAACGCGTAGTCAAAAAGGGAGGTTCAATACGCGGATTTTACGCGTTTCTAGTTTCCTATAAATAGAAGACCTCTTGCCCTCATTTATCCCATCCCAAAAAGAGAGAGTAAGAATACAAAGAGAGTTATACACCAAGATAAATATTTTAGTCTTGAGTGTCCTCTTTAGTAGTTGTTCCTTTTACAAGAGAGAAGTGTTTATTGTTGTTTTCTCCTTGTATTTGAGAGCTGTGTACTCCATATTAAAATAGTGAGATCCTTCTACCCCGTGGTTTTTCCCCTCTATCTTTTAGAGGGGTTTCCACGTAAAATTCTCGTGTCCAATTTATTTTTATTATTTTCATCATATCAAACTATAGTTATGGTGCTTCCTCCCCCCAACAGAATTCTCGTTCAAAAAGAGTTCTTAACTAATTCCGGCACCAAGAGGCCCAATCAAACTGGCATTGCTGTGTTAATTGATTTTCAATTTGTGTGAATTCAATTTAAGTGCAAAGTCTATGCAAACACACACAAAAAAAAAGAAGAAGGAATGAAGTTGTTCAAGTAGCCGTACGCCGCTAATGAAGGAATTTTTGATGTGTCAAAGATAGAGATATTATAATTGCCAATACATATAAAAAAGGATTCAAATGAGAGTTTTGCTTAAATGTCAGATTGCAAGTGAAAATAATCAAGTGTGTTGTCATACGTGGAGTACACAATAAATTATAGTTGCTCTACATTTGAAAATGGACTTCTTTGCAAAGAAAGTGATCAAAGCTATTTTGGAATCAAAATGATGCACAAGTTACACTTCACAACAAGTGTGAACGCACATTAAAAAGGTGAAAACGAAATATGTCGGCTCTTTGTCTTCAGATGCTTCAAGCCTCGTCTCATTTCATTAAATCTACACTTAACAAATTTTGAAGTAGGGATATCTGTAGACACATAAATTTTGTTGGATTCAATTCATATAAAATTTGGATTAAATCCAGGTTTATTTGGTTTGAATAATTAATTTGGGCTTCAAAAATCAATAAGTCCATTTTATTAAGGGAAACTTACATAAATATACAATATTAAGAAAATATTTACCATTTACAGCAATAAATATTTTTTTCAGTGAACACTTATAATACATTTATAATACAATTTTAATACATATTGCAGAGAACTATTTATAAAACATATATAATACAAGTTTTATAGATGGATAATACATTTATCACATATTTTAATAGATTTATAATACTTTATGTTAGTTCTTACTACACAAACATAATATATATTTTAAAACACTTATAATACATTTATATTGTATGCATAATTCACTTTTAATACAAGTGTAGATTTATCATAGTATTGCTATATATTGCTATAAATAATAATAAATAAAAAATATCGCTAAAATTGGTAATTAATTTTTAAAAAGCACTCAATCAAGTAATTTTTCCTTTTATTAATTTCAAGTCCAAATTCCATTCATCATAAGGCCCAAGCTCATGCCACATGTCATTGTGACTTGGCATCCATTTAAATTCAAGATCAACAAGAGGATGACATGTATTCAAATGATTTGACAATCCTGCCAACGTTCAACAACCAATCAAAAAGCAACCTTATCACATAATATTTGTGATAAGCTGGATGACTTAAATGAACCAATCAAAATAAGGCAAAAGAGTTCAACCACATTTGAACTGCCTCTCTCCTACAACTATAAATATGATGGTTACATAATTTTCTTAGAACATTCTGCGAGCATTGGGGAAAGCTACAACATCAACTACATAGTCCTTTAAAGAAGTGGTCAACAGAGTTCTTCTTGGCGATTAACTTGAAACGACAAAGTGCTTTTCGATATTTTTGGAGACCAAACATTTTTTAAGGAAGTATACATCATCCTACATTCGAGAACTATACTACTTCTGGCCATCAAATTACAGAAACATATTAGGAGAGAAGAATCGAGAGAACAACAGAATTGTACTCATTAAAGATTTATCTATAAAATTACTTTTTTATTTATTTATTTTGATTGCAGTTAATTTTCAGCACTATGAAAATTTATTGGGAATATATCCCATGGACAATGACTCAACATATGGATTGAAAGCATGCGATGAAATCAAAACTTCAAATCCAAGACTATACAACACACCGGACATGCTCCTACATTCCTAGCCGCACCTTAGCTCAAGTCCATGGCTATGTGGCTCACATAGGGATAGAAATGGAGCAAGGTGAGGTGCGGGGGCGGGGGTTGGGGCGGGGCAAATTGAAGTTTTACTCGAGGCTAGAAGGGCGGAATATTTTCTACCTCTTTGCACAAAAACAGACTTGGATGACTCAAGATATGGATTGAAAAGCATCCGATGAAATCAAAACTTCAAATCAAAGGCAATGCAGCACACCAGACATGCTCCTACATTCCTTGTCGTACCTTAGCTCAAGTCCAAGGAAATGTAGCTCACTTAGGGATAGAAGTGGAAAAAGGTGGGGTGCGGGGGTGGGAGCAGGGCAGGTTGAAGTTTTACTCGAGGCTAGAAGGGTGGAATCTTTTCTACCTCTTTGCATAAAAAGAGACTGAGATGACGAAGTCTATGCATCTTGACTCCTCCCCATTAGTTTTTTTTCCTATTTTTAAACCCGTCCCACCTTGCTTATATCTATTTTATTTCTTCATTTTGTTATTTTGCTAAAACAAACAAATTTAACATTTAATTATATATTTTCTTTTAAAGAGTGAAGACCTAGTTACCCTCAATTGTTATTTTGATAAATCACATAAATTTAGCAGTTTCTCGACCTCTCCATGGAATTATATCATAAATAAATTCAATTTGGTTTATAAATAATTTCAAATGAATTTCCAGTACTAAGAACTATGCAATTTCATTCTATCTACAAACAAAATCTAATTTCTAGCTCTTAAATCTGAGAGCATTGAGAGAGTCGAGCGAAAGAAAAATGTTCAAACCCTCAACCTGCTTAATTTTCTAACAATAGGTACTCAGTAGGCATGATAGGCCACTTGCGCTTGAAAAGCTAAGGCAATAAAAAAGATAGAATCTGACAAAGGAGATGTACACGAGTGTAAAGAACTAAAAGAACTAAGTACAAATGAGATATGCTACCCCACCATAATTAATGTTCCTGACTCAACAACGCAGTCGAAATTCCCATACAAGGTCATTATGACAAAGAGTGGGTCCCACAACCAAGTGTTATTTTTTAATTGAATTCCACAAGGACCATAGGATTCGACCGGAAGCCTCACGAAGTGCATGAAATGTCATTTCAGACCAAATTTGACATTCTGGAACTAACTGTGTTGATGGAATTTTTATTTGAGCATATTTTCAAGAATGTTGATCAAAGTCAAACTTAGGCTAAATTTTAAAGGCTAAAATACCTAATGGTCTAAACTCACCCAAAAACCTCGAAACTCATGCCAACTATTCTACTAGCCTAAAATGGCCATTTGGAGCTGATAAAACTGTCAAAATTCTATTCTGAGGTCTTTTACTTGAAGTTTTGACCTAAATAATCTTTTCAAGTTTCAGAAGCTCCAAAGTAGGAAAACGAGTTTAAAACCCAAATGAAAGATTAGGCAATCGAATAGTTAGTGCTGACAAGTTATGAATGACTTTGGATCATTATAGGAACACTATAAACGATGAAATGAATGCATTATCACAAAAATTACCTGGAGAGTCATTACAACATCCGCTACTAAATGAATTTTCATCTGCAAAAATAAGTGTTAAGAAGTACCGAGGGCTCAGATAAGCTGGGGAACTGCTCCCATATCTACTGCTCGATCTTCCATGTAGCCTCCCTGATTGGACGATGCCTTCAATAAACCTTAACCACAAGAATGGCTATGGATTGAAACTTCCTTAAATATGTGGATTAGATGGTAATTGGCTCCTCAACAAAGGTGAGATGATCCTCTAACTCTATTTAGTCATATTAGAGTACATACGAATCATCCGCAACATACCAGCGCTGTATTAAAACATGAAAAACTAGATGAATAGATGAGAAAGCTAGAGGAAAGGCTAACTCATAGGCAATATCACCAATGTCCTCAAAATCTCAAAAGGCCTAATATATTTGGAGCTAAGCTTACCCTGCCTCCCAAATCTCATCACGCCCTTCATGGGCTATACTTAGAGGAACAGTCTATCACCAAAAACAAATCTCAATGGTCAATGCCTCAATTTGCATAACTTTGGTGTCTACTCTGAGCTTTCTTGGGCCTATTGTTAAACCAATTAATCAGATAGCGACAATGCCTACTATATAAGGCCTTAAACAGGGCCATCTAAACTAAAACGACAGTTGTTATTGTATGCAAACTTTGCCAAAGGAAAATATTGGTCCTACTGACCTCCAAAGTCCAATACATAGGCCCGCAACATAATCTCAAGAACCTAAATAGTATGCTCCGACTGACCATCAATCTATGAGTGGAAACCTGTGCTAAGATCGACTTGGGTGCCCAACTCCTCTTGAAAAGTCCTACAAAAGATGGAAGTAAACTGTAAACCCTTATATGAGATAATAGATATTGACACCCCATCAAGATGAACCACCTCCCAAATGTAGATACAAGCCAATCTCTTGGCACCGAAGGAAGTATAAATTGGAAGAAAGTGTGTTGACTTGGTCAATCGATCAACGATGACCCAAATACTATCAGCACCTCTAGAAGTCTGAGGCAACCCCACAATAAAGTCCATGGTGATATGCTCCTATTTCCACTCAATAATGGCTAATCTCTAAAACTCAACACCAAGCCTCAAATGCTCGGCTTTCACCTACTAACAACCCAAATAATGAGACATATAATCTACAATGTCTCTCCTTATACTGCTTTACCAAAAATGCTGCCTCAAGTTACTATACATATTAGTAGTGCCCGAATGAATAAAGTATCTGGATCATGGGCTTTAGTAATAATTAAGTCGATCAAACCCCCAAATCTCAGAACACATAGGTGACAATCAAACCTCCATATCCCATCTAGATCAAAGGTAGCCTAACTGGCTTCACCTCTAAAAACACAATATCAGGGGGGCTACCAACTACTCATCCTCAAACCATCGACCATAAATCTGATCTAATAGTGATGACTGAACTCCTACATAGGCTAGCACATGTCCGAAATATAAAATATCAAGTTGAATCATCCTGTTGGCTAAGGAATGAATGTCCAAAGCCAAAGGTTGATCCACAAAATATAGGAAGGATAGACTACCCATACTCACTTCCTTCTAACTCAAGGAGTACGCTACTACATTCACCTTGCCTAAATAGTAGAGAATAGAGAGGCCGTAGTCCTTCTAGAGCTCAATCCAATGACACTACCTCAAATTAAGGTCTCTCTGGATAATAATGTACTGAGGCTCCTATGATCAGTGTAGATATTGCAACAAACTCCATATAAGTAGTGCCTCAAAAACTTAAGCGCAAAACTATTACAGCCAACTCCAAGTCATTAGTTAGGTAGTTGCGCTTATGCAACTTAAGCTTCCTTGACCCATATGCTATAATCCGACCATGCTGCATCAACACACAACCCAAACCAATGTCAGATGTGTCATAATATACTGTGAAGTCCTCGCCCTCTACTAGAAAAGTCAATGTGAGAGTGATGGTGAGTAGTTCCTTGAGCTTCTAAAAGCTTAACTCACACTCCTCAAACACTTCAAATAGAACATCCAAGCGAGTCAACTAATTCAATGGTGCTTCAATGGTAGAGAAGCCCTAAAAAAGAGATGATAGTAACGAGCTAGTTTGACTAAGATATGAATCTCAGTATTAAAGGTGGGCCTAGCCCAATCATGAATATCCTTCAGCTCAATCCAACTGCACTGCCTCAAATTAAGGAACCTCTAGCTCATAATATACTAAATACTCCTATGATCAGTATTGTCACGACCCTAGCCTATTGTCTAGATGCGATACACTGAATGAGACACCCGGAGGTAACTCACCCAAGCCTCTTAACATTCATTTATAATTTCATAGGTAATGACATTCAAATAATAAGCGTAAATAAAAGGGAAAAATGGGACTTAGAGGAAACATTCAAATGAGAATCCAACTAGTAAAACCTTACTTATACATGTCCAATAATACCTGTACATCATAGACTTGGTGGGGGCTAGGACATGGTGCTAGATCACCTTCAAGATAAGTGTCAAAAATTTCCAAAAAGGTAACCAAAGTCTTTACATATCATAAGCTAGAAAAGATAGGAATATTTTACCAAAACATACAAACTCACCAATAATAGTAGCCTTCTATGAATCCTACTAGCCACGTGGAGGTGAGTATGGAGAAACGCTGGTCTCTACATGGTGATATCATGTAGGTAGTACAGTGTGTATTGTAATGAAAAAAATTATGACATTTATAAGTAAAGTAGATAAGTGAGTGCATACATGGATAATCAAGTAATAATGATTTGAAACATTCATTTGTGGGAAGATGACTACAACTGATATTTAAGACCATGCGAGCTATTATATGAAATCAAATATAACACCCTACATTAGCACTGGGAGACTACTTGCGGGGTAGAACTCCGTCAACTTCATTTATTTCTTGAATATTTAGGGCTATTGTAGATCCACTAGCCTAAGCCTATAAGGGCTCCTATGCTGGCACATAGTTAATAAGATAAGGGGTTGCTACTAGGATTCCCTTACTTGAGAATGGAGGAAACCTTGAGAGAAATGGTTTTTGTTTGAGGGATTTAATATGAGGAATGTGGGATTTGGAAGGTTTAGGGTTTTTCAATAGGTTAGATTCAATCCCTAAAATGACCTAACTTTGCTGATAAAACACAGAAAAATACCAAAATACCCTTTTTAAAATTGGCCAAACTGGGCTTTACGGAGGACCTATCACGATGCGTGATCATCACCATGGCTCATGGTGGTGTTTTATGGTAATTGACTTAGAGGAGAAATTTTTAGGGTTTGTAGGAAAAGTCTCAGTACTTCCTCACGTAGACCTTCACAGTCTGTGGAGGGCTTCATGGTTGTGAACTATGGTCGTGGTGCAGGACTTGTAGGAGGGCCTACATGAATGATCACTATGGATCACACCACGTTCTGTGAAGAGCTCCACGACCTGTGGTGGTCAATCATGGTCCCTACCTTGGAAAGTTTTCCAAGGGCTTTAGGGGAAGGGTCACCACGAAGAGCACTACTTATTGTGGTCCCTTCCTTGCAGGACTCACTTTCAGGATCACCCCCACGGTGGCTCTCCACAAGGCTGTGGTGCGGACCACGGCCTGTGACGACCTTCGTGGTCATCAATTGGTGCCAGTTTTCTGCATTTTTCTAGGATTTCATCCTTTCTTCCTTGTTTTAGGACTTTCCAACTTTTGGGGTCTTATGATATCCCACTTGAGAATATTCATCCTCAAGTGAAATTTAACTAGCATAGAAAGGACACGGAATGAGGACTGGCAACCCAGCATGAAATACAATGACACTTTGAAATGCATAAAACAAAAGATCTTTAAACTTAGCATAAAACATGACTTTAAAATTCAATTTCATGAACATGCATGCAGTGAAGACTTAGGAAAATCTGAAACGTAGGAGTCTAAAATATTTGAGCATGATTCACTTAGTACCTTAATCTTGAGTAGAATGAAAGAGATGAGGGTATTGCTTCATCATATCCTCTTTCGCTTCTCATGTAGTTCTTTCAACTTGTTGATTTCTCCCAAGGACTTTGATGGATACAACTTCTTTGTTCCTCAATCTCTTAACTTGCCGGTCTAAAATTTCAATCAGGACCTCTTTATTGGTCATGTTTTCTTTAACATTCACTACTTCTAATGGGACAATAGAAGTAGGATCACCCACACATTTTCTCAACATAGACATATGGAACACCGAATGAACCAAAGGCATTTTCAAAGGCATTTTCAACTCATAAGAAACCTTACCAACATGTCTCAAGATTCTATAATACCCTACATACCTAGGGCTCAATTTCCTCTTCTTACCAAACTGACTACACCCTTCATGGGAGAAACCTTCAAGTACGCCCAATCATCCACACTAAACTCAAGATCCTTTCTTTTAGTATTAGAATAAGACTTTTGATAATTTTAGCCTTTTTCAACCTTTCTATAATGACTCTTACCTTCTCCAAAGCATAAAGCACCAAATCGGGACCCAACAAGGTCATCTCACCCACTTCGAACCAACCAACTGGTGGCCTATGTCATTTCCCATACAAAGCCTCAAACAGTGCCATCTTAATACTTGAGTGGAAGCTAGTATTATAGGAGAATTCAATAAGCGGTAGATGGTCATCCCAACTTCCTTTGAACTCCAACATACAAGCCCTTAACATATCCTCTAGTGTTTAAATTGTTCGCTCGGCTTGCCTATTAGTTTGAGGATGGAATGAGGTACTTAGTTTCACCTAGGTGCCAAGACCTCTTTGAAGCAATCTCTAAAAGTGAGAAGTGAATTGAGTACCATAATTCGAGATAATCGACAAAGTCATACCATGCAACCTTACCAACTCTCGAATATACAACTTAGCACAATCCTCGATGCTATAAGAAGTCTTGACCGATAGGAAATGTCCCGATTTAGTAATTCTATCAACAATCACCCAAATCGAATCATGACATTTCCGAGTATGAGTCAAGTCCATTACAAATTCCATGTTCACATCTTCCCACTTTGGGGATTTTGATGTCTTCTGCTAGGCCACTTGGCCTTTGATGTTCAGCCTTAATTTAATGGCAATTTGGGCATTCGACCATGAACCTTGCTATGTCCTTTTTCATGCCACCCTACCAATAAAGGTCTTTCAAGTCTTGGAATATTTTAGTGGAATTGGAGTGAATAGAATATGAAGAATTATGAGCCTTCTTCAAGATCAACCTCTTTAGGACATCCATATTCGGAACACATAATCGGTCTTGGGAGTGAAGTACCCCATATCCCCCTTGTGAAAAGACTTCTACTTTATTTTCTTTTACCAACTTCTTTAACTCTACTAATTTCGGATCAAGGTCTTATTTTGAATTAACATCATCAAAGATGATTCGGACCCTTTATGAACAGACACACCTCCATCATTGGAACTACCCAACTTTACCCCTAATTTAGCCAACCGGTGTACATCTCTCACCAACTCCGTCTTCCCTTCATCAACACAAGCCATACTCCCTATAGACATCCTACTAAGTGCATTGGAAACTACATTGGCTTTACCTGGATGATTATACACACTGATGTCATAGTCCTTGAGGAGTTCAAGCCATCTACTTTGCCTTAGATTGAGATCCTTTTGAATAAACACATATTAGAGACTTTTGGGATCGGTGAATACATCTATATGTACCCCATAGAGGCAGTGCCACCAAATCTTTAGAGAAAATACAATGACCTCTAACTCAATATCATGGGTAGGGTAATTATGTTTGTTCAACTTTAATTTCCTAGAAACATAGGCTATAACCTTACCATTTTGCATCAAGGCACAATCCAAACCAATCTTTGAAATATCACAATAAACCACAAACCCTTCTAATCCTTTCGGTAAAGTTAATATATAAGCAGAGGTAAGTTTATCTTTCAAAGTTTGGAAACTCCACTCACACTCATCCTTCCATATAAACTCTGCCTTTTTGAGTCAATTTTGTCATAGGAGATGAGATAGAAGATAACCTTTCAACGAACCTTCTATAATACTTGGCTAGACCCAAAAAGCTCCTAATATTCGAAGGAGTCAATGGTCTAAGCCAATTCCTCTCCGCCTCCATTTTCTTAGGATCAACCTTGATTCCATCACCGGACACTATGTGACCAAGAAACTCCACCTCTTTCAACGATAATTCACACTTACTAAATTTGGAAAACAATTGCCTATCCCTCTAGGTTTGAAGTACAATTATCAAGTGACTCTTATGTTCTTCCTTACCCCAAGAGTAAATCAAAATGTCATTGATGAAGACCACCATAAAATATCAAGGTAGGGTTTGAAAACCCTATTCATTAGGTCCATAAATGCAGCTGACAGATGTATCCCTAAATCCATCACAGATAATCAAAACCAGGCTCTTAATGATATGCCAACTAAAGAGGTGCTGAAAGAAGCTGTATTTTCCCTCAGTGATGTATCTGTTGCAGGTCTAGATGGTTTTAATGGCAAGTTCTTCCAAACTTGCTAGGATATCATTAGTGAAGACTTATTCAATTTGGTGAAATACTTTTTTTGTGGGCATTCTATTCCCAAGTTCATCTCACATGCTTGTTTGGTCCTACTCCCAAAAGTAGATCATCCTAATAAGTTATCAGATTTCAGGCCTATATCACTAAGTAACTTCACCAATAAAGTTATTTCAAAGATCCTATGTCTCAGACTTGCTCCTATTCTTCCTCAATTGATCTCTGAAAATCAGTCAGGTTTTGTTAAGGGAAGAAGTATATCTGAAAACATTATGTTGGCACAGGAAATCACTCATAGCATTAAAAAACCAAAGCTTGGAGATAATGTTGTGATCAAATTAGACATGGCCAAAGCCTATGACAGGGTGTCCTGGGCATTTATATGTCTAGTCATGAGAAGGTTTGGATTTGGAGAAGGATTTATTGACATGGTTTGGGGACTTATGGCTAATAACTGGTATTCAGTTATTGTGAATGGAGGTAGGCATGGTTTCTTCCACTCTACAAGAGGCCTCAAACAGGGAGATCCACTATCCCCAGCCCTATTTATTTTAGGTGCTGAGGTACTATCAAGAATGCTCAATAATCTTCATCAACACTATTTGTACAAAGGTTTCCACATGGAGAAGAAAGGTCCATTAATTAATCACTTGAGCTTTGCTGATGATATAATCATTTTCACTTCAACATGTAGTTACTCTCTCAAGCTGATCATGAAGACACTGGAAGTGTATGAGCAGACTTCAGGCCAGCTTATTAACACACAAAAGAGTCAGTGCATGATCCCTTTGAATGCTGATCCTGAGATCACTGAAAGGGTCACTTCTACCACTAGTTTCAAAACAACTCATGGCCCTATTACTTACTTGGGTTGCCCCTTATATATTGGAGGTCAAAGGATCATATACTTTACTAGTATGGTGTCCAAAGTAACATCCAGAATTAGAGGATGGCATACCAAAATTCTCAGTTATGGGGGGAGAGCTGCTCTTGTGAAGTATGTGTTGCAGTCCCTCCCAATTCATCTTTTATCTGCTGTGATTCCAACTTCCACTACACTCAAATAAATAAAGTCCCTAATAGCAGACTTCTTTTGGGGATGGGACAAAGAAAAAAGAAAATACCATTGGGCATCATGGGAGACCCTCAGCTACCCAACAGATGAAGGAGGTGTTGGCATGAAAAATCTGAAAGATGTCTGCCTAGCAATGCAATATAAACAATGGTGGATTTTCAGGTCTAAGAAGACTCTATGGGGGAGCTTTATGAGGGCCAAGTTTTGCCAAAGGGCAAATCCAGTAATCAAGAAATGGGACACTGGTCAATCAATTATGTGGAAACACATGATGACAAACAAAGCTGAGATTGAGCCTCATATACAGTGGCACCTTAACTCAGGCTCTTGCAGTTTTTGGTGGGATGATTGGCTAGGAATTGGCCCCCTAGCTTATCACAAAGAGTGTCTACCTAGACTTAACAATACCACTGTCTCCAAGTTCCTGAAGAATGGAGAATGGGATGAAGAGAAGGTGAGGCAACATGCACCACAACATATGATACAGAAGATTCTTAGTTTTTCCTTCAAGTATCAACCTAACATCCCAGATACAGCCTACTGGAAGCGGACCTCAGATGGAAACTTCACTTGTGCTTCAGCTTGGAACAAGATCAGGCCAAAAAGGAACAAAACCATGACTGACACTTATGTATGGCATAAGAATATACCTTTTAAGATATCCTTTCTAGTTTGGAGAACTCTCAGAAGCAAGTTGCCCACTAATGAAAGTATTGAGAAATTTGGTCATGCACCTGTTCAGTGCTCTTGTTGCTACAGGTCAGGATGGGATAATATAGATCATATATTCATCTCAGGACACATGGCTAGACATATATGGAATTATTTCTCTGATTGTTGGGGTATACATCACAGCAGCAGCCCCATGAGGAGCACTCTGATGAAATGGTGGTTGGTTAAACCAAATAATGAAGTCCATAAACTATTAATGCAAGCTACCCCCATATTCATCTGTTGGAATCTATGGAAGAACATATGTGCTAACAAATATAGAGGAAAAAAGTCAAGCAGTACTAGAGTGAAGTTCTCAGTTATTAAAGAACTTTACATGCTGATCTTCACAACTTTCCCTTACCTTAGCTGGCCAAGTGACTGGAAGGAGCTAATAATTATAGTGGAAAGCTGCAGTCAGGAGATGAAAATCACCCAAGTTAGTTGGCACAAACCAACTTACAATGTGGTTAAATTTAACACCGATGGAAGTGCTTTGAATAATCCTGGGAAAATTAGAGCTGGGGGCATCCTAAGAGACCACAAAGGAAACATTCTTTATGCATTTGCTGCACCACTTGGAGTTGGTTCTAACAACCAAGCTGAGGTACAGGCTGCACTTCTGGGCATTACTTGGTGCATTCAACATGGCTACAGTAGGGTCCTACTAGAGTTTGACTCTGAATTACTTGTGAAATGGCTAAAACAAGATATTACACCACCCTGGACTATCAGGAATTACATCACAGACCTGTAAGAGCTGATCATATTGCTGGATTTCTTTTAATGCAAGCACATCTATAGGGAAGCTAATTTTGTTGCAGATACACTTTCCAAGCATAGCCACAGTGTAGACATCATGGTTCAATTCTACAGTGCTCAACAGCTTCCTAAGGAAACAAGAGGATACTACATCCTAGACAAAATGGGGATGCCAAATTTTAGGAGGACAAAATTGAAGATGATCAAACAACCTCCTTGAATTGTATACCATTAATAGTAGTACAGAACTCCCTATGTATAAATTCATAGTTAGGAGTTTTGTAAAGGGGAGAGTCTCCCTTGTTTATTGCCTTCCTAGAGCAATCAACCTACCCCTAGAGGTAAGGATTAGAGTAGATAGTTTCTTTTTTCTTTTCATGCTTGATTGTGTAGGTACCAGCAGATTTGGAAAAAGGGAAAAAACAACTGCAAGCCAGGTGAGGTTTGCTTCTTGGCACAGCAGCTACAAAATGAACCAATGGATAACTTGGAGATAGCCTTGGAGCTGCAATAATGCTGTAGAGATGCAGCACAAGAATCAGCAAAGGGAATTTTCCTTTTGTTTGTTTATCTGGTGCAGGTATCATGAAGCTTTGAGCCTGGTATTGGAGTTTCAGCAGCTGAGATTGGAATTCTTGGACCAACAACCTACCATAGACCTGTAGCATCTCAGCAACATCACTTGCATATGCTACACTACAGCAGCAACAGGATCCTGCATAGGGAATCCTTTGTACTGCAAATTCAGCTTGCCTCTTACCTTTCTCAACAGCAACACCCTCCAGCAACAGATCCACCAACTTGCAACACTAAGGGAACACCTACAAGTCATTAGTTGTAGTTACTATAACTTGCAGAATTGTTTGTATGTGTGTTTTTCTATTTCTGTGCAGGTACTCCAAGACTCATTTGGAGGCAACAAGAAACTGTCTACAGGTTTGCAACAACCCCCACAACTATCACACTTGTTTGGTTCCTTGTTTGCTTGTTTGTGCAGGTAAACAAAGTCACAGACAAAGGGACATAACAACCACATTTGCAAGGGCCTCACATATTCCCATCAACTCTCCATGCATACCTGTTGCATTCATTAAACACCTGCAGCAGCCCCCTTCCATACAAGTCCTTTGGAACTCCTTGACTGTTTTCATTGATGAGAAGACAAGAAGACGGAGCTCCAACAAACACAATGCTGATTATACAACATCCACCTGGAACTCTTTGCTTGTTTACTTGCTGATGTGCAGGCATATCAAACAGCAACAATGGACCCTTCCAAAGTGCAAGGCACCTTCAGTCAAACATTTAAGCTAGGGATGCAGCCTTGGAACTCTTCCCAAGAAAGCTGGCTGCTATGGCTACATCTACTTCCTATCATTTCATCCCCCTTAGCTGCGATTGTTGTTGCTGCAAATTTCCTTGGACCTACTTGGTACGACATGTCTAAAAAGAGCAAAGATGAAAAGAATTTCCCCAACCCATGCGAGATAGAAGGTTCGTATACTTGTTCTTCCTCAATGTAGCTATGCCTGAGTCGTAGCATATTTGAATAGGACTAGTGTAGGCTACTTTCTTATTTTCTCATGGAAGGGGAGAGTCTCCCTCATTTATGCTTTATTAGTCGATTTGTACTGGAAGGAGTCCTCTCATAGGTTTACTGCTTTCTAGTTATAGTTAGCCCTTTTTTTGTTTCGGGGATGAGTTAGCCGACCTTAGTAGGTTAGCCGACTTATGAACCAACATAGGATTGGAGGTAAGGTTTTATGTCCCCCTCCTTGTTTTTTTACTTTTATTATTTATGTTAAGGCTTGGGGGTGTTGCTCAACCCCTGACTGTGCACGAGAGGTGGGAGCCTCATGTAGGGTCTGTTCCCATAAAAAAAATAAAAAAAATAAATGCAGCTGACACATTTGTCAACCCGAACGACATACCACAAACTCAAAGTAACCAAACCTTGTTTGAAATGCCATCTTAGAAATGTCGCACTTTCTTAACCTTATTTGGTGATAGCCGAACCCGAGATCAATCTTTGAGAAGTTACCCCTTGAAATTGTTCAAATTGGTCATCTATCCTAGGAATTGGATACTTGTTCTTAATGGTCACCTTATTCAATTGACGGTAATCTATGCACATCAAAAATGACCCATCCTTTTTTGTTACAAACAATACGGGAGCACCCCATAGTGAACTACTTAGCCTTATGAATCCTTTCTCCAACAAGTCCTTTAGTTGTTGCTTTAACGCTTATAGTTCTGTCAGGGTCATTTGGTATGGAAGAATAAAGATAGGTTGGGTATCAGGGAGGAGATTGATACCAAAATCAACTTCCCTTTTAGGAGGGAACCTAAGAAGGTCATTAGGAAAGACAATGAGAAAATCATTAACCATGGAGACTGACTCAATAGAAGGACTTTCAGATTTAAGATCCCTAATCCTCACGATGTGGTAGATGTAACCCTTAGAGATTAACTTTCGGGATTTAAGACAAGAAATGAACCTACCCTTCACTATCAAGTCATAACCCTTCCATTCAAGAATGGACTCATTTGGGAATAGAAACCTGAATCTACGAGTTCTACAATCTATAGAAGCATAAGATGCATGCAACTAATCCATTCCAAGAATAATATCAAAAACTACCATGTCAAGTTCAATGAGATCACAAGGAATGACTTTATGCAAGATAGACACGGGACAACCCTTATAGACCTTTCTAGCAACCATTGACTCACCAATGGGGGTAGACACCAAATAGGGCTCTACTAACATTTTAGGTAATGCATTAAACCTATTAGCAAAGAATGGAGTAACAAATGAAAAATTGGCACCCATATTTAATAATGCATACACATCAAAACAAAAGACCTTTAACATACCGATAATAACATTAGAGGCTTCCTCAACCTCTTATCTCCCATGAAAGGAACAAATACAGTTGGTGCGTTGGACTCTTTATTGAGCTTGTTGACCATGAACAATTTTTCCTTGATGCCTACAACTACTACCTCTACAATCTCGGGCTTGGTAACTCATTTACCACACTTGCAGTGTGCATTGGATCCGGCTAAGCATTCGCCTTTGTGAGTCCTCCTACACTTCTTGCAAGCGGGGAAAGCTTGAGAACTAATATTTTCCCTTGGAACCATCATATTAGCACCCTTATCCTTGTTGAATCTTAGAGGAGGAGTATTGGTGGAGCCTTGCCCCATGAATTATTGCCCACCTTGTCCCTTTCCATTACCACTATAGCCGAACCTTTGATTGAACCCTCCACCATCAACTCTAGCCCTTTTCAAATCCTGTTGACCTCTCCCTCAACTTCTCTTTCTCAATTTGTTCTTTATATCTCATGAGTCGGCAGATGTCCATCTCTTTGACTAACATGACCATCTTGCACTCTTTGGACACCAAACTAGAAACACTGGAGATAAATTTCTCATCCCTGCCCTCGGGTCGAAGACCATGAAAGGAGCATACTTAGACAATTTGGTGAACTTGAGGGAATACTCCCTCACACTAATGCTCCCTTGGAGAAGATTGATGAACTCTTGAATCTTTGCCTCCCTTAGCTCCAAAGGAAAGAAGCGGTCTAGGAAGGCACCCTTGAACTCTTCCCATTCTATAGACTTCATATCTTCACCCCTCTTAACAACCCATTATTCATACCAAATTCTTGATATCCCTTGAGTTGATAGGACATTAGCTCATTCTTCTCATTTGGAGGCACTCCCATGATATCCATAATTCAGTAAACCTCCTTAATGAATTCCATAGGGTCCGCATCTTCCTTGGAACCATCAAACTCGGGAGAATTCATTCTCTTAAAGTTCTGAATCCTAGAAGCTGGAGTAGGCACTTGAGGAGGGGTAGGAAAAATGCCATGGTTAGTTTGGTAGGCTACGGCTTGGTCCAACAAGGTGATGATGTTGCAAAATTCCCCATGTGTCACTCCTTCCTCATGATGTAAAGCTTTGGGAATTAGATGAGCTTGATCTTCATTATCAACCCATATTCTAGGTGGTAGTACCCTTCTTGAAGGCATGAACTAGAAGACACAAAATGGTTTGTTAGTTAGAGGAACTCTTAGGATAACTCTAGGGCTCGACATGAATCATGAAAGAAGGGAAAACTTATGACATGAATCATGAAAGAAGGGAAAACTTTCCTAAATGACCCATATTCTCCTATTCATAGTTATGGCGCACTTCACAACCATGAACAAGATCCTTTTTGATGTGATATGTTGGACTTTAAGAACCATTCAAAATCCGGCTTTGATACCAAGTTTGTCATGATCCAAGCCTAGGGCCTAGACGCGACACGACGAATGAGATACCCGTAGGTACCTCACCCAAACCTCTTAGCATTTATTTAGCTTTTCATTAGTATTAAAATTCAAACAATAATAGGAAGTTAAAGGGAAAATTGGGACTAAGGGGAAACATTCAAATGAGAACCCAATTAGTCAAACATTTCTTATACATGTCCAACAATACCTCTACGTCATAGACTTGGTAGGGGCTAAGACATGTCCCTAGATCACCCTTAAGATAAGTGTCAAAAACTACAAAAAAGGTAACCAAAGTTTATACATATCATAAGCTAGAAAAGATAGGAATATTATTCCTGAAATATGGGAACTCACCAATAATAGTAGCCTTCAACGAATCCAACAAGCCACGTGGAGGTGAGTTTGGAGCAACGTCGGTCTCCCTACATGGTGATATCATGTAAGCAATAAAGTATACTTTAGTACTTTAAATGTACTAAGTATGTGAGCAGTGCATAGTAATGAAAAGTATTTTGACATTTATAAGTAAAGTACATAAGTGAGTGCATGCATGGATAATCAAGTAATGAGCATTTGAAATATTTATTTATGGGAAGATGCCTACAACTGACATTTATGACCATGCGAGATATTAAATAAAATCTAACATAATCCCCTACATTGGCACGGGGAGACTACTTGCCAGGTGGAACTCAGTCAACTTCATTCATTTCTTTAACATATAGGGCTATTTGTGGATCCACTATCCTAAGCCTACAAGGGCTCTTATGTTGGCACATAGTTAATGAGATAAGGGGTTGCTACTAGGATTCTATTACCAAATCCCACCTCAATTCTCCATTCGATGCTATGTCAATCCCACAGAATAGTTTAATATAACATAAGAACATAATCATTTACATAGCTTTAGATCATCAAAACATCATTCGGTAGAATAGCTCATTAAAACTCTTCTTTGATTCACACAAAGTGAGAATCAGGCTTTCACAAGTAGAATCTATTATTTCATAGTCATTTCATCATTCTTTCATTTCGTAAGACTCCTTCAATCGTAAGCATTTGTTCATAATATTCATTTTGGAGTTAAAGCTTTCAATTTAAACTTCATTGAAATCTAATGAAACTAGGTGAGTTCTATTCAATCATCCTTTATATCATTTAAATGAATGCATAGCATGCATGAGAGTAATGTAATGCATCAATTAAAGTAAGCTTGAGACAACCCACCAATTCACTTTAAAACCCTTTTCACGCTTTCATATAAGGACATTTGATAATTCAACCATTTTATGAAATTCAGAGTCAATGTAAGCTAAGATAGCTAAATAAACTTTAAATATTCAATAATCTATACATTTGAAATCATAATATGAAAACCCATAAAATCCATAATTTAAAATGAGCTATTAGGTTTAGAAGAATATTTGGGCTCCATGGGTAGAAGAACCCATGAATGAGATCCACATACCTTGGGAAATAAAACCCTACTGCAAGCTTGAAAATAATGGAGACTTGATCTTTCTTGAGGAAACCCTACAACCTTACTTGAGAATGAAGGAGACCTTCAGAGAAAGGTTTTTTTGAGGGAGTTAATGTGAGGAATGAGGGATTTGGAAGGTTTAGTGTCTATAGATAAGTTAGATTCAGTCCCTAAAATGACCTCACTTTCCTGATAAAATACAAGAAAAGACCAAAATCCTTCTTTTAAAACAGGTTAGACTGGGCTTCACGGAGGACCCATCACAGTCCGTGATCATCACCATGACCCATGGTGGTATTCCGTGGTAACTAACTTAGTGGATAAATTTTTGGGGTTTGCAGGGAAAGTCTCAGTACTTTCTCGATGGAGACCTTCATGGTATGTAGAGGGCATCATGGTCCGTGAGTCATGGTCGTGGTGCAGGACCTGTAGGAGTGACTACCACGGAGCATATCATAGTTTTTGAAGAGCTCTATGACCTGTGGTGGTCAATCGTGGTCCCTGCGTTGAAAAGTTTTCTGAGAGATTTAGGAAAAGGGTCACCACGAAGGGAACTACGGTCCATGGCACTCACCACAGTCCGTGGTACCTTCTTTACAGGAATCACTTTCAAGATCACCCTACAGTGGCTCACCCCGAGGAGTGGTGCGGACCACGGCCGTGATGGCCTACGTGGTCATCATCTGGTGCCAGTTTTTTATATTTTTATGGAATTTCATCCTTTGTTACTCATTTTAGGACTTTCCAACTTTTGGGGTCTTGGAAGTGTAGATCTCCCAGTGAACTCCATACAGGTAGTGCCTCCAAATCTTAACCACAAAACTACTTCCACCAACTCCAAGCCATGAGTTGGGAATCTACGCTCATGCAACTTCAGATGTCTTAACACATATGCTATAATTTGACTATGCTGCATCAACACATTTCCCAAAATAATGTCAGATGCATCACAATATACTGTGTTGCCCTCGCCCTTAACTAGAAGAGTCAATATGGGAGCGGTGGTAAGTAGTTCCTTGAGCTTTTTAAAGCTCAAATCACACTCCTCATACCTCTTAAATGGAACATCCTGGCGAGTCAACCGAGTCAATAGTGCTGCAATGGCAAAGAATCCTTGAGAAAAGCAATGATAGTAACCCACTATTACGAAGAAGTTACGAATCTCAATAATAGAGTTGGGCCTAGCCCAATCTCGAATAGTGTCAATCTTCACCGAATTCACCATAATGCTATCCTTGGACACCAGGTGCCCCAATAATGCTATAGAGTCAAGGTATGGCCTGAACATATGGGTCATAAAGTCCATGAAGGTGGTAGGGGGATTAGTCAACCCAAAAGACAACACTAGGAACTCATAATGGCCGTATCGAGTCCTAAAAACACTACTCTAATCCTCAGCTGATGGTAATTAGACCTCAAGTCAATCTTAGAAAACACTGTAACACCCTAAAGCTGATCAAATAGGTTATCAATATGAGGCATTGGGTAATGATTATTCACAATCACCTCGTTCAACTGCATGTGGTCGACATACATCTATATAGTACAATCATTCTTCCTTACAAACATGACTGGGGCACCTCAAGTCGAGATACTTGGATGAATAAACCCTTACCTAATAGGTCCTCAAGCTGAACGCTGAGCTACCTGAGCTTTGTGGGGCTATCCGATAAGGCAAAATAAAATTAGGATGGGTACCTGGCTCCAAGTATATGGAAATATTAATATCACACTTTGGGGTAGGTTAGGTAGGTCTGTTGGAAACACATCTGCATATCCCTGGACTATAGGAACCAAATCAACTAAAGGGATTTCTCGACTAACATCTTGCACATAGGCCAAATAAGTTAGATACCCAGAAAAAACTAATAGCTGAGCCTACTATGCCGCAACACTAGAGGAATGCTAGACATGGCTAAGGTAACAGTTTTAGCATAGCAATCTAAGATCGCATGGTAGGAGATAACCTGTCCATGCCTAGAATTACATCAAAATCAATCATGTCTAGCAAAATAAGATCAAACCAAGTGTCATAACCCTAGATAGTTACTAAGAAAGACCGCAATACCTGATCCACTACTAAAGACTCACACACCGGGGTCAGAACATGAACCTGCTTTGTCAAGGACTCTGAACGCATACCAAATATGGGATCATAATAAAATGATATATATATATATGAAAATGTGGAGCTCGGGTCAAATAAAATTGTGGCATGCTGATGGCAAAAAAAATATATCTATGATGACGTCAAATGCCTCAGCCTCTGTCCTCGCTAGGCTACATAGAAATAGCCCTGGACATCTCTTCCCAGTGCGTCTGACCTATCACCTACACTACCTCCCCGTGCTCCACCTCTAGCACCCTGTCGGTCGCCCTAATAATCCTAATCCTGACCATCACTTCAAGCTGGAGGGGGTACCACTGAAATTGACTTGGTTGCAGTAGAAGCTAGAGCAACTATACTACGATATTGGCAATCCCATGACCAGTAGTCTAGCTCGCCACAGTCATAGAAATCTTGGGAGAAATAATCCATATGAAATTGACCATCACGAACTGTAGACCTTGGTTCTAATCCCCTCGAACTCTTGCCGATGCTAGAACTACTTGTATGGTGATGGCTACTCTTTGAAATTGATTATGCCACTTGAACAACCAGATGGATTGAAACTGACCTAGATCAAGTCTTTCTATAGCTGCCCTGGTGGCAAGCCCTCTTGTCACTGCACCCATAGGACTCGAGACAAATGTTCTCTATGGTATGAGAATGATTTAATACATTTAGAAGCGATCACCCTACTGAAGCACAAGCTCTGTCTCAATCCTCAGATGGAATCGCAACCCATACAAAACAATGGACTCTTTTTTCTTTAGAGGGCACTATCATGGTGTCATTGAGAGAAAGCTCATGGAATCTTGCTTGATACTCTGAGATGCTCATAGAGCCCTGCTCTAACCTAGAGAACTATTCATGAAGCATGTCTCTGAGTGCTCTGTACTATGTACCTAGCTAAGAAGGCCTCCAAAATCTCATCTCACAATACTAGTGGTAACCCAGATGGCCTAGTCTGTAGATTCGAGTGCTACCATAGCCTGGCGGGCCCACAGAACTGGTAAGCAATAAAGTAGACTCCTCTCAACTCCAAAATACCTAAGGACTGTAGCTACTCTTAGCGAGTAAAAAGTAACTCCTTGGCATCCTCCCTTATTGCTCTAGAAAATCTCAACAAAGAAATCCTCTGAAACAACCTGAGCATCTTCTGATCGCATAGAGACATGGCCCCATTGGCTATAACTGGCTGATCGGCAAGTGAGATCTAGTTGTCATTGAACCGCTAGAGCCATTGCTGTTGGCTGGCCTTGTTATACTAGCATAGTTGTGGCGACAATTGAGGCATGCTGTTGCGTATCCCCTAGTACTGTTAGTAGCTATGTACTTGATCCACTTGAGGCTCTGTCTCCTACTCTAGAGTCTGCACTCTATCATGGGCTGGAGCTGCAGCCCTGGTGCGACCTAGAGGCCAACCTCTACCTCTAGTTAGGGCTTTATTAGCGGATCGAGTACATCACCCCCAGCTATTGTACCTCGTGTGTGAGCTATTTGATAAAAGAGCAGAACAAGTGAGATTCATGATATCAATAAGACACATCTAGCATGAAAGTCATACAAAAGAGAAAGAGTTCCTAAAGACATCCAGTAGCCTCCCGACGATAAGTTATGGATGTCTCTACATTAATTTGTAGGAGTCTACTAGACATTAGCTCTGTACAAGTGAGATCGGTGAACTTAGGACTCTGATACCCACTTGTCACGTCCTGACATCTCGATTCATGATGACACCTAATATAACCCATTAGTAGGTAAGCCAACATGTATCTTGGAATTGCGAGTATTGAGATTAAGGATAAAAACTAAATAGAAATAAAATAATAACTGAAATAGCATGAATAAGTGGAGGAACATTGAGTAAAATATATACAACAAAACCATAAGATTCCTCTCAAAACCAGAAAGTCACAAGTATATAGCTACTATAAATTAGATACAACTCCCAAAAGTGGACCACATAAATAAAGGTTGTCTTAAAAAGCAAAAGACTAGTGAACTATGTATAGATGGAGACAGGAAGATCCCAAAATGCCAAGTGCTCTCCCCCTTCTCCGGTGAAGTCTGCAACTAGTCCGAATCAACGCTGGTAACTGGTACTCGAACCTGCATCACAAAAATAGATGTTGAGTGTAGTATGAGTACCAAACAACAGGTACCTAATAGGCATCATATGCCAATTGAGCTTAAAAAGTAAAGGTAAAAAGAAAAGATAGAATCAGAGAAAACAATAGAATGTGACAGAAAGTAAAGGAGATTCATATGAGTGTAAAGAACTGAAAGAACTAAGTACAAATAACTAGACATAATTGGGCCCCCTTAAGTCCAGAACGTACACTCATGTGCAAGTTTAAGTAAAAAGAAGAGCGGACCCCTACAAGCTCGATGGGTACACAGAATTGCTAAAACTACTAAGAATATGAAATGGTGAGTCCGAAGCCGGAAAAGCATGTTGGAACTCGAACCACGAATAGCCTACAAGTAATCAATAGTAACAGCCTAGCGAAGAAGTCCCGCGCCTGGACTTCAAACAGCGAATGTGTCTCAAATGGGCAAATCAGTAGTAGTCTCCAAATGATCAAGTAAGGACAACCTAGGTAAGAAGTCGAGTGCCTAGACCTCAAACCGTGGATGTGTCTCAAAGGGGCAATAGTCTATAGCTGAATAAATCATTACCATATATGATAAGAGGGCAACATGATCAGACCTTGTATCTGCGACGGTAGTGGCTGCCAAATGATATAATGTTGTTTGAACTTTATGTGAAAGCTAGATATCACCATACTACCACGATCAATTTACTATTTATAACCAATCAATTTTTTTAGTTTTATTAATTTAGTAGTAGAAGGAAAATTAATCGAGCAACAAGACTCTTATTAGATTTAAGAGTTCTTAAATCTTAATAATTAGGACTTTAAATAAGTAAAATTATGTTTTCATCTTTAGTTTTTATAAAAATTAAGATAAGTAATGTTGATTATTTTCAAAGTTTACTTTTTTTTGGTAGAATTTTAAAAATCTCAAAGTTGACTCTTTGATATCAAACAAACTTTATCTTTAAAACAGACATAAATTTTATACGTGAATTAAATATTTTTAATATTTTCAAAAAATTTATATTCCTCTTTGGATTAACCTTTTTATCCTTTGATATATAATTCTTATTGGGTAAACTTATTCTATTAAATAAATGGAACATCAATAGAATATGACTCAATTTTGAATAAATCTGTGTATTTTAAAATCAAATATATACCTCATCTATCTATAGAAATTCTACACGTATACTCATCGAGTTATATTTGTAACTAACACAAGTATTATTGTCACTTATCACGACGACAAAGTTTTGTCACTAAAAACATGTTTTTTTTATGACTACATGATAGGTTTCAGCTACAAAATTTAAAGTCATTTTTGTAAAAGCAAAATTGTCATTAATTTCATTTTTGTAAAAGCAAAATTATCATTAATTTAAACCTTTGTGGACAAAATATATTTTCTTGTGAAAAAGGTCGTGTTTGGTGGTGAATTTACTTTTATTTAACTGCAAATATATGTAACTTTAGTGACAATTGATGTCGTCTCTAATTAAATCAAAACATAACTTGTAGGTATTAATATCCTTTTTAGTGACTAAAATACACTATCAATTATAGTTTTTTATGCTTTAATTGACAAATGAATTCGTCATAAATATTATACATTTTTGGATAAAAAAAGAATTTCATTTATGCAACTTCATTTAATGACTTAGTGACGAAACACTAAATCGTTCCAACAAATGTCAAATATATTTTAACGTCAACTATTTATTTTAAATAATTATTTTATATATGTTTATTTATAAATTGACATAATGCACACGCGTGAAGCACGTACTCTAAACTAGTAATTTAAAATATGTAAGATAACACAATAAATATTTAGACTATTTCACCAACCGCAATGGCAAAATACTACCAAAATAGTTTCAAAAATTATTAAGAACTTATAATATGCTTATTTCACTTCGTTAACTATAGAAGAAGCTTGAATAATTAATTAAAAATGTGAAAGAATAAAATTGGATGTCAACAACTGCTACAATATCACATCACCCTTGTTGGTGCAACTACTCATCACTGGAAAACTCATTTTTGCATCTTCATGTGCAACACTTCCAAAGCAACGACGAAATGCTCAAAACTCCTTCAATAGCCTTTACTGTACTTAAACATCACAAACAAAGAAACATAAGCTTGGATATAATAATTTTGGTCAAAGTACGATTAAAGTATTAAGAATTTGTTGGGAAATGGTACAAAATATATTTGTTTCAAATATCATTAACCTTCAATTTTTTTAACAAGTGAATAGTATAAGTTAATCTAGGATAGAGCTCATATGAATTTTATATAAGGTATTGCTGAGGAGATTTGATCTATGCTGATGTAACAACCCATTCCGGTAATTATGGGTAGTCCAATGGTGAAAGAATTGGGCCAGAAAAATTTTGGTTATTGATTTAAAAATTGAGGTTAGGTCAAATTTGGACGAAATCTGAGTTAGGTGAGTTATAGGACAATTCGGGAATGGAATTGGGATAATTTCTAAGTGTGGATTAGTTTTTTGAATAGCTAAGACATTATGGAGTCCATAGGGCTTTCCAAAAACGAATTTGAGCGAGTAGAACTCTCGGAGTCCCGGGGTGGTTCAACAAGTGTTGGCTTTTCAGAGTGAGTTGGCATGTACTGGAGCCACTCCCACTGTGCAGCCTCTAATGTTCCATGGTTCCGAGAATAAGGAAGCCTTCAAATTTATCTTGGACTGCTATGAGAGACTTCATAAGTTGGACATTGTGCAACAACATGGGGTTGAGTTCGTGACGTTCTAGCTTTAGGGTGAGGCGAAACAGTGGTGGAGAGCTTTTGTGGAGTGACGTTCATCAGTTTTACCTCCGTTGACTTGGACTCAATTCCATGCTTTGATCTTGGAGAAAAATGTTCCTAGAAATTTAAAGGATCAGAAGAAGGATGAGTTCATAGTTCTCGAACATGACAACATGATTGTAGCCACCTATGAGGCTAAGTTCCACGCTTTGTCCAGTTATGCTACGCAGTTGGTGAATACTAAGAAAGAGAGGAACCATTTTTTTCAAAGGTTTGAATTCTAAATTGGAAGTGTTGTATGTGCACATGACCTCTGCAGGTAGGAGTTTCAACGAGGTAACTGACTTTGTTATCAAAGTGTAGGAAGTTCGACCGGTCAGGCAGGCTAAGGTATTGGGTAAAAAGCCCAAGAATTTGGGAAACTATAATAGTTCTTACTCCAGGGGTTCTCATTAGCAGGTATGTTCATCCCGACTGATTCAGTCAGTTATGCCCACTTCAATGGGTGGTTATTTAAGGGTTCCTCAGCAGTTTCTGTCTCAGGGTGATCAAGGATTACTCATTAGCCAACATGCTATCTCTTGACCGTGCATGCTTTAATTGTGGTAGGCAGGGACACTTTAAGAAGGAATGTCCTCATAACAATAATGTCGGCTAGGATCAGCAGCATACTAGAGTAGTAATCCTAGTAGGAGGAGGTAATAATGGTAGAGGACTTTTACAAGGTAGGGTGAGCAGGTAACTAGGGAGGCCATTGAGGCCGAGGAAATGGGAATGCAGGGAGAGAAACAGTGCAACCAAGTAGAAGGGTTGCTTGTAATGGCTATAGAGCTCAGTATTACACTTTTCCAGGTAGACCAGAGGTTGAGGCATCATACACCATGATAATAGATACTATTCTTGTCTTTGATCGGATGACTATAATTTTGTTTGATTCGAATTCCATTTATTCATATGTATCTGTTAGTTTTTCTTTAGGACTTGAATTGATATGTGATATCCTTGATGTCCCTATCCATGTTTCTACCTCGGTTTGAGAGTCTGTAGTTGTTACCCATGTATATCATGCTTGACCTATTCTATTTTGGGTTTTCAGACTTGGGTAGATTTGGTCATATTAGATCTGAGTGACTTTGATGTGATCTTGGGTATAACTTGGTTGTCCCTTAATTTTTTTATGCTTAACTATAATGCTAAGACTATGGCTTTAAAGATCCCGAGTAGGGAAAGATTATAGTGAGGAGGGGTGTCCTAAGACAGTAGAGATCATATCTTTCTTTCGGGCTAGATAACTAGTGGGGCATGGTTGTTTTGACTATTTGGCTCATCTGCGAGATGTTAATGCAAAATCCCATTTCATTGATTCTATTCCTATGGTTTCAGATTTTAAGGAGGTATTTTCTACGGATTTTCCTCCTATTCCTATAGATAGATACATTGATTTCTACTTTGACTTGGAGCTGGGAACTCTCCCAATTTCTATTCCTCCCTACTGAACGTATCTAATAGAGTTGGGAAAACTTAAGACTAAAATTCAGGAACTTCTTGATAGGGGATTTGTTTGTCTTAGTGCTTCTCCTTGTGGTGATGCTACTTTGTTTGTAAAGAAGTAGGATGATAGCATGAGAATGTGTGAGGCCGAGAAAGTTGAAAAGTTGAGCTTTCAAGTCAAAAAAGGGGATATTGTGAAAATATTTGATATGAAGCTCGTCAAACAGACTATGCGACTCAACAAAAGGGGTTGGAGGCTCGCTCTTTTTGTTATGAAAATGTGTTTAGTAGTCAAGGACTTTTTGCAAGGAAAGAAAGACCTTGGCGACTCACCAAGTAGGGAAGGCGAGCGAGAGTATCTCGGCAAAATATTTAGAGAAAATTTTCTCAGAAAACCAGGAACTTTGGTGAGCCTATGGTGAGGTTGGTGACTCGCCAATCATGTTCTGCAAGTTAATCTCTTTCACCCAAAAGTTCAAAAAAGTTGGCACGCGAGGAAGACATTAGGTGAAGGTAGAGCAAGATGGCCGACTCGCGGATTATGTAGGCGAGCTAAGTCAAGCTCGCTAAATTTTTTAAAGTTTTTTACTTAGAACTCAAGCAAAATTGGCAAAGATAGGGGGAAGATTGGCGACTCATCGACTGACTCTGCGAGCATGACCTATCTCGCCCATTTCACCCCGTCCTTTATTTAATTGGGGTATTTTAGTCATTTTTTGTCTATTCCTATAGAATATAACTACCTAAACCATTCAAACTTCCCCTATTCCTTCTCAAGTCAATAATCACAATTATTCTCTCTCTAATAGGATCTTCTCAAGTTCTTCTTCAAGGTTTAAATTAAGGATTTTTAAGGTCAAGTTAAAGTCTCCAATTTAAGTATATTTAGGGCTTTGATTTAGTCAAGGTATGTGGGAATTGATCTATAGATTCTTCCATCCATGGAGTCCCAACGTTCATTATTTAAATTCTCTTTATGAGTTATCTTCTATCCCTAATTCTTATGAAATTGCGTTGGATCAATTTAATTATCATCTATTTTATTATCATTGATTTAATTACATATGATTCATGATAAATTGCATGATTTCACATTGATTTCCATAGATCCATGCATTATGCTATTTTCATGTATGGAATTATGAAGTAATGATTGTGAATTGATGAAGTTTTTTATGAAAAACTATGATGATGATGAATTATGATTTCAATGATGTTTCAAGCAAGTATCTATGGTTGTGAAATGTAATTCTCACACATTCATGTTAAAGACGGGGAAAGGTTTTCTCACCTAATAACGGATTCATAAGGATTGAAAGGTTTTCTCATTCTTGTATGAATCAATCATGTTTATGAGCTATTCTTATAACTATTTTATGATGTTGGATTGGTATTTACTATAGACTTTCCTAATGATATTAATGACTACGGTTTCATGAATTTCATTGGGATAAAGACTAAGCACCGAGAGAACTTTAAGGTAAGGTTTGGTCCAAAAGCTCTCCGGAAGCTCTAGTAGCGACCCAAGGGAATCCTAGTAGCAACCTTTAGTCCCTATCTACAGAAGCTTTTGATGTGGGAGTTACATTGGATTCTATGTTATAGCTCGTATGGTCTTAAGTATCGGTTAAATTCCTATCCCACACAAAGATATATGAATGGTATAAGTTCTCATGATGTTTAAATTTATGATGCATTGACCACATGATTATGATTGTGATGTTTTAAATGTTTTTAGGTCTTACTAATATTTTTAAAGATATTGGTCTTGCATCCCACCTTCATATTTCTTATGTCCTATTATCATTGTTCATGCATGCTTCTCACATACTTAGTGTATTCTATGTACTAATTCATACTTTAACCTACATGGTATCATAATGTAGGGTATGATAATCATCACACACCTACCACTCGTGGCTAGAGTTTGAGTTCTATTCTCTTATTAGTGGTGAATCGTCATGATCCGAGGATGAGACATTTATAGTTTCATTGTTCCTATGCTTTTATTTCTTACTATGGGTGAGCTAGGAGCTTGTCTTATGCCCCTACCTAGACTTAGTAGAGGCATTTTTAGACATTCTTTGAGTATGTAGCTCCATTTATTCAGATACATTGTTTGAGTTTTATTTCTATTCGAGCTTTTAGTTTGAGACTTTTATCCTGCTTCATGTTTTATTGATCTCGTTTTCTTAACTTATGTATGTGATGAATTCTAGTAAGCTTGGTTGTAGTACCTCAGGATTCCAATCATCGTATCACGCGTAGGGCCTAGCGTGGGTCATGAAAAACTTGGTAGCAGAGTATAAGGTTTAAAGTGTCTTAGGGATTCTAAAATAACGTATCAAATAGAGCCTTATTCATCAGTGTGAAGCGCGCCACATCTAAGAATAGGAGACTATGAGGCATTTTAGGAAATTATACTTCTTTCATGATCTTATCATGCCATAGAGTTGAAAACTAAGGTTTTCCTTCTAACACTTTCTTTTTGTGATTACAGAATCATGCCTTCAAGAAGAATCTCTGTAGAAAGGAATATTGAGGAGTAACAACTTGCACCAAATAATCCTTTGAATGAGCAAGTTTCGAGCTAGTTTTCAATTACTTACTCAAGCTGTGGCGGCTCAAGACAACATAGAGTTATTTGCTCCCGTGAATCCAAATATGGGTACGATGGCAAAAAGGTTTGTGATCTCATGAGAATGAGTCCCTAGAGGTTCATGGGTCAAAAGTGGGTGAATATCTATAATAATTTATAAAAAATGTTCATAATATCATGGACATTATGAGGGTAAGTACGGTGGATATGGTGGTGTTGGCCTATTACCAATTAAAAGGGGTTACTAAAATTTGGTTTGATCAATGGAATGTTGAGCGAGCTAGAGAAGTGGATCTTATTACTTGAGATGAGTTGAAGAAGGTGTTTCCTGACCATTTATTTCCCATTGAGCTAAAGGAGTCAAAGATTTAATAGTTAATCAACTTGAAAGAAGGTAGTATGAGTGTGAAGGAGTATGCCCTCAAATTCTCCCAATTGTCAAAGTATCCTCTGTTCATGGTATCCAACCCAAGAGTTCATAATAGTAAGTTTGTTTTAGGTGCTTCAGAATTGGTGTCCACGGAGTGAAAAATCTCCATGATAATTAGAGATATGGATATCTCAATTCTTATGACTCATGCCAAAAATATTGAAGATGAAAAGCTTAGGGATAAGGCAAGGGAGTCAAAAAGGGCAAGAACTGCCTATGGTGACTTTTCACACTTTAGATTCAGTAATAGAGGTAGCCCTCAATTTTTCCAAAGGTATTTGGGCCAAAATTCTTCAAAAACTCTGACTTCAAAGTTTGACAAATATATGGTGCCTAACCCTAAGGTCCAAGGAGGAGCCCCTAGTGGCCAGGTCATCCCCGCATGTAAGAAGTGTAGGAGAAATCATAAAGGAGAATACTTGGCGGGATTGGGTTATTGCAATAGGTATAGTAAACTAGGTCATCATATGAAGAATTGTAGAGGTAGTGGTCGACCCCAGGCTCAGACCCAGGCTACAGGTTATCCAGTTCAGTAGGGTACTATGTCGGGTGGCAGTCAGCGCCAAAATAGTTGTTATGCTTTGCATACTCATCTAGAGTTAGAGGATTCAACTGATCTTGTATTTGGTATTTGAAAGTCTTTGAATTTGATGTTTATGCTTTATTAGATTTGGGTGTTACTTTATCGTTTGTTATTCCTTATCTTGCTATAAAATTTGTTATTAGTCCCAAGATCTTGCTAGAGTTTTTTTTGGTCTATACTCCTGTTGGTGATCTATTTGTGGCTAAAAGAGTCTATAGAAAATGCTCAATTTCAGTTTTTCATAAAATCACCTCAATTGATCTATTAGAGCTTGATATGGCCGACTTTGATATTATACTTGGTATTAATTGGCTTCATGTATTTTATGTTTCCATATGTTGTAGGACCTATGTGGTCAAGTTTTAGTTTTCTAGTGAGCCATTCCTAGAATGGAAAGGTAGTAATTCTATATTTAAAGGTCAGTTTATCTCTTTCCTTAAAGCTTGAAAAATAATTTTCAAGGGTTGCATCTATCATCTAGTCTGGGTTAAGGATACAAATTCCAAAGCTCCCACTCTTGAGTCAGTTTTAGTTATTAATGAGTTTCTGAAAGTTTTTTTTGATGATCTCTCAGGTATCCCTCCTGAAAGGGAGATAGACTTTGGTATTGATCTTCTCCCCGATACCCAACCTATCTCTATTCCTCCTTACCAAATGGTCATGGTAGAATTAAGGAGTTAAAGAATCAATTGAAGGACTTATTGGATAAAGGTTTCATTAGACCGAGTATCTCTCTATGGGGTTCTCTGGTTCTCTTTGTTAGATATAAGGATGGTTTTCTTCTAATGTGTATCGACTACTTGTAATTGAACAAGGTCACAATTAAGAATAATTATCTCATTCTAAGGATTGATGACTTGTTAAATTAACTTGAAGGAGTGAGTTACTTTGCAAAGATTGATCTTCGATTAGGTTATCATCAAATCAGAGTAAGAGAATATAACATTGTGAAGATGGATTTAGAAATTGGTATGGTCACTTTTAATTCGTGTTTCTGTCTTTTGGACTAACAAATGCTCCAATAACTTTTATGAATTTGATAAACAGGGTGTTCAAGCAATACTTGGATATGTTTGTAATTATGTTCATTGATGATATTTTGGTCTACTCTAGGATTGAAGAGGAGCATGTCGATCATATGAAAATTGTGTTGAAAGTCCTCAAGGACCGTCAATTTTTAGCCAAGTTTAGCAAGTTTGATTTTTGGTTGAGGTCGGTTTCTTTTCTTGGCCATGTTGTGTCCAGTGAAGGTATTATGGTTGATTCTAAGAAAACCAAAGCAGTTAAGAATTGGCCTAGACCTTTATTTCCTTCCAATAATTGAAGTTTCTTGGGCTTAACCGACTATTATAGATGGTTTGTGGAAGTTTTATCTTCTACTTCACCACCTTGACTACCTTGACTCAAAATAAGGTAAAATGCCAATGGTCTAAGGTATGTGAGAAAAGTTTCCAAGAGTTGAAAGATAAACTTACTTCCGCTCTAGTGTTGACTTTGCTGGAAGGTTTCGATGGGCATGTTGTATATTGTGATGCTTTGAGAGTTGGTCTTGGTTGTGTTTTGATGCAAAAGGGTAAGGTGATAGCCTATGCTTCGAGGCAACTTAAGGCACATGAAAACTCTATCCAACTCATGACTTGGAATTGGCGGTGGTTGTGTTTTCTTTGAAGATATGGAGGCACTATTTATATGGTGTCTATGTTGATGTAGTCACCGATCATAAGAGTTTGTTATGTGTGTTCAACCAAAAGTATTTGAATATTCGACAAAGGAGGTGGCTTGAGTTGTTGAAGGATTATATGAGTGTGTTATACCATCGGGTAGAGCGAATATGATTGCCAACGCTCTTAATAGATTATCCATGAATAGTGTTTCCCATGTTGAAGATGGTAAGAAGAAGTTACTTCTGATGTTCATAGATTAGCCTATTTGGGTATTCTCTTGGTTGACTCAGAGTATGGTAGTGTTGTTGTTCAAATTTGCTCCGAATTTTCTTTTATGGTGGATGTTAAGGCAAAGCAAGATAGTGATCCTACTTTGGTTGAGTTGAAAATAATGGTTGTCAAAAATGCCATTGAGTCTTTCTCCTAAGGGGGAGATGGTATGCTAAGGTATCAAGACCGATTATGTGTTTCTGATGTTGATAGTTTGAGGGAAATGATATTGTCTAAAGCTCATAGTTCACGGTATTCTATTCATATGGGTTCCACAAAGATGTATAAATATTTGAGGGAAGTGTATTGATGGAATGGCATGAGAAAAGATATTCGGAATTTGTGGCTACATGTCCTAATTATCAAAAAAGTGAAGGTTGAGCATCAAAAATTGGGAGTTTAGCTCAACATATAGATATTCCCACTTGGAAGTGTGAGGATTTGAATATGGACTTCATTATGGGATTTTCTCGTACCCATAGGCAACATGATTCTATTTGAGTGGTTGTTGATTGAATGATTAAGTCGATGTATTTCCTTCCTGTTAAGACTTTCTATTCAGTCAGGATTTATGCTAAACATTGGTTAAGATTTGTGGTGTTCTATTATCTATTATTTCGGACTAAGGTGCTCAATTTTCATCTCAGTTTTAGAGATCTTTCCAAAAGGGTCTCAGTACTCAAGTTAAGCTTAGTATGGATCCCTTAAATCAATGGTCAAGTTGAGCGTACTATTTAAATATTAGAAGACATGTTGAGGGCTTTTGTAATTAATTTCGAGGGTAATTAGGATGATCATTTGCAATTGATCGAGTGTGCTTATAATAAGAGCTACCATTCAAATAAATGGCTTTGTTTGAGGCTTTATATGGTAAGAGGTGTAGGTCTCCTATTGGATGGTTTGAAGTTGGTGAAGTTTCCTTGATAGGACCCGAGTTGGTACAAGAGGCTATGGAAAAGGTTAAACTTAGTAGAGAAAGATTGAAAATCGACAAAAGTACTATTAGGATATAAGAAGAAGGAAGTTGAGTTTGAGGTCAATAATTGGGTTTACTTGAAAATCTCACCCATGGTGGGTGTGATGTATTTTGGAAAGAAAGGAAAGCTTAGTCCCCGATATGTAGGCCCGTGGCAAATTTTAAGGAGGTTTGACAAGGTGGAATATTAGTTGGATTTGCCATCGGAGTTGGCATCATTGTATCCAGTGTTTCATGTATCTTCGTTGAAGAAGCATATTGGTGATCCTAGCTCAAATGTTGGGTGTGAACGAGAGTCTATCCTAGGAGGAAGTTTTGGTTGAGATTCTAGACAGAAAAGTTCAAAAGTTGGGGACCAAAGGTGTTGCATCCATTAAAGTGTTATCGAGGAATCAAGAGGTTGAAGGTGCTATATAGTAGGCCGAATTGATATGATAAAAACATATCCTCATCTCTTTCCTTCTATTCCTAGTTGAGGTATTACGTTCCTTCGTGATCACTCTTTTAAAATCAAGTTTCTAGGTCATTCTCATATTTTCGTATACATGCATGTTCATGAAGTTGATTTTAAGCTATGATTTATGTTAAGTTGAAATTCTCATGGTTTATGCATTGTAAAATATGTTATTCCATTAATGTTGGGCTACTATGTTTCTTTTCCTACTCCTTCCATGTTAGTTGAATCTTACTTGAGGAAGACTGTTCCCAAGGGAGAGATATTGTGAGGCTCTGGAAGTTGAAAAGTTGAGTTTTCAAGACAAAAATGGGAAACTGAGAAAATATTTTTTCTGAAGCTTGCCAAACAGCATATGCAACTCGCCAAAAGTGGTCATAGACTCGCCCTTTTTGTTTTGAAAGTGTGATTAGTGGTCAAGGATTTTTTCAGAGGAAAGAAAGACCTTGGTGACTCGCCAAGTACGGAAGGCAAGAGAGAGTATATCATCAAAATATTCAAAGAAAATTTTCTCAAAACACCAGGAACTTTGGTGAGCCTATGGTGAGGTTGGTGACTCGCCAATCATGTTCTGCGATCTAATCTCTATCACCCAAAAATTCAGCAAATTTGGCAGGTGAGGAAGACACTGGTGAGGAGAAAGCAAGGTTTGTGACTCACTGATCATGTAGGCGAGCTAATTTAAGCTTGCTAAATTTTTTTGTGGTTTTTACTTAGAACTCATGCAAATTTGGCAAGGATTTAGGGAGGATTGGAGATTCACTGACTGACTCGGCGAGCATGGCCTATCTCACTCATTTCACCTCATCAGTTATTTAATTGGGGTATTTTAGTCAATTTCAAATCCTTTACCTCCTAGACTATGTCATTTTACGCCTATTCCTAAGGACTATGACTACCTAAATCCCTCAAACTTCCTTCTCAAATCAATAATCCCAATAATTCTTTCTCTAAAAGGATCCTCGTAAGTTCTTCAAGGTTCAAATTAAGGGTTTTCAAAATTAAGTTCAAGTCTCCAATTCAAGTGCATTTAGAACTTTGATTTAGTCAAGTTATGTGGGAATTTATCCATGGATCCTTCATCCATGGAGTCCCAAGGTTCCTTCTTAAAATTTTCTTTATGAATTTTCTAACCCTAATTCTTATCAAATTGCATTGGGTCAATTCTATTATTTTCTATTTCATTATCATTGATTTAATTACGCATGATTCAATATAAATTGTATGATTTCACATTGATTTCCATAAACCCATGCATTATGCTATTTTCAAGTATGCAATACTGAAGTCATGATTGTGAATTGATGAAGTAGTTGTGAAAAAGTACGATGATGATGAATTATGATTTCAATGATGTTGCAAGCAAGAATCTATGATTTTGAAAGGTAATTCTCACACACTCATGTTAAAGATGGAGAAATGTTTTCTTACTTAATAATGTATTCATAAGGATTGAAAGGTTTTATTATTCTTGTATGAATCAATCATGTTTATAAGCTACTCTTATGACTATTTTATGATGTTGAATTGGTATTTACTATAACCTTTCCTAATGATGTTAGTATCTATGTTTTCATGAATACAGTTGGGATAAAGACTAAGCACCGAGAGGACTTTAAGGTGGGGTTTGGTCTAGAAGCTCAAGTAGCGACTCAAGGGAATCCTAGTAGAAACCTTTAGTCTCTAACTACATTGCCCGCATAAGTTTACCTTATGTCCTAGCTAGTGGATCCACAAATAGCTTAAATTAAGGTGTTCTCAAGGAGTCTACCTTTGCAAGTAGCCACTCTCTTCTCGATGTGGGAGTTATATCGGATTCCATGTTATAACTCATAAGATCTTAAATATCATTTAAGGTCCTATCCTACACAAAGGTCTATGAATGGTATAAGTTCTTAGTATGATTAAGTTTACGATGCATTGACCATATGACTATGATTATGATATTTTAAATTTTTTCAAGTCTTACTCATGTTTTTAAAGATATTGGTCATGCATCCCACGTTCATATTGCTTATGTTCTATCATCATTGTTCATGCATGCTTCTCACATACTTAGTGCATTCCATGTACTAACGCATATTTTTGCCTATATTGTATCATAATGTAGAGTCCAATGATCACCATGAACCTCCCACTCGTGGTTAGAGTTTGAGTCATATTCTCTTATTGGTGGTGAGTCCTCATGTTCTAAGGATGTGATATTTATATTTTCATTATTCCTACACTTTTATTTCTTATTATGGGTGAATTAGGAGCTTGTCTTATGCCCCCGCCTAGACTTTGTATAGTCATGTATAGACGTTCATTGATTATGTAGCGTCATTTATTCGAACGCATTATTTGAGTTTTCTTTCTATTCGAGCTTTCAATTTGAGACTTATCTTCCTCTTCATGTTTTATTGATGTATTTTACTTACCTTATATATGTGATGAATGTTAAAAGGCTTGGTTGGAGTCCCTCGAGATTTTGATCACTATGTTACGCCTAGGGCATAACTTGAGTCATGACAGAATGTGTATGTACTATAGGCAATTGAATAAAGTCCCCATCCAAAATAAGTACCATTTTCCCCATATAGATGATCTATTCAGTGAAAGAACTGTCTAAGCATTCTTTTTTGGATCCAAACTTCTTAGTTCTTTCTAAGTCGTCTTCTTACATAGAAGAACGCAATTGTAGCAAAGCTAGGATTTTAGTAGTAGGCAACATCCCCTCTTAGTTTTGAGTAGTTAGGAACCATTTTGTTTTGGTTCTTCTTTACGGGTGATCTAGGAATTTTCGTATTATTTTTTTCTTAGATTGACTTGAGGTTAGAGTATCACTAATTAAAGATTAGGCCTGAGGATTTACCTAAAATGGTATTTAGGACTAGGTATGGGCATTACAACTTCTTAGTAATGTCTTTCGAGTTGACTTTTATGCTGACAATTTTTATAAGTTTGATGAATGAGGTATTCAAACCATTATTAGATTCCTTCGTGATTGTATTTGTTGATGATATCCTAATTTACTCCAAGAGTAAGAAGGAGCATATAGATCATCTTCGAATTGTTCTAGGTATCTCGGGAAACAAAAGTTGTATGCTATCTTTTCCCAATGTGAATTTCGGCTGTCTTTGGTTGCCTTCATAGGGTATGTGTTTTCAATAGATGGGGTGATGGTAGATCCCCAAAAGATTAAGGCAGACAAGAAATGGGTTTGGCCTAGTTTTGTGACTAAGATTAGGAGTTTTATGAGATTGGTAGCTATTACTGTAGATTTGTTAAGAATTTTTCTTCTATTGCTATGCATCTAACGAGATTGACTTAAAAAGAAGTATCATTTAAGTGGAATAAAAACTATGAGGAGATCTTTTAAATGCTTAAGACCATTCCAACTACAATGTCTATCCTAACATTACCAGTGGAAAGTAAAGATTTTATTATTTATTGTGATGCTTCATATTCGGTCTTGAGTGCTGTGTTGATACAGGACACGAATTTCATAGCGTATACCTTAAGGAAGTTGAAGATTCATGAGAGAAACTACTTGATATAGGATTTAGAGTTGGTAGAGGTAGTGTTTGATCTCAAAATTTGGCGAAACTATCTTTATGGTGTCAAAAGTTAGGTTCACAAATCAATGCAGTTTGCAATGTGTGTTCACCTAGAAGGATATAAATCAAAATTAGAGAAGGTGGATTTTTCACACGTTGAGAGGGTACCCTAGGCGTTGTCAGCACTCGAAGACCATTGATGGTCCCAAGCGAACCACTTGGTCCAATCACACATTCATTCATTCATCTGAAGACTTAAATGACAAAAATTGGGACAATCGTGTAGGCAAATAGAATCAACAACTCATCAAAGAATAACATATTTAACCAAATCCCAACTCAACTCCATGTTAAAGAATAGTTTTGAAAACCAAAACAATGAATCAACATTGTTACTATCTATCTATGAATCCTTTAATACTATCTAGAAGGTGCCAATGACAAGTACATGTCTATCCAAAAATAAATACTCAAAGAAAATATAACAAATCTAGAGTGCCTCTAGATTCAAGGAGGACTCACCCAAATCTGAGAGTAGAAATGATCTTCAAAAATACGCCTGTTGAGGATCTCTAACTCCTGTATCTGCAACATAAAATGATGCAGGCCAAATGGGGTGCTACAAGATTGAGTTGTTCAAGGATTATGATGTGAGCATCTAGTACCATATAGGTAAGGAAAATATGGTAGTAGAGGCATTGAGCTGGAAGTCTGTGAGCATGGATAGTTTGTCTTGCTTGGGGTGGTTTAAGAGACACTTAGCAAGAGAGATTCAGGCTCTTGAAGCTAAGTTCATGCAGTTGGAAATTTCATAGGAAGGTGGGTGTTGGCTAGTATAGAGGTCAAACTCACATTCATTGAGGAAATCAAAGCTAAGCATTGTGAAAATGAGAATTTGAATAAGATCAGAATTAAAGTGGTGTTTGGAGAGATTCAGAATGCCACTCTCGATGCAGGCAGTGTGCTCAATTTTAAGGAAAGTATTTTTGTTCTCCAGGTAGGTGATTTGTTTAGGAATGTGTTGACAGAGTCTCATGGTTCACGCTATTTTATTCATCCGGTTGTGACCAGGATGTATCATGGTTTAAGGCAGCTTAATTGGTGGCCTAGGATGAAGAAGGACATAGCTAAGTTTATGGTTAAATGTCAGAATAGACAACATGTGATGTATGAGCATCAATGGCCTATAGGTTTGTTTAAGAGAATGTCCATTCATGTGTGGAAGAGGGATAGGATAGCCATGGATTTTGTGGTGGGTCTTTTTAAGACTTTGAGAAAGTATGATCAATTTGGGTCATTTTAATAGGTAGACCAAATCATCCCACTTTATTCTAGTCAGAGTGGATTACAACACTCAATAATTGGCTAATATTTATGTCAAGGATATAGTAAGGTTTCATGGTATTCCCCTTTTTATCATTTCAGACCATGACACTTAGTTTTGCTTCTACGTTTGTGGAAAATTGCATGATGAGTTGGGAACTCAACTCACTTTTAGCACAATCTTTCATCCGGAGACCGATAGTCAGTCGGAGAGGAAAATTTAAGTATTGGAAGACATGTTAAGGGTGTGTGTGATTGACTTTGAGGGGCATTGAGATCTATTGTTACCCTTATGTGAGTTCTCTTATAATAACAATTATCACTCCAACATCGATAAGGCACCATTTGAAGCACTCTATGGGAGGAAATGTAGATCACCCATAGGGTGGTTTGAGGATAGGGTAGTGGAACCTTTGGGTGTTGATTTGGTAAGAGAGGCTCAGCAAAAGGTAAGGGGTATTTATGACAATTTTTTTGCAACCCTAACAGGAAAAATGAGTATGCAGATCGTAAGGTAAGAGATATGACTTTTCAATTTGGTGAACAAGTGTTCGTGAAGGTGTCACCTATGAAAGGGGTCATGAGGTTTGGCAAGAAGGCTAAGCTTATCCCTGTTAGATGACTAGGTTTTAAAACACATAGAATAATCTTGAAATGAGAAGCAAAGAATTTAAAATTAGTATAAACCTAAGAGGAAATACACAACATGACTAACGATTACATACTGACTAATGAGACTGCATGACCATGAACTAAAGCACACAAACATAGAATAATCTTGAAATGAGAAGCAAAGAATTTAAAATTAGTATAAACCTAAGAGGAAATACACAACATGACTAACGATTACATACTGACTAATGAGACTGCATGACCATGAACTAAAGCACACAAACATGGAAGGGAATTGAATAGCATATCTAAAATTAAACCATAATTCAAAATCATGCTAAACAGAACTGAAGGCATACATTCAAGCTAAGTCAATAGATATCGAATTTTAAACACGAGACTAGTTTGCCAAAATAGAATAGAGATAGGTTCTAGCCACGATTCTGACAAAAAGCATGAAATAACTTATAGGAAAATCATCGCCAAGAATATAAATCAAACAACAATCTACAGATGATATACATAGGTAGAGGTCAAGTGAATCATGAAGGATTTTTAGCCCATACAAACATAAATTTGACTAATTCTTCATATGCAAACCTCACACTAATCAAATTCTCGACATTAAATACACGCTTAGATAAAAAAAAAGCAACAAATACAACCATCATATTAGTAAATTTCTAAGATTTTGCACCTATTCGATAATAATATCAACTATAGCAAACTAAATAAAGGATTGGTGCTTGATGATAGAGTATAGACAAAGACAATAGACTCGGTGATATTTGAATAAACAGATTCAAAATGAGGCATAAGAAAATACATAATTTAAAGTAGGATGATTAAAACAAGTTTAAGATATACTTAAAAATACTAAATCAATCTAGAACATACTCACAACAGTTCATATATGCACATCTGAATCATATTCGAGTTGAAGCGAGAAAAAGACCAAAATCTCAACCAAATGAGGAACCCTAATCCTTATTGAAACAATCAGAATATAAACTAAACAAACAATTCGAGTTGTAAGAAGAAAGAAGACTTAAAAAGAATAAGGCAACATACCTTTTTAGGAAGAGCGGCTGGGACTCGATGAGCTTGTCGATGAAGCTTCCACACCACGATTCTAATTTGAGAAACAGAAGACAACGAATAAAATTTCAACTATATCCTCTAGTTTTCTCTAAATTTAGGAATTCAGAGAGTTCTGTATTTCTTGAGTGAAAATAGTGTATTTTGGAAAGTGAGAAGCCATTGTTCAAATCCCTCATTTTAGATGATGAAAAACCATCTCTTCTTAGAAGGTGCGAGGCTGGCATAAAATAGTGAAGAGGGATGGTTTATATAAGAGGAAAATTAGAATCAATTGGGGTAAAACAAGTGGGAATTTGAGGTATGAAATTCAAAATTCAAACCTTCCTCCAAGGATAAGATTCAATACTACCGAATTATAAGATTGAAAACAAATTCTTCCCATCTCGAATAGAAGGGGGACACCTGGAGGCTATTACCACTTGGAAGAGAATCTAAAAATGCCTCTCGTACAAATCTCATGCCTAGCACATGGCACAATACGAATTCAAAATGGAATGGAGGGAAAAAAGGGGCAGCATTGTTTTGGCATTGAGGGATCATTGGGGTTTTCTGGTTGTTTCTTGTTTGTTTGGGAAGAAGATTCGGAGGGAGTGAGGTGAACGCGGTGTGGGATCGGGTAGATGAGTATAGGAATATATGATATGTACATGTGTATGTATGTACTGTAATTGGGTTCGGCTTGGGTAATTTGAGGTGGGAAATGAGATTTGGGCTCGGATGGAAATTTGGGCCAATTCTGGCTGAAATTAAGGTTAAAGATAGTCTAAAAAGGGTTAGATTTTTTAATTGAGAAATGGACAAACGGATTGCAATTTTGGCCAAGTGAATTAGAATTTAGCCAAAATAAATTTAATTAGTGAATATGGCCAAAATTTAAATAAGTCAAATTAATAATAATTAATTAACGAGCTTCTTAATTAACAAATAAAAACGATGAACTTAATTATAAACTAATTAACTCAAAATATAAACTATAATTAAATTATACTATTAAAACAAAATATTTTGTTAAAAACAAAATCTTTTTGAGATGATTTTCGAATAATCAAAAAATGTAGTAATTAAGTATATAATTTGAATATATAAAAATATATATACATTGCTAGAAAATTAGAAAAATGATAAAAATCCATTTTAAAATAACTTGAAAATATTTTAAATTTTTTAAAAGCTAACTATTTCAAATTATTTGAAATTGAAGAAACTCGATGATTAATCTATATTGAGGAGGGCCAAAATTGAGTGTCAACATGCCTTAGAAAGTGTTGACTTGAATCAACATTCAAATGATATGACCTCCATTGGTTGTTTCGTTGATTTTGTTAAGTCTACAATATTGATTTTGGTGGGTTAGAATAGTTCATTTGAGTTCATGTGTTCTAAATGAATCTCGTGCCATCGTTGGAACATTTTCCCAACTCAATTTGAGCCGATCGTGGGTGAGGCTTTGTATTTGCAAAGAGTCGATTAACTTGAGTTTCGTCTTCACTAACTTGGTCCCACATTCGCGAAGATCAAAATGACTAACAGTGATAAATTAAATCAGTCCACTTTTCAGACCTCATTTCTCAAAAGAAGTAAGTTTTAGGGGTGATTCAGAGAGCTTTTGAAGGAGAAAATCAATGGAACATCATGGGAAATTGTCGAGAAATTGTGTGGGTCTGTCTCGGGTTTGATAATTCATCTAGAAAACTTATAAGTTTCGAGAATTTCCTCTCATAATCTCCATTTTTGATCCTCTTGAGCTAAGAAATTGGTGGGTTTGTGTTGGCTCGTTAGGGGCTTGGATTGTACCCATCTTCAGGGCACCAGTTACTTGATTTAGATGGGACTATGTGATAAGTTGATTGTGTGATTCCGTGCGCGAGTCCTATTTCGATCTGATTTTGACTCTGAATTATTTAATTATAATTTGGGTATCATTTTTGGTCATTTTGATTTTCTCTTTGCTAATTCGATAGCATGGCATCATTCAAGTGCTTTCGGAAGGAAAAAGCTCTGGAATAGAGGTTCTGGTGCGGTTTTGGACTTGAGATAGGTTATGGCTTCTTCTTTTTAGATTTTCTTGGTTAGCTTATGTATATATTCAGTAGTATCGATCGTTAGAATGACTTTAGGATTAGACTTTAGGTTAGCATGATCCTTATATTGTACTTTTCCATTTTCGGGTTATTAGCTTAGTGTTTGGTGGAGAAGCCTTAGTTTAGACTAGATGGAGTTCCAAATTAGTACTATTGTACCGTGATGGATAACTACCCGATTATTTGTGTGAGTGTTTTCTTGAGAACGATATAGCTATGTTTTTGTGCGAAACCATACTCACAACATTTGTATTCAACATGTTGTATATGGGGATGAGAGCAAGAAGGTTTTGGGACTTTTAGATGGTTTTGTTAGTATTTCTACGTGATTGAGCTCTGATGGTATCATGGCCCAAGCTTAGACCTAGGCGTGACACGGTGATTAGAATCCTGAATGACTCCAACCAAACCTCTTATCATATGATACATGAGCATATATAAGGTAAATAAAGCAATAAGACTAATTCATAAATGCTAAAGTAAAGCCACAACATGAATAACTCATTAAGGGATAAATCAACTCTGAAAGAAGATGACAACATAGACTCAATGATCAATATAACATGCCTCTACTAGTCTAGATGGGGGCATAAGACAAGCCCTAGCTTACCCGAAAATATGAAATATAACATCACAGAAAGAAATTTAAACTCATGTTGGTTAAGTCCTTGAAGCATTTAGACTCACCAATCAAGTGTCAAAGCTAAGTAATCCAATCTAACTACGAACGAAAGGATGAGTGTGATTATCGTCGGACTACACATTATTATACAATATAGACAAAAAGTATGTTTTAGTACATGGAATGCACTAAGTATGTGAGAAGCATGCATGAACAATGATAAGCAAACATAAATAATATGAACATGGGATGCATGACCAATATCTTAAAAACATAAGTAAAACTTGAAAACATTTGAATATCATAATCATGTGATCAATTCATTATAAAACATCATGAGAAACTTTACCATTTCAAATACCTTTGTGGGGTAAGACCTTTAACCGACATATAAGACCATGCGAGCTATATCATGGAATATGGTGTTACTCTCACATCGAAAAGAGAGATATTACTTGCTAGGCCATAAAGGCAAATCTATGGGGGAAAAGGTAGTTAGGGACTATAGGTTGCTACTAAAGTTCTCTTGGGTTGCCCTTTTGAGATTTTGGACTGAACCTTTCACACTTCGAGAGGGTACTCTAGGCGTGGTCGGCATTCAGAGACCATTATTGGCCCCAAGTGAGCCACTTGGTCCAATCACTCATTCAATCACATCACCGAAAGACTTAATATAACTCAAAAGAGGTGCTTAGGTGGGATAACAACTCAATACTCAAGGCAAGTAATAATCATTAAGTAAACAATCCCAAATAAATCAACTCAATCTCATAAAATAGAATTTTTGGAGAAAATAATAACTCAAGGAGACCTCAACTCATCTACTTAATCTTTTTCTAAGAAGCATCTATCAACTGCCAAGAGGGTACCGAGACAATCCCACGGCTACCCAAAAGGAAATACTAAAAATAAATAACTAAAAATAAATATGATTCCTCCAGAAGCAAAAAGGTCTCACCACTATAAGGAAGGAAATGATCTTCAACGGAGCGCCTGTTGATGATCTCTAGCATCTGTGTCTGCATCATGAAATGATGAAGGCTAAACGGTGTCAGTACATGGAATGTACAAGTATGTAAAATAGCCTAAGGAAACAAAATTAAACAACTTAACATCAAGGGAACTCAACTAAAGACTCCACTCAAGGAAATCAACTCAAAGGATTTAAATCTGAAATCGATTCAACTCAAAGGATTCAAATCTGAAATCGATTCAACTCAATAAGCATGTAGTTTAAAGATAACAGTGTTTTGAAAATAGTCTCAATATTATGCAACTCGACCAAATCAATTCAAACTATTTTAGGGAGTTTCTCTAACCGACAACCATTACTTATGAGCTAGTGATGCTACAACGCTTTGCACTGTTGTTGCTGCAGCCGTCCAATACCTTGATAGAGTAAGAGAAGATCAACCTCAATGGATCCACAATCAATCAAAGTCCATTCTTTTGGGACTTGAGAGGCATGGTAGTTTATGGGGTTCGAGTTGCTATTTATAAATACCCAAATAGGTGTTCAAATGTTACTCCCAAAACGACTCAATATGCTCATATACTCAATCAATCATTATAATCAAATCAACTCATTTAGTCTCCTCAGACTTTTATCAATCTCATCTTATCTCAATCATCAAACTCATATGTGTAAATCATGCATTCGACTCACTCTTAATCCTCAAGACTCTATCTCGAATCAATAAATCTGTAACTCAATGGTCAATTCATTTAGACTCAATATTGATGATCTTTCAAACCTTAATAAAATATGCATAGACTCAGTTTAAAAGTCATAATATGTTAAATGCATAAAAATCATTCTCGTCATCTCAGAGTAAATAATATACTACAAAAATCATCAACTCGGCAGGGATTCATAGGAAGGAAATCATGAACAGTAAACTAAGAACTCAAATCATAAGAATCAACATGATGCATTCATATATTATACTCAAACCCTATCTATATTTTAACAAAATGACTATGTAGGGTATGACGACGAACTCAGTCCAACGTTGTGATTTTCCTTACATAACTGGAATTTAAAGTAATGATCGAAACTCAAAGGTACTGCTCAAAGACCTTGAACCCTAACTTTCCTTCTTCTCTCCAATCGCTTCTCTCAAGAAATTACAAGTGTGAATGAGAGAAAAACCCTATTGGGTATGTGAATGGAATGATATTTGGTCCCTAAAAATGTAGGTTTCAGTTGGGAAAAGGTGAAAAAAGACCGAAATGTCCTTCATTAAAACTAATTCGGGCACTTTCACGGACGTCCACCACAGTCTGTATAACTCACCATAGTTCATGGTAAGTATCCGTGGTCCCTGAATTAGACTGGCATGGGAGAGGTGGCTACTATAGATACCACCATGGCTCATGGTGCTCACCATGGGTTGTGGTCCTTTCCTGCAGTCCTTGCATGCTCCAAAGTTCTGGGGGTAAGGATCATGTATGGCTTCACGGTTCATGGTCAACACCACTTGTCGTAGAGCCCTCCTTGGTCCTTCTCTTACCTCTTTCCTTAATGCCAAGCCTCTATCACGGACTATCTTCACGAGCCGTGAAGCTCAATATAGCCCATGAATTGTCCTGTGCTCAGCCTTTGATGTAATTTTCCAGATCATTTCTAGCTTGTTCCGGCTAGAGACTTTAGGGGTGTTATAATATCTCCCCCTTGGGATCATTCATCCTCGAATGATGGCCAAGCTAAGAACTCACTCATGGCATAATTGAAAATCAAGAACTCGGATACACAAACAGTCAAACAATTATTACCGGACTCAAGGATACAAATCATATACTCAACCACAGAATGAACATCAACACAACGAAAGGAAAAAGGAACCTTACCATCAATGTCATCATTAGAAGACACGAATATATGGGGGTATTTAGCCTTCATATCTTTTTCAGCTTCCCACATAGATTCCTCAACAAATTGGTTTCGCCATAAAACTTTGACTGAAGCGACCTCTTTAGTTCGCAATTTACGAACCTGACGATCAAGAATCTGAACTGTACCTCCCCGTAAGTCAAATTCTCTTTCACCCTAATGCTTTCAGTAGGCATAATGAGTGAAGGATCTATTAAGCTATTCTTAAGCATGGAGATATAGAACACTAGGTGGACAACATCTAGCTCTCACAGTAGCTCCAACTCATAGGCTACATTACCCACTCTCTTCACAATATGATAATAACCAATATAACATGGAATCAACTTCCCTTTCCTACCAAACCTTATAGCTCTCTTCATGGGTGAAACTTTCAGATATACCCAATCATTCACCTCAAAATCTAATTTCCTTCTCCTAACATCAGTTATAAGACTTATGTCGACTTTGAGAAGTCTTCAACATTTGTTGAATGATATTGACATTCTACATAGATTGATGAACCAATTTTGACCCTATTAACTCAGCTTCACCAACCTCAAATCAATCGATCAGTGATCTACATCTCCTCTCATAAAGAGCCTCATATGGAGCCATCTGTATACTGGAATAGAAGTTATTATTGTAAGAAAACTCAATGAGTGGAAAATGGTTATCCTAATTGCCTTTGAAATTGATGATACATTCTCTCAACATATCCTCAAAGGTCTGAATGGTGCGCTCTGTCTAACCATCTACCTGCGGATAGAAAGTGGTGCTAAGATTCACCATTGAGTCCAAACCTTTCTAGAATGACTTTTAACAATGTGCAGTGAATTGGGTACCTTTGTCTGAGATAATGAACAAGGGAACCCCGTGTAATATGACTATCTCTCGAATATACAACCATGCATAGTCCTCTTCTAAGTGCATAGTCTTAACGGGCAAGAAGTGGGTTGATTTGGTTATGTTGTCCATAATTACCTAAATTGAATCATCCTGCCTGTAAGATTAAGGTAAACCTATGATGAAGTCCATGTTGATCATCTCCCACTTCCATTTTGGAGTCTAAATGTTCTTAACCACACCATAGAGCCTTTGATTCTCAACTTTGACTTGTTGGCGATTTGGACACTTGGAAACAAACTCTGTTATCTCTCTCTTAATTTTATTTCACCAATACACTTCCCTCAAATCATGGTACATTTTTGTAAAACCTGGATGGATAGAATACTTAGAGCTATGGGCCTCTACCATGAGCCTATCGTGAATGCCATCAACACTTGGACCACATAACCTACCTTGGTACCTCAATACTTTATCTCCCCCTTTGGCAAAATACATAACCTTCTACTTATGAACATCATCTTTCTGCAACTAGAGATGATTCAGCCCCATTCTAAATAATAGCACAACCCTAACTAAAGTCAATAACCCATACACCCAACCGTGCAAGTCTATACACCACTTTATCCAACTCACTCTTTCCTTCCTCCACATAGGTTGTACTCCCCATAAATATCTTGCTAAGAGAATCCGCAACCACATTAGCTTTACCTAGGTGGTATAGAATACTCATATCATAATCTTTGAGCAGATCGAGCTATCTCATCTGCCTCAAGTTCAACTCTTTTTGTCTAAACACATACTACAAGCTCTTGTGATCAGTAAACACAGCAACATCCACGCCATAGAGATGACGCCAAATCTTGAGAACAAATACCACGGCTTTTAACTCAAGGTCGTGAGTCAGGTAGTTTCTCTCATGAATCTTACATTTTCTGGAATCATATGAAATAACCTTACCCTTCTGCATTAATACGCAACCCAATCCAACTATTGATGCATCACAATAGATAACAAACCCTTTTGTTCCCTCAGGTTGGGAAAAACTATAGTTGTAGTCAACCTCATTTTCAATTCTTTAACACTCTTTTCATAAGCGTCCAACCATTGGAACTTAGCCTTCTTCTGCATCAGATTAGTCAATAGAGATGATATAGATGAAAACCTCTCAATAAATCTTTGGTAGTAGCCTTCCAAACCTAAGAAACTCCTGATGTCAGTCAGAGATGTGGGCCTTGGTCAGTTGTTTACCACCTCAATCTTCTGCATATCAACTCGAATACCATATCCATAAATAATATGGACTAATAATGTTAAGATACAGTCCAGAACTCACACTTGTAAAACTTAGCATATAACTCCTTTTCCTTGAGAGTTTAGAGGACAATTCTGAAATGATAGGCATGTTCCTTCTCATTTTTGGAGTAGACTAATATTTCATCGATAAACACAATCAAAAACATGTCTAAGTACTATTTCAAAACTCAATTCATCAAGTCCATAAATGTTACAGGGCTATTAGTTAAACCAAACAACATAACAAGAAACTCAAAGTGACCATATCGAGTCCGGAAGGCTATTTTTGGAATATGACACTATCTCACTTTAAACTAATGATAGCGCAATCTAAGGTCTATCTTTAATAAAAAAGTGACACCATAAAGCTGGTCAAACAAGTCATCTATTCTGAGAAGAGGACACTTGTTTTTAATAGTAACCTTGTTCAACTGACGGTGGTCAATACACATTCTGAGGGAACCATATTTCTTTCACAGGAAAAGGACATGTGCGCCCCAAGTGAGACACTCGTCCTAATGAATTTCTTATCTAAAAGATCTTTCAAATGCTCTTTCAATTCTTTCAACTCAATAGGAGACATTCGATATGGAAGAATAGAGAGAGGTTGCGTATGAGAAAGATCATCAATCCTAAAGTCGATCTCCTTATTAGGAGGGACTTTGGGTAGATCCTTAAAAAAACCTTGAGAAACTCATTGACAACACGAACTGACTCAAGGGATGGAGCCTCTACACTATCATCTCTAACTCAAACAATGTGGTAGATACAAACCTTGGAGATTAACTTTTTAGACCTAAGGTATAAAATGAATTTACCCTTAGGCACTGTTAAAATACCCTTCCACTTTATGATAGGTTTTTTTGGAAACTGAAACTTGACAACTAGAGTTCTATAATCAACCAAAGAATAACAAGTATATAGCCAGTCCATGCCAAGAATAACAGCAAAACCAACCATGTCTAACTCAAATAAGTCAGCCATGGTGTTTGTGATAGATAAACATAGGACTATCTCTGTAGACCCTCTCAACTAGAATAGACACACCAACAGGAGTAGAAAAAATAAAGGGCTCAAGAAGACTCTCAGGAAGAATCTCAAACTTTCTACCCACATAAGGGTTCACAAAACAATAGCGTGGCACTCAGATCAAACAAAGTATAAACATCGAAAGAAAAGACTTGAAGTATACCAGTGATGATATCTGGCGAGTTTTCCTAATCTTGGTGACTAGCCATAGCATACAGATGGTTTTAACCTGCACCTGTACCCGAAGTGGTACCTCTCTGATTACCTCACACTATGGGTGCCATAGTAGAAAAATAGGCTCTATCGCCCCACATCAGACACTCTCTCTGAAAATGGCCTACCTTACCATATTTTTAGTAGCCATTTTCACCCTTTGTCTACCACACTTGTTGCAAGGTGGCTTCCCTTTTGAACCTTGAGCCACACTCCCTTGGGATTGAGAACCATGAGGCCTAAAATTTTGGTAGCTCTGCGACTTCTACTCATTCCTATAGTTGGGTGCAGGTGCACTTACTGATGATAGAGTATAGTTAGAAGACCTTTTCTAAAAGAAGGACCTGTTTCCATTACCTTAATTCTTCTCATTCTCTTGCCCAGCTGATTTGTTCTTCTTGTTCAAGTGCTCATCTCTATCTTTCTTCTTATCTTTCTCAACCTCCTGAATGTACAACCATAAGCCTAGAAATATCCATGTCATAAATCAATAGTAAGGCCTAATACTCCTTGTTCACATCCTTGCCGAGGACGGAGAAAAACTTTCTCATCTTAGATCTCATATCTAGGATCATCTTCGGAGCATATCTGGATAACTGCATGAATTTCATACCATAATCCTTCACTGTTATTTCCTCTTGTTTCAGGTTCACAAACTCTTCAACTATGGACTTCTTCCATTCTCTGGGAAAGAAATGAACAAGGAAACCACCCTCAAATTCATCCCAAAAACAGGCTCAACATCCCCACCTCTACCTTCCTCCCACATCCTTGAGATGATAAGAAACCAGCTCAACTCCCTCAACTTTAGTAGTATGCATCACTTTCAGAATTTTTCACATCTCATCGATGAAGTTCTAGGGGTCCTCCTCAACCTTAGAACCCGTGAAGACTAGTGGGTTCATCCTTAAAAAACTCAGATCCTCGCCAAAGTTGACTGCTGTTAGGAGCTAGTGTTGGGAGCCGATGAACTCTGGTTACCATTCCGGGCTACTACCAACTGAGTGAGCATAGCAATTTCTCTTCTAAAATCTGCCTCCGATGTAGGAATTGGTTGAGTAGTAGGCATTTGGGATTCCTCTGTAGATTAGGAAGGTCGACCCATATTTGTCACCCCCAAATTGTAGGGGTATCTGAGACTGTGTTGGAACCTCGGCACTGGCAGCGTACCTCTAACTAGTGGTATGTTTAGGAGGCATTATCTATAAATGCATAAACTCATAAACTAGGAAGGAATTATTTATAGAGTAAAACTCTATCATACAAACTCGGAATATGAAAGAAGGAAAATAATGTATAATGTCCTATAGCCTCCTGATTATAAATGTGGTGTATGGCATACCCATAAATAAGACTCTACTGGACATGGTTTTATAGACTACCTAGGATTCTTGAATTCTGTGATCTAATATCAAATTTGTCACGCCCTAAGAAGGTACCCTAGGCTTGACTGGCACTCAAAGACCATTGTTCTCTCCAAGCGAACCACTTGATCCAATTACTTATTCAATCACATCATCGAAAGACTTAATATAACTCAAAAGAGGCACTTAAGTGGTCTAACAACTCAATACTCAAGGCAAGCAATAGTCATTAAGTGAAAAATCTCAAATAAATCATCTCATTCTCATATACTAGAATTTTTAGAGAAAAAACAACTCAAGGAGACCTCAACTCAATCTACTCAATACTTGTCTAAGAATCCTCTATCAACTATCAAGAGGGTGACGAGACAAGCCCACAACTATCTAAAAGGAAATACTCAAAAGAAATAACTAAAAATAAATATGATTCCTTAGGAAGAAAGTAGGTCTCACCACATTGAGAAAGGAAAGGATCTCCAATGGAGCGCCTATTGATGATCTCTAGCACCTGTATCTGCATCATTAAATAATACAAGTCAAATGACATTAGTACATAAAATGTATGAGTATGCAAAATAGCTGAAGGAAACACAATTTAACAACTTAACATTAAGGGACTCAACTCAAGACTCAACTCAAGGAACTCAACTCCAAGAACTCAACTCAAAGGACTTAACTCTGAAATCCACCCTACTCAATAACCATGTAGTTTAAAGATAACAGTGTTTTGGAAATAGACTCAATAATATGCAACTCGAACAAATAAAACCAAACCATTCTAGGGAGTTTCTCTAATTTACAATTATCACTTATGAGCTAGTGATGATACAACGCTTTGCACTGGCATTGCCGCAGCGATCCAATACTTTGTTAGGGTAAGGGACGATCAAAATCAATGGATCCACAATCAATCAAAGTCTATCATTTTAGGACTTAAGAATCACAACCTATATTTGATGCTAGCTACGTATTTTATGGGGTTCGAGTTGTTATTTACTCTTACTCAAATATGTGCTCAATACTACTCCCAAAAAGACTCAATATGGTCGTAGAATCAATCAATCATTATAATCAAATCAACTTATTTAGTCTCATCGTACTCTTATCAATCTCAACTCTTCTCAATCATCAAACTCTTATGTGTAAATCTTGCATTCGACTTACTCTTACCTCCTCAAGACTCTATCTCGAATCAATAAAGATATAACTCAAAGCTCAACTCATTTAGACTCAATGCTCATGCTCTTTCAAACCTCAATAAAATATGTATAAACTTAGTTTAAAAGTCATAATATTTTAAATGTATAAAAATCATTCTCTTCATCTCAAGGTAAATACATATATTGCAAAAATTATCAACTCAAGGGTTCATCAGAATGAAATCATAAACAATCAACTAAGAACTCAAATCATTAGAATCAACATGATGTGTTCATATATATAAATAAGGAACTTGATAAGGAGTTACATAAATAACTCAAGAACTCAATCAAATGGGATTTGAACTCAAATTGTATCTCAATTTTGACAAAACAAATATGTAGGGCATGAGGACGAATTCAGTCCAGCATTGTGATTAGCCTTACATACATGGAATTCGAAAAAATTATCCAAACTCGAAGGACTACTCAAAGACCTTGAAACCTATCTTTCCTTGTTCTCTCTAATCACTTCTCCCAAGAAAATACAAGTATGAATGAGAGAAAAAACCTATTGGGTATGTGAAAGGACTAATATTTGATCCCTAAACATGCAGGGTTTATTTGGCAAAAAATGGAAAAAGACTAGAATGTCCTTCAATAAAATTGAGTTGGGTACTCTCACAGACGTCGACCACGGCGGTCCATATAACTCACCATGGTCTGTGGTGAGTAGCTGTGGTCCCTGAGTTAGACTAGCTTGGGAGGGGTGGCCACTATGGAGACCATATGGCATGTGGTGGTCACCATAGGGTTGTGGTCCTCTCTCGTGGTCCTTGCATGCTCCAAGTTCTGGGGTTAAGGATCATGGATGGCTTCGTGGTCTGTGGTAAACACCACAGGCCGTAGAGCCCTCCGTGGTTCTTCCCTTACCTTTTCCCCTGATGTCAGGCCTTCCTCACGGACCATCTTCACGAGTTGTGAAGCTTAATACGGCCCGTGAAGGCTCCCGTGGTCAGGCTCTGGTGTAATTTTCTAGATCATCTATAGCTTGTTCTGGCTAGAGACTTCAGGGGTGTTACAGAATCCCACCTCAAAGTTCTCTCGGTGCTTAGTCAATATCCCAATGGAAGTAATAAATCATAGTCATTAACATCATCAGGAAAGGCAATAATAAATGTCATTCCAACATCATAAAATAGTTATAAGAGTAGCTCATTAACATGACTTTTCATACAAATATGAGAAAATCTTTCATCTCTATGAATTTGTGAGTCGGTGAGAAAACCTTTCACCTCTATAACATGATTGTGTGAGAAATTCTTTCACAACCATAGATACTTGCTTGAAACATCATTGAAAACATCATTCAATACTTTTCATGAGTCATTCATAATTCCTTGATAACCGTTCATAAATCATTCATAAAATCCTTTATCAATCCGTGTTCAAAATTATTTAAATTCATACTTGAAAATTGCATCACGCATGGGTCCATGAAAATCAATTGAAAACATACAATTGAAACTTGAATCATGCATAAGTAGATCAATGATAATAAAATAAATCATAATGGAATTGACCCAATGCAATTTCATAAGAACTAGGACTAGAAGATAATTCATAGAAGAAGAATTTAGGAAAACCTTTGGGACTCCGTGGATGATTTCTACATACCTTTGTCAATTAAAGCTCTAAATTCTTTTTGAATGTCGAGATTTGAACTTGGAATTCCTTGAAACCTTGCTTGAGGAAGAAAATGAACTTTGAGAGAAATTTTAGAAAGATGATTTTTGTTTAGGGTGAATAGAGTAAATGAGGGATTTAGGAGGGATGGGGTAGTTAATAGATTAGGATTTATCCCCAAAAACTATCCAAATATATTACTAAAATAATGAAAAAACACCCAAATGACCTTGGAAAAATAGCTGAGGGATGACTCTTCACGGGACCCTTGGCTGGTCGCAATAGCACCACGGACCGTACAAGGGTCCGTGGAAGAACTGACCCTTTGAGGGTCAACCTATACACGTGTCTTTATGGGAAATCATCCTCTTCGTGGGTCATGAAGAGGCTTGTGGACTTGAAGGGCTGAAAGGCTTTGAGGGTTGTCTCTTCATGGGTGCTCCTAGGGCCTGTCATACATCTTACAGGTCGTATACCCTTTTCGTGAAGTGGACAATTCCTTTGGTCCCTAATATCTCCTTACATAGACCCTTCTACGATCCGTATTCCTTTTTGATGGGTCGTAAACACCTCTTGTACAATCAACTTGATTGGGCCCTTGAGAGGTTGGGTTAGAGGCCATGTCCACGGTCTGTGATGCGCTCCAGGTCTTGTAAACCTTCTCGTAGACCTCTCTCCCCTTTTCTCCCGTTTCCCCAATGCGCTCCCACGATAATTTCCACGACCCGTGGAGAGCAGCACAGTCCATTAAAGGGCCTCGTGAAGCCCATCTAGTGCCAAATTTCCTACAATCTTTCTTTTAAACTTCGTTTTTTGACTTTCCAACTTCCGGTGTCTTACAAAGGGAGCAAGTTTTTATCTCTAACTTGAAGGAACTCCTTCTGAAGGAAAATCTACTATTTTGAGGTTCTATACACTATTGAGATTCTTACTTAAAACTTGTCAGTTTTTAAATGACACATGTTCAACTATTTTGAGGTGTAGTGTCTTTTCTGATAAAAATGGGTAAATGACAAGAAGCTTTCTTTAAATACCCAAATGACTACAGCTCAATGGTGGGTATAACTCATATATTATCAGTTCATACCTAACCAATTATAGCTTGTTGGTGTTCGTATCTCGTACATATGCCATATAAGGCAATACCCAATTGATTATAACTCAATGATCGATGGCAAATTATAGCTACCCAAATAGGTTGGGGTCAAATCCCACAGAGGCGTAGGCAATTACATTAGCTTCTTCAAACTTGTGTTGTTATTTGTAGATGTTCTTGTACTAGCTAGTGTCACCGGGTCTTGAAGTTGTTTTGGACTTTATCTTTTTATTCATGCACTTACGACTTATTGAGAATGATCATTCTCTGTAAAAGTTAATTTTTCATTCTGCATTATTTTTATTATTAGTAGGTTAATAAAGGAACAGGGTGTGCCTTTGAGGATAGTAGGTGCTCGCATGACCTAAATAAAATTTTAGTTCGTGACAAATATAAATATAAATATAAATTAATAAATACAAACTAGCCCTAAATGACCTATGAGATCCGCTTAAAGAAAAAATCGATTAATTATTATAGTCTACTCAATGAGAATGACCACGAACAATTTATTTAAATGATTTTCACTTGATATAAAAAACAACGGTACAGAACCAAGAAAAAAATACATAGTAAATCACAATACAAACATAATATAAATCCTATTTCCTCACAATCACTACAATTCTAATGAATTGGTAGTGTTTTTATTCTTCCACACGACACAAGATAACACACCATACAATAATTTTTGTTTGATCATAATTCATCATACTTAAGAAACGTGGTCATTTAATTTGATGCTTAGGGTTTGTGGGGGCACGGGCCCGTGCGCCAGCAGTAGCAATAACGACCAAAGCCTTTTCTGATGCACTGACCCTTGGTTACCTTGGAAATCTCTTTTTTGCAATAATGTAAGCAAGTCTCGCTCAAAATGCAAAACCTGGTATCATATAAGTTGCTCTCCCATCGGCAAGTTTTGCCCTCAGCAGCTTGCATCTCTGCATTCAACAACAACTTCTTTCAAATCATTTATCAGAATTTAAATATACTCTTTCTATTTCAATTTGTTTGGCTGGGTTTCACTTGAAATGGAGTTTAAGAAAAATAAAAGAACTTTTAAATCTGATAGTGTTAAACTAAAGATATGTAGAATGTACCAATTATGTTCTTTAATTTTGTTATCTTAAATATGTCACCTAGAAAGTTAACTAACGTTTGTCCATAAATTTACAAATATATTTGGAAAATCAACTTTGATTGAAGTTTGGATTGTAGTTTCAATATGTTTGGCCACACTTTTGGAAACATATTTCACTTTTATCGAAAAAAAACATGAGAAACTATGTAAGCATAACTTTTTTTAAATAGAAACTATGCAATGTGTTTTATTTTTAGTATATTAAATTGGACACTACATAATAAATAATTTTGACATGGAGTTAATAAAAATAAAAAGACTTTTAAATCTGGTAGTCTTAAACTAAAGATATGTAGAATGTATCAATTATGTTCTTTAACTTTGTTATATTAAATATCCCATGTGGAAAGTTAGCTAGTGTTTGTCCATAGATTTTCAAATATTTTTGGGAAATCAGAATTTGAGTGAAGTTTGGATGGTGAGCAAAAGGCATAACTATCATTGTTGTAAAAACTATTTTTTTTGGAATTAATACCGAATAGTCACAAATGAAATGAAATAAACAAATTAAGATGTACAAACCATTGGATGATATGAGGATGAAGCATAAGAGGAGAGCAAGGAAGGTTGTGTAGTTGACTAGTGACTTTGCCATATTCCTATACTTTGGATGTAATGAGTTTTCGATTTTCTTTGAAGCGATTTGTGTGTTGAAACTATTTTGTGAGGACAACTATTTATAGCAAGGCCTGGCAATTTATTTAATGGTTGTTGGCTATTTTAAAGAGGAAACGAGTAGTTTAAGGAATGAAGCAAAGGATATTATATTATAATATTATAAATATAAGTTGAATATTTGATACCTTTTTGTGCTTTTTATAAGAACGTAGAACACGGTATTGATAAGCTCTGCTTTTTTTTACCTCATTGCACAAAAGAACCCAATTACCTCATTCACTCCAATACTCAAATACGTTTTATAAGTTAAATATTTAATATATTTTTCCTCATTGTACAAAAGAACTGTTTGGCACTTTCAAGTTTCATATGCTCCATTTGTTCATCGCCAAAATCCACATAATTTGACTTTTACACATTTTACGAGAGTTAATTTGATTAATTTTCTTATTTAAATTGAATTAGGTTCATTTAATATTTTTAATTTAGATGTTTAAAAACTATACAAAAAATACTATAAGTTGCAATTCTTTCATATTAATATGATGAAAAAATATATTTTAAAATGTTGACCAAAATCCACATAATTTAACTTTCAAAAAACAAAATGTGGCAAGTAAAAATGAACAAAAGAAATATCTACGAGAACGGTTGAATTCTGATAAACTTTGTTAGTGTAGATAATTGTTAACGATAATTAATCTAAAAAAATAATATTATTCTGAAATATGATTAGCTTGTTAAAACAATATTAGCTTTTTATTTTTTAAAAGGAAAAAAATACCTAAATTCACATCTTATTTTATCATAATCTCTAAAATTTCCTATCATTTAAATATTTTTAAAATATTCTCTCTCGAATATATCACTCTTCTCTCGCTAATACATCCCTATCCCCCTCTCGAATACATTTCTCCCCTCTCGGATACATTCCTTGAAAGAAGGAAAAAGTAGCAGGAAAGGAAAATTTCCTAGTATAATTGAGTTTTCCTATTCTAAAAGGAAAACACAAAGTTTCCATATATTTGGCTAGTCATTTTTCTTATAAGAAAAAGTTTATGACTCTATAAATAGAAGCTTATTCCTTCTAACTTGGTAGCATTCACAATGTAGTCCTAAGGGCTTTGAGAGTTTTGTGTAGGAGAGAAACGGTGAGACACAAGTGTTATGTTAGCAATTGTGTGAACCTCTTTTTATTTAGAAAAATAGAGTAAGAATACAAAGAGAGTTATACACCAAGATAAATATTATGTTCTTGAGTGTTCTCTTTAGTAGTTGTTTCTTTTACAAGAGAAAAGTATTAATTATTGTTTTCTCCTTCTATTTGAAAGTGGTGTACTTCCATATCATAATAATAAAATTCTTCTACCCCGTGATTTTTTCCCCTCTATCTGTTTGAAGAGTTTTCACGTAAAATTCTTGTGTTCAATTTATTTTTATTATTTATCATCATATCAAACTTTAGTTGTGGTGCTTCCTCCCCCCAACAGTGGTATCAGATCCCTCGGTTAATCTGTCTGTTTTATGTGAAGATACTATTCGTGAATAGTAAATTTTTGTGAATAGTAAATTCGGTGAAAAGTACTATTTACGTGAATAGTAAATTTTGGTGACGGTACAGTTTGTCAGGATTGTTCGCAAAAATATTCAAAAACAATCTAGAAAGGTGTGAAACAAATAACAATATCGAATACAACAAAGTTTGACGTTGAGAAATTCAATGGGACCAATTTCTCATTGTGAAAAATGAAAATAGAGGGGACTGAACGTGCAGAGCTTCTACTTCAATGTCTGTCTGACTCGTATGATCAACTCATCATCAACCTAACGAAAAATATAGATAGTCTAGTTTTCAATGAAATTGCAGCCGTTGTTTTAGAAGAAGAAAATCGGCGCAAAAATAAGGAAGACAGACAAGCAAGTTCGCAGCAAGCTGAAACTTTGATGATGGTGAGAGGAAGACCAATGAAGCGTGGCTCCAGTGGGAGTCACAATCATGGTAGATCTCAATCAAGAAGTAAGAAGAAGATCAAGTGTTTGAGGACAGATAATGCAGAAGAATACACTGGTGATGAATTTGATAACTATGTAAACAAGAAGGTATTATAAGGCAATTCACGGTGGCATATACTCCACAATAAAATGGAGTAGCAGAGTGGATGAACAGAACCTTGTTGGAATGAACAAGAGTTATGTTGGCAACTGCAGGGTTGGAAAAACAATTCTGGGCAGAAGCAGTCAGAACCGTTTGTTATGTGATCAATCGGTCACCATCAACTACAATTGATCTAAAAACGCCAATGGAGATGTGGACAGGAAAATCATCTGATTATTATCGCTTACATATATTCGGAAGTCCTGCTTATGTTATGTACAACACCCAAGAAAAATCGAAGTTGAATCCAAAATCTAGGGAATGCATTTTCCTAGTGCATGCTGATGGAGTCAAGGGGTATCGCTTGTGGGATTCCACTGCCCACAAGGTGGTAATCAGCAGGGATGTTGTGGTTGTTGAAAACAAGATAGAAGCAAAAAAAAGGTAGCACTTCAAAAGAAAAATCAGAGAATACTACAGTTGAAGTTGAAGAAATAAAAGAAGTTTCAGTTTCTTCTGAAGCAGCACCAGAGCACGAAGAATAAGAGCAAGCTGAGAACGAAACTCCACAAGTTCGATGGTCAACTAGGGAGAGAAGAGAACCAGCTTGGAACTCAAATTATTCTATGGAGAGTAGTGTTGCATACTGTCTATTAACAGAAGATGGAGAGACTTCAACCTTTCACAAGGCTATGAAAGGCCAAGAATCATTTTTGTGGATGGCAGCAATGCAAGAAGAAATTGAAGCTCTTTATAAAAATAAAACATGGGATCTTGTTCAATTACCACAAGGAAGGAAGGCCATTGGAAACAAATGGGTCTACAAGATCAAACGCATTAGTAATGATCAAGTGGAGAAGTATCGTGCAAGATTGGTGGTGAAAAAATTCGCTCAGAAAGAAGGTATAAACTTCAATGAGATATTTTCTCCAGTGGTTCGACTCACAACAATTCGAGTGGCCCTGGCGATGTGTGCTACATTTGACTTGTACTTGGAGCAATTAGATGTCAAAACTGCATTTCTTCATGGAGAACTTGAAGAAGAAATTTACATGCTCAAACCAGAAGGTTTTGAAGAACAGGGAAAATACAACTTGGTTTGCAGATTGAATAAATCTCTATATGGTCTCAAACAGGGGCCAAGATGTTGGTATAAGAGATTTGATTCCTTCATTATAAGCCTTGGATACAATAGACATAGTTCTGATCTTTGTGTTTATTACAAGAGATTTGGTGATGAAGATTTTGTTATTTTGCTGTTGACATGTTGGTAGCAGGCCCCAACAAAGATCGTCTTACAAATTTAAAGGCACGGTTGGCTAGGGAGTTTGAAATGAAGGAAGTGGGACCAGCAAATAAGATTCTAGGGATCCAAATTCACCGAGACAAAAATAATAGGAATATTTGGCTTTCTCAAAAGAACTACTTAAAGAAAATATTAAGACGCTTCAAGATGCAAAATTATAAGTCAATTTCTACCCCACTTCCTATTAATTTCAAGTTATCCTCAAGTATGAGTCCTAGCAATGAAGCAGAGAGGATGGAGATGTCTCGAGTACCGTATGCATCAGTAGTGGGAAGTTTAATGTTCATCATGATATGTACAAGACCTGATATTGCACAAATAGTGGGAGTGGTTAGTCGATACATGGTTAATCCTGGTAAAGAGCATTGGAATACTGTTAAGAGGATCTTGAAATATATCAAGGGTACCTCAGATATTGCAATGTGTTATGGAGGATCAGACTTTATTGTTAAAGGTTATGTTGATTCAAATTATGCTGGTGATCTTGATAAAAGCAAGTCCACCACAGGTTATGTGTTTACTCTTGCCGGAGGAGCTGTAAGCTGGGTTTCAAAACTGCAATCTATCGTGGCTACATCTGCGACGGAAGCAGAATATGTAGCATCTACACAAGCTAGCAAAGAGGCAATATGAATGCAAATGTTATTGGAGGAGCTCGGGCACAAACAAGAGAAGGTTGCTCTGTCTTGTGACAGTCAGAGCACTTTGCATCTTGCAAAAAATTGGGCATTTTATTCAAGGACAAAGCACATACGAGTTCAGTATCACTTTATCTGTGAGAAGGTGGAAGAAGGCAATGTGGATATCCAGAAAATTCACACTAATGACAACCTAGCAGATATGTTTACAAAGCCGATCAACAGTAATAAGTTTAAATGGTGTCGATCTTCTATTGGCCTAACAGAAATGTAACATTGCAGTAATTGTTTAGAAAGGATGGTGTGAAGACTTAATTGATTCTCAATTAAATTTTCAAGTGGGAGAATGAAAGGAGGAAAAAGTAGCAGGAAAGGAAAACTTTCTAGTATAATTAAGTTTTCCTTTTCCTAAAATAAAAACACAATGTTTCCATATATTTGGCTAGTCATTTTTCTTATAGAAAAAGGTTTATGACTCTATAAATAGAGGTTTATTCCTTCTAATTTGGTAGCATTCACAATGTAGTCCTAAGGGCTTTGAGAGTTTTGTGTAGGAGAGAAACGGTGAGACACAAGTGTTACGTTAGCACTTGTGTGAACCTCTTTTTATTCAGAAAAATAGAGTAAGAATACAAAGAGAGAAGTATTAATTATTGTTTTCTCCTTCTATTTGAAAGTGGTGTACTTCCATATCATAATAATAAAATTCTTCTACCCCGTGATTTTTTCCCCTCTATCTGTTTGAAGAGTTTTCACGTAAAATTCTTGTGTCCAATTTATTTTCATTATTTATCATCATATCAAACTTTAATTGTGATGCTTTTTCCCTCCAACATTCCTTCCTCTCGGATACACCTCTTCTATATATATCCGGATGTCCTATTGCCTCACTGATACATCTCTATCCCCTCTTTGATACATCCCTCCCCTATGTATCCTGATGTTTACTGGTATATTCGGAAGTCTAGTGATGTATTCGAAATTCATAAATTTTAAGAATTTTTTATAATTTGAACAAGAATAGAAAAATAATGTAATTAACTCTTAACACTACGAAATTTATGTAAATTACACTTTTTAAAATTAAAGGATGGACAAAAGACCTTTTATGAAATAAAATCAACATATATATATGTACAAATCACTTGGCCCAAACTAACTCAGATCAGGCCCAAAACCAACTTAAATCAAATACAAAAGAAATGAAAAATAGAGTTGAGAGTGAAGGTCTTGTGAGTAGGGAAAGAAAACAACAATTTTTTTTATTTAAAAAAGTCTAACTCCAGATCGAAGTCTAAAGCAAAGAAGCAAAACTACTATAAGTGTGGGGAATAAAGTCATTATAGAACAGATTGTCCAAAACTAAAGGAGAAAAGAGGAAAGTAGAATGTTGATTACTCACCAAATATTGTTAATAAGAGTAATAATTATGATGACACTGACTATGTAGAAAAAATTTGTGTTGTGGGTTCTTATCATAGGCACAATTTCTATGTTCTTAATTTTAGTGCAACTTTGCACATGTGTTCATACAAGAATTGATTTGCAACTTATAAGCAGACAAATGAGACTGTCTACCTAGGTGATGATAATTCATTAGAGGTAGAGAGAATTGGTAACATCAAATTTAGATTGTTCGATTACCTTATCAGAAATAAGTTAATTACTTAGAGAATGGAACAGTTAAGTGTGTAAGGATTCATGATACTCATGAAAATTAAGCTTCATTTTAGACTGCATCATCTTCAAGACAATGTCATTGAAGGAGGGGGGGCAATTGTAGCTTCTAAAAAGAGTGATCTGAATCAGTCTCAATTGTGACACATGTGACTTGGTCAAATGAGTGAGAAGAGATTGGCTTTGTTGAACAAGTAGAATTTGTTGGATAATAACAACAAATGTTTTATTTTTTATGCGCGTTGTGCATTTGATAAACAAATAAGGGTGAAGTTAAGAAAGAAGCAGAGCTGACAAGCTAAGTGAATCAATAGTAGGTTATGTGAATTCGGATTATACAGGGAAATTGGATAAGAAAAAATCTCTGACAAGTCATGTTTTTACATTTTCTCTGATTTACCGCTTTAGATATCAGCACATAGCTTTCAACCTAAATGGTTTCAATTTCAACCAATCTGTAATTGATAGTTAAGTTAGTGTAATTAGCACTTGGGCTGATATTCATTAATCGTGTTAATCTTGATGTGGAAGTTATGTATGAACATAATGTTCATAACTTTCCTCTAAACCTAGCTGCTACCGAAGCTCCATCTATAAATGGATAAGAATCCACCCTAGTCTATAAAATGGTTTTTAAACGAAAGGAGCAATACCCATTTTCTTGTTCTATCAAGATGGTGCTATTGCTCCTTTCTTTTTCTTTTTCTGACCCAGACGGAATAAGATCATATACATTCTCATAATGAGAAGAGGCTATTCGGGCCTCTTAGAGTAGTTCAACATAAAACTTTATCATCTTACGAAGAATCAGATATTTTATAAGTGGACAAAGCATACTAAAGTCACACATCATTTTATTTGAGACATTGTATTTAAAGGGGTTATTGATGTGAAGAAGCATTTATCTAGACTTAATTGGATATAGTACTCAGTAAGACATTTTGAGGGATGAGTGCAAGGCAAATAGATATTATTCCTATTGATAGACGGAATTCAAGCCAAATAGAAGTTTTGTTAATTATATCTTGAATTTTTCCATTATATATATTAGGAAATTCATAATCTCTATTGGTTTAGGAGGTCCATTGTCTTAATAGATTTGGGAAATATATATATTGTCCTTCTAGGATTGGGAGAACCTTTTCCTTATAGATATAAGACTACTAAGGATCTATATATAAATAATCTAGTTGGGAATTCTAAAGGATTGTACATTTCTTTTTTTCTTTCATAGTGAAAAATTCTCTTTGCTTTTGCTTGGCGAATTAAGCGTAACCGAATTTCATTAAATCCTTGTATTATTTTCCTTCTCTATTTTCTTTGCTTGTAATTTTATGCTAGTTAACCTATGATATTTCTGCAACAACTATTTAATTCTTAATAGAGATCCTTGTTTTCCAAAGAATAATGACATATGCACACACCAAGTTCTCTGTCTACCGTGTTTCTTTTATATCTGATCAACTTCACCAAATTATTGAACTTATTCTAAAAAGACAGCATTATATATCATTTGTTAAAATCGTTTACATTATCGTTCGATACGAAGAAAAATATTTTTTAAAAAAAATAAGTGATTTTTTTATTTATTCATTTATATAAATTATTTAAGAGAGATTACTTTAAAAAGTATTTATATATAATCTAAACATAAACTCACTCTAGTCTATATTAAGTGATTTATTATTCAAAGTTTGAGAATTGTTGAGATTCTTTTGATTTTTTTTTTTCATTTTTATCCTTCATTTAATGAAGTTTTTAACTACTTTACATATTCTAGGAGAATAGTTTAAAAAATTAAAAAAATAATAATGAAAAATAGCCTTTAATTTATGTCCTTGAATATTTTTCCTAAGCAATACCTCATATCCTAACATTTAACTTAATATGGACTAGAGGGAGTATTATGGAAAGTGGCAGTGGAGGTAGGGTAGGGTGGTGAGGCTATGGGCTATGGGGTTGGAATGAATATGAGGTGTGTTGCGTGATTGAAAGAAGGAAAAGTTTCAAAAACAGCAAACATTAGGCCTCAGAGAAGACTTCTTAGCTATTGTTTCATTAATTACAATTCGTAACTATACTTTGGTTTGTTACACTTTTGTATTTTTATATTTTTCACAGATTTCAGAGAAAAAAATAAAAAAAACAAACGGATTTGTATTAAAATGAATATATATTAGGAGGAGAGAGGCGAGCGAGATCGGGAGAGGAAGGAGAGAGGATGAATACATGGTGTATTCGTTAAATACAGAATACAAAACCATTGAATACAAATTTAATTTTTTAAATAGAATCGATATAAAATACAAATCTTTCACCAATATTTGATTGGGTATAATTAATACATAATACATTTGCTAGAGAGGATGAATGCATATTGTATTCGTATGAATACAAAAAAAAGTTGATACAAAAAATACAAATATAATTTTTTAAATACAATTAATGTAAAATACAAATCTTTCACCTATATTTAAGTGAATACAATTGATACATATAATACTTTGAAATTTCTTTTTATTGTCAGGGGAGAGAAAGAGAGTGTGTGTGTGTTATGGTATGTTATGAGCACTTGAAACAGAGTGCTGCAAAGGTATATCCCAAGAGAAAATCAATTAAACATGGAAGCTAGGAAAAGCAGAATATTAGAATCTAAAGGAAAGGGACATCAAATAAAATTGTAGCAATTTTGAACTTTCAATTTTGAAAAATATGAGATTAGAAGAACATCTGAGGAGGAAAAAATTGAAAAGAAGAAATATAGATTTAAATAAAATTTGAAATAAATTCCAAAGTAGAGAAAGGGGGGGGGGGGGGGGGGGAGGGCAGTGGGAGGAGAGGCAAGGAAGAGAGAGGGAGGGAAAAGAGAAATTTGCTATAAAAATAACATATAATAGTTTATTGTAATTTTATTAAATTATATATGTGTTCCATAAATAAATATATTGATATTTTTACTTTGTTTCATAATTTTTTCTGAAAAAACAAAATTAATATGAAATGTCACTTTATTATTATGAAACTTGTTTAATTCTTACTTTTTTTAGTGCAAGCATTTTCTTCATAAGGATCTTGTTTTCTAAATATTTTGACCGCCCAATATAAAATAATTAAAAAATATTTTTCTCATACCGATCACAACCTGTGTCCATTCAACTTCTTGATTGCTTCTTTATTCAAAGAACAATCAATTAATTATGTAAATATTTCATCGATTCGTAAAGCGTGTCAGCTTGTATTGATAATAATGTCAAGAAATAAAGCTAAGTTTATTTTTTTTATGGCATTGACTTTATAGTTCACGTGTTTGGTCTCCCATAGACCAGAAATAAAGATTAAATTGAGAGATGAAAGAAAGTAAAAATACAGTCTGAGCACATCTAAATATAACAAATATTCAAACAGAAGATATTAAGTGAAAGTTCACCAATAAAATATCTAAATTTATCAGATCTACGACGTTCGATTCTCATTCTAACTCTCATTTTTTATATTTTGGGATAACTATTGTTATACCTCAAAAAGGAAAACTATTTATTATTTGATATTTCATTACTTTCATGCTCCAAAAAGGAATTCGCGCGTCTTCTTGATATCATAAGAGTATATATATATATACTCTGATAGTATCATAAAGGAAAAAACACTGCTCAATAATTTCTTGATATTATCATAGTATATATATACTCTGACAATATCATGAAGGTACAAGATCTAAATAACACTGCAATAAAAAATATTTAACAGTCCTTGATACTTTCAGAGTATATATATATATATATATATATATATATATATATATATATATATATATAATGTACTGCTATTAAGGAGCAAAAAGCAACTACTCACTGAATAAACTACCCAATTACGTCTTGATACCATCAAAGTATATATATGAATGTATATATACTCTGATAGTATCATAAAGAAAAAACAATGCAGTAAAAACACTGTTCAATTATTTCTTGATACCATCAGAGCGTATATATACTCTAACAGTATCATGCAGGTCACACGAAAACAGACATAGGTCTGGTCACGCAAAAAAAAGGCGGGCAATGTTGTAATTAGTTTGGACCTTTGATCTAATCAAGGTAAGTAAGTTGGGGTAGGTCCAGTTTAAGTAAATAACTAGTTTACTCTCTTGGTCTATTTTGTGTAGTTTTCCTTTCATTTTTCTATCTAGTCTTGTAAATATTAACACCAATAAAAGTTATAGATAAAGAGTGTGTTTGGTATGAAGGAAAACATTTTTCAAAAAATATTTTCAAACTTTCTCATGTTTGGTTGTCTTAGGTGTTTTGGAAAATGTTTTTCAAATCAACTTATTTTCCTCAAATTTAAAGAAAATGGCTTCCTTTCAAAAACTAAGGAATTGTTTTTCCAAAATACTCATCCAACCTCAAATTATAATATTTTCTTCTTACCCCATCCTACCATGATCCCCCTCCCCCCAATTTTTTTTTAGAAAAAATTAAAAAAATTTAAAAAATATTTCAAATTTTGAAAATTTTATTGTTTCACCCACCCTTAAACCCTAACCCCCATGCCAACCCACCCCCCCTCCCCCCCAAAAAAAATCAAATTATTTGAAAGTTACGTCTGGGGTTGGGTGGGGTCGGATTTCGATTCGAAAGTAGGGAAGAGTCTAAATTTGGAAGTCGAATCTTGGGTTGAAAATTGAGTTGGGTCCCACATCAGGTGTCGGGATCGGATCCCGCATCAATTACTAGGGTTGATTTTCATGTCAGAAACTATTTTCCTAACAAATATTTTCTACTTTCTAACAAAAAATAAAAGATATTTTCTATTTTTTTTTCAATCACTAACCAAACATGAGAAAATATGTTAGAAACCAACTTATTTTCTAAGAAAACATTTTCCAGAAAGACATTTTCCTTCATACCAAACACACCTAAAATATAAAAACTAAATTAAACCTAGCATAAAAGAAAAGAACATACGAAGAAGTGGAATAATCCCCTAACCTCTGCAAGAGTTTTTCGCCCAAGTAACACCAGTTTGTTTACTCTCAAAAAGATATATAGTTGAATTTGTAACGTGGGTTAAAAAATAGGTGAATTGAATAAACTATAAAATAAATCAAAAATAATACAATAATAAGCAAGTCAATTAAGTAGAATATAAGTCAATAGATAATCTGATTAGTCTGAATCCGAATGCATCTTTGATGAAACTTCATGCTTGAAAAACAATACAAGACTTGATAAAAAATAAATAAGTATATTAATGTTGTGCTAAAACCGTGTGTATCAATTGTTACGCTCAACATCTTACGCCCTTCTACATGAATGTCATGCTTATATTAATGGGGGTGATTCGTTCTTTTTTACTTCACATTGAATGAGAAATAAATAATATTTAATTCTAAGAGAGTAATGATCCACGTTGTCTCCGAAATAGAATCGTTATGACTACTAATGTATGTTTGATTTTCTTTAGAGTGCTGTATTTTTGTCTGATATTATTTTGGGACAATTTTAAATATATACAATAAAATAATTAGTTTACAACAAATATAATCATGTTTTATTTACATAAAAAATAATCAAAATTATAGAAAATATACTGTGACTATACAATATAGTTTGCCTAAAGTCATAGAAAGTATACATTGACTATAACAATATAGATTACTTATACATGAGCTATACAATGAATATACATTATGATACACTCAAAAACTGAATATAGTTTGACTATACATGAAATATACACTGACTATACATGCCTATACAGCGAATGACCATTTTTTTAGTAATTACTTTGGCCGAATGACTATCTACTGTAATTATACCTCTAATGATCTGCAATATATTCGTCTCTCCACGTGTCTTTAGCTAACTCGAGTACCACAATCCTTTCACCGATTTCCTTTGTTGGGGGTGGGGGAGGGGTGGGGAAGTGGATTGAAGACCCTAGAAACAAATTACATTAGGATTTAGGGAGTGTTCGATATGGAGGAAAACTTTGTTTTCCCGATGTCATTTTCCTATTTTTAGAAATTTTTGTTTTAGAGAAAATATTTTTTTTTATCGACCAAACATAACATGAGATACCTAACTGGTAATTTGGGGTGTACATGACCGGATTGGTTTAGATTTTTTAAATACCAAATTAAACTATTTATGTCGGGTTTTTAAATCTATAAACCAAATCAACCTAATTAAAATTAATTTTTCAACCTTGGATTTTTCTGAATTTTTTTCGAGTTTCTCGGATTTTTTCAGATATTTTTGGTAATACCAACACATAATTAACTTGTGATTCAACTATTTCTTTTGTTGTACAAAAATACAACTATCTAAGTTATTTCTTAAAAAATTACACAAAATATGAGATGAATGATAACACTAAAATATTCAACAAAACACAATAATGAAATCACATAAAATAAATATTGCAAATTAATATGTCATAATAAAAATGATCATAATTTAAAAGTACTAAATTAGGCTAAAAGAAGTCTAATAAGGATTAATTGCATGACTAAATATTAAAGAAAAAATAAATTATGTTATATATTTATATTGTCTAAAACAATATAAACTAACGAACAAATATTCAACATTATTGTCATTCTTAGTGTTGATTGTTTTTTGTGAGCATTAGTATTAATTTGATTTTGATTTTAGCTTTATTACAATTAGTAATATCTATGGACTATAACCTTCATTGGACCACTCAAAATTCTAAGTTTAAAATTTAAAATAATATGTTAAAAGATAAAACTATGAAAAAGTATAGGAAATATTTATAAATTATATCAAAAATAAATACTTTATGAATAATTTTTTTTAAAAAATTATATATATAATTTTGATGGCTTGGTCTCGGATTGACTTTTTAAATTTAAACCAAATCAACTTAAATATAATTAGATTTTTTTTTCGATTTGACTCAATTTACGATTTGATTCGATTTTTAATTCGATAGCCCCTACCGATATTTGAGTATTGGAGGGAATGAATTGAAAGTGATGCCATTTTGAGTATAAGCTCAGATGGTAAAATATTATTGTTACAATTGAATATTTAAAAATGTTGCGTACGCAATTCATGAATTGTTTTATATAATATAAGGCTTATTGTGAAATGACGTCTAATTTAAATGTAAAACCTGATAGTCAATCAATCGCTTAAGCTACAGAATAGTTTACGATTTAGACTTGAGACTTTCAAAATTTAATAGTACATAATTAGAATATGAAAATATTTGAGTATTTAAGTGAATGAACTGTCAATGATTCCTCTTTCAAATAATATGAGATAAGGATATTATTAAAAATGTTGCATAATTAAATCATCCAAGTTAAGGGGATTAAAAAATATAGTCGTCTTTGAATAAGAAGATTAAGGTATTAGAAGACCTAATATTTTGAATATGAACATGATCACTTGCTTAAGTACAACAGACAACAAAATCAAATAATCTTTCTTGAAAATGGAAAACAAACAATTTCTAAATATGAGCATGATCAATGCAATTTTAAACATAACATTTAGTAGTAATCCAAGTCAAATTATGTCCACAGAATGTGGATCTTATTAAAAAAAATAGTTTTCTTCCTTTCTTTGAAAACAGCAATAAATTTTATTTAAGAAAAACACTGATGTAACAATTTTAAAGAAACAAAATAATAGGAGTCGAATTGTACGTTAAGGTCAAAATATGAGGCAATACTACCACCTAGAAGTATCCAACGGGCAGGTTGGATGCGTTAAAATGTATTGATCAGTTAATACTATATTTTATAGATATATTCAAAAATTATTTGGGATAAAATGCGGGTAATAATCCAACCATTTTATTCTTACTAAATTTTAAGTATTTTATTAAAAAAAAGGTTCAAATATGTCATCGAACTTTGAAAAAAGGGCGCATTTATATTATCCGTTAAAAGTTTGGTTCACCTATGCCATTTTTATTTGAGAAAGGATTCATCTATGCCATTATTTGTTAACTGAAAATAGTTTTGGTTTTTAAAAACTATTTTTACACGTGGTCAATTATGATTCGACGACACCATTAATTAAATCATTTTTATTTAGTGACCCTCTGAGTCATTTCTGTGTAAAAGCCCTCTTCTCGTTGTTTAGAGCATTCCCATAGTGACCCCAAGTCATTTATGACTTGCTGGCATTGATGTTCAGTCTCACGGTCGTTCGTTTGGGGTTTATGCCCATTTTTCTGTTTTGGAGCTTTTGAAACTTGCATAGCTAAATTCGGTCAAAACGTCAAGTAAACGACCTCATAATGGAATTATAATGGTTATATCAACTCCAGAACAGTCATTTTAAGCTAGTGGCATGGTTGACTCAAGTTCCGAGGCTTCGATGTGAGTTTGAGCCATTAGGCGTTTTAGACTTTAAGCTTTACCCTAAGTTTGACCTTGATCAACATTCCTAGAAACTAAGCTCAGATGAAATTACGTTAGTATGGTTAGCAACGTAGTTTCGTGTTTGGCTAGAACGACCATTTGTGCGCTTTTCGAGGCTTTCGATCTAATCCCAAGGTCCCTTGTGGATTTTGGCTAAAAAAACACTTGGGTATGGGACTCACTTTTTATCAAGGCGAATTTGTACGTAAGTTTCGACTACACCATTGAGTTTGAGAAATTGAATCTTGTAGGGTATCATAGTTCATTTGTGCGCATGGGGTTCCAAACGAATCCCAAGCACTTCGTTGGAGAATTTTGGTACTTTGCTAAAATTTCTGGTGCCTATTGCTGGTGCCTTCGCTTTCACGGCCCTGACATCGCTTTAGCGGACCTCACTTAAGCGGCCAATGAATCGCTTAAGGGAGGCTGGCCAGCTCAGGGCCTATTGCTTTAGCAGCCTGGCCTTCACTTTAGTGTCCAGGGGCTCGCTTTAGCGAGGCCGGACTTTATGGGCTTCGTCGTTTTAGCTACATAAGATGTCGCTCTTGCGACACCTGGGAGGTCTCTTAAGACCCATTTTGGGTCATTCTTTTATCACTTTTGGGAATTGATTTGAGAACTCTTAAGTTTGATTCTTGCTACAAATTGCGTGTTGTTGTTGGGCATTGTTTATGAAGTGTGTGGAGATTCTCGGGGAGGTGTTGTAGCGTTGTTTCGAAGGTAATTCCTTTTTTCTTAGACCCCTAATGGCCGTTAAAGGAGTTCTTCTTGGTTATTTTTTGCATGTGTGATTGTGGCCTTTTTTGAGTCCGGAATTGTGTTTTGTATCGAGACATAAGTTCGGAGAGCTAACTAGGACCTTTTTACTGAGAATTTCAAAATTCCGGCATGGGTCCCACTTTCTCATTTTAGGTCCCAAAATTAGTCTGCCTCTATTTTATGTAATTCTAGTGTCTAAACGATCATATTAATATTGTGATTCTATTTTTGATAGTGTGACATCATTCTGAGGCCGTATGGAAGGGAATTCTCTAGAGCTTAATTTGGAGCGCGCGATCAGCCTAAAGGTAAGCTACAACTTCCTACTCCTTAGATTGAGCTTGAATATGTGAAATCATCATGATTAGTGGGAATTTGGGTTGGTTAGGTTCTTGATCATGCTTAGTTGTTTAGAAATCTTATTTTAGGTTCTTTTTTGGGTAATTCAGGGACTTGTGAGCATGTTATACTTGTTTAGCAATTATCCATATCATGTACTGGAATATTAAGAGCATGTTTGGCCTTAGTATAAGCTTAGACTAGTGCTTACAATAGAATTACGATATTTGGAGCCTTTATGACTTGTTTCTATTCCAATATCGACTCGGAAGGCTTTTCTCCCTGTAGTCTCGCATAACAGACTTGGGTAGATTAGGCATGGCGTCAACTTTGATGACCTTCAACCCCTTCTCCCTCTTTTTATAGCCTATACATTGACGATTTGAGATGCTGGGGTTTGCTTGGCGACTTGGGACTGGATATGATTTAAGCATGGAGTGTTGGGATGATTATCTGAGAATGGACGTCGCTTCTTGGTGGTTCTATGATGACGAGTTGACATGAGATATTTTGTCATCCATTATCTCCACAGATTCAAGGTCTGATCATACTGCTTTTTTTATCCTCTACAAAGTTGATACACTTTGGCTACATTCTATTGCCTCTTTGAGATTCATCTGCGGTTGGAGGTCCTAACTCTGTACTTCTTTTTTGGGTAGCCACTATCAGTTACTTGGAGGCTATCCATGATTCGAGGTCCAGGCTATGCTTCTCTGGATCTGGACTCACCGTTACTTGTTCCTTGTAGATTTAGCTATTCTGTATACCCATCGGGCTTATGGGGATCCGCTTGGATTTTTATTTAAACTTACACATGAGTGTACCTTCTGGGCTTATGGTGGTCCATTTAGGTGTAGTTAGCTTGTAGTTACTTTAGTTCGGTTCTTTTATACACTCGTGTGCATTCCTACATAGAATTTCACTTCTTGACTTCTTTAGGTTATTCCTACTTTTCATATTGCATTTACTTTTTAAGATCAGTCGGCCTATGATGCCTACTGAGTACCTGTTATTTTGGTACTCATACTACACTCTGCATCTGCTGTTGTGATGTAGTCCCGAGAACCAGCTACAAGCATTGATTCAAGCTTGCAGCGGTCTGACTGCTAATGCCCCTGCTACTTTTATGGATTTGATGACTCGTGTATTCAGACCATACCTTGATTCCTTTGTCATGGTATTCACTGATGACATATTATTATACCTGCAGAGCCGGAAGGAGCATGAGCAACATTTGAGGATTGTGCTCCAGACTTTAAGAGATCAATGGCTTTATACCAAGTTGTCAAAATGCGAGTTTTGGCTTGAGTCTGTATCATTGTTGGGGCACATGGTGTCCAAAGATGGAATTATGATCGATCCAGCGAAGATTATGGCTATTCGTGATTGGGACAGGCCCACCTTAGTGACTGAGATTCATAGCTTCATCAGATTAGCGGGTTACTACAAATGCTTTGTTGAGGACTTCTCTACTATTGCAGCACCTTTGACTCGGTTGACTCGCTAGGATGTCCATTTTGAGTGGTCAGAGAAGTGTGAGACAAGCTTTTTGAAGTTTAAGGAGTTGCTTACTATCGCTCCAGTATTGACTCTTCCAGTTGAGGGTGAGGGCTTCACAATGTATTTTGACGCATCTGGCATTGTTTAGGTTGTGTATTAATGCAACGAGGCTGCGTTATAGCTTATGCGTCAAGGCATATTAAGATGCATGAGCTCAACTACCCCACTCATGACTTGGAGTTGGCGGCAATAGTTTTTGCACTTAAGATATGGAGGCACCACCTGTATAGAGTTTGTTGTGGGATCTACACTGACCATATAAGTCTTCTGTACATTATGAGCCAGCGTGACCTTAATTTGAGGCAGCGTCGTTGGATTGAGCTCCTGAATAACTATGACATCTTTATTTCTCTACCATCCGAGCAAGACGAATGTAGTAGTGGATGCCTTGAGTCGAAAAGCAGTGTGTATGGGTAGTCTAGAGTTCCTTTCTACTATGGAACGACTTTGGATTTGAAGATTATGTCCTTAGATAACATGATGATTCGACTTGATATTTCATATTCCAAGCGGGTGTTAGCCTATGTGAGAGTTCAGTCATCTTTATTAGATTGAATTCATGGTCGTTAGTTTGAGGATTAGGACTTGGTAGCCCTTGGAGATCTAGTTTTGGGAGGTGACACCACTTAGGCTACCATATATTCAGATGGTGTTTTGAGGTTTGATGGTCGTATCTGTGTTTCCAGAGTTGGAGGTTTGATTTAGTTGATCCTTAGTGAGGCCCATGATTCCAAGTATTCTACCCATTCGGGAACTGCTAAGAGGTATCGTTACTTAAGGTAGCATTACTGGTGGAGCAGTATAAGGAGAGACATTGTAGACCGTGTCTTTCATTGCTTCTGTTGCCATCAGGTGAAGCTCGAGCATTTGAGGCATGGTGGTGAGTTTCAGAGATTACCCAATATGGAGTAGAAGTGATATTGGATTTCTATAGAATTTGTGGTAGGGTTGCTTTGGACTCCTAGAAATGTTGAAAACATCTAGGTCATTATTGATTGATTGACTAAGTCAACATATTTCCTTCCCGTTTAGTCTTCATTCACCATCAATAGATTGGCTCATATCTACATTCGGGAGGTGGTTCATATTCATGGTGTGCTTGTATCTATCATATCTGACCGGGGCTCGTAGTTCACTTTCAAATTTTGGAGGGCTTTTTAGGAGGAATTGGGCACCCGTGTTGACCTAGGCACAACTTTCCATCAGCAGAATGCCAGTCAGAGCGCACTATTCAAGTTTTTAAGGATATGTTGCAGGCATGTGTTTTGGTTTTTTGGGGCCAGTGGGACCAATTTTTGGCTTTGGTGGAGTTTCCGTACAACAACAACTACCACTCTAGTATTTAGGAAGCCCCATTCGAGGCCTTATATGGCAGGTGTTGTTGCTCTCCAGTGTGTTGGTTTGAGTCTATGGAGCCTAGGTCACATAGTACAAACTTGCTTTAGGGGGCCTTAAATCATGTGAGGGTGATTCAAGATAGGCTCAGGAAATCTCAGAGTAGACACCAGAGTTATGCTGATCTTAGATGCAGCATTGAGGTTTTGATAAGGCTGAACTACACCCTTACAATTCAAAGTGTAGGCGGTCTTTAGCAATATAAATCCTATGTGTAAGGTCGGGGTCAAATCCCACAAGGAAAAATGTGTAGAAGATTGAAGAAATAAAAAATTACAAGCTACAAGTTTGAACCCGAAATAAATGATACAATTATAATATGAATGTTTTGGTAACAATCGATGATACGAGAAAGGGAACAACGGTACAAGGGCAAAGGTCTTTTCAAGCAATGAATCGAAGGGAATTTGGGGAATGGGAAGTCAATTAACATTCACATGATCCCTTGCACCTTAATCTCATATAATCTAAATTAATCATGGTTAAAATCATATATGCCTAGCATCTAAATCGTCCACCTATTTCTCTCAATAGGCAAATATATCTAAACTAGTTCTTTCAAACCTAATTGAGTGACAAAACAATTAGTTCAACCATAGGAAATGCAGGGATTCACTATTTCTAGCCAAATCTAATGTATGAGTCGTTAAACCTCAAATTATGATCTAATCAACTTTACCCAACCTCAATTGGTTCTTTCAAGCTCAATCAAAGTTAATAGGCAAGTACAAGGAGTGATCAAATCCATAGGAAAGTATTTTAAGCATGAAATTGATTAGATAATTAAAGGCCCAATTCATAAATGATAATATATTCAATTAATTACAAAAACAAAAGAATAAAATCAACAACCCAATCAATCGTCTATTTCTAGCACAAAACCCATTTCTACTATGATAATTATACCTATAATTCATGCAATACAATGCAAGGAAATGAAGAAAGGATAAAAATAGTTACAATCAAGAATTAAATCTCCAATTCAATAGTAAATTGTAAGCTACTTTCTATGAAAACCTAAGCCCATGCTATGGAGTGTTCTTTGAGGTTTTTCACGATGTAAAGATGTGTAAGATATTTTACCATAGGCTTCCCATCATCTTTTGTGAGAATTTGGCGTCCAAGCATGTGAACTTTCATAATTTCCCTTCCACTCATTTAGCCGACAGTCGCTAAAGCGACTAGAAGTTTGCAAAAGCGAACCTTGCTAAAGCGAACTCTTACCCTGTTGACCAATTCACTAAAGAGAACTCTGCCTAATCATAAAAGCAATCCTTTGACTATATTGACTGTTCTCTTTAGCGACATTAGAGGCTCATTTTGCTTTGTTTTTCTACTCATTTCTTCTCAATTCTTGTGTTTTCCATAAAACTTCTTGTAAGCCATAAATACCTGAAATAAACACAATTCAATGGATAATTAGCCTCAATCGTAAGATTAACAATACAAAATCATAAGAAAAGAGCACCAAATGAGTGAAAATTACCCACTCATCAACACCCCCAACTTAGAAACTCTGCTTGTCCTCAAGCAAAACAAAATTAAAACCATAAGAGGCAATCAAATTAAGCACAACAATTGCATTCCAACTAAGGATCAGAATTATAACTTTGGTTGGTACCAACAATTAGTAAACAAGAATGTGATCTTCTATCCAAGAAACTCCCTCGATTTCATACAACCTTTGAAAAAGAAAATAATTTTTTAAGATTGATCAAGAAACAATGCTAATTCTCAAGAAGTGACTCCAAACCACTAGTCAACCAAACAAACTCCCTTGACTCAACTCTGGAATCTATCAACTTCACCAGTCCATCCTAATTTGCATTCTCTCACAAGAAAGAATATCCCAAAACCCTAACAAAGTATTTACATCACAAGGGACAAAGACAAAAAACTCACACTCACAAAGAACATCTCATGAACACAAGTACCACGCCATAGGCTTGCCCTTATTTTCGATCATCACTGAATCAAAATCAATTGGTCGGAGATCACAAATGACTTTTAACAAGCTTGTAATGTAGGCTTAGGGAATGTTAAGATATCATTTAGTTATAAGTGACTACAACCTTCTTGAGCTACTTAACAACTCATCATATTCCAACTTTTCCTCTTTTTCAAACCGATGCACATTCCAAGTTTTTATTCCAACTCTTGATGCCCCACAAAAGCAACATTCTTTTTCTACTTTAGAGGAAATTGTTTTCTTTTTTAATCACTTCTTTCTTTTTCAAATTTCTTTTTTATCTAACACTTTTTCCACCTTTCTTTGATTCATTAATCTCATTGCTCAATATCAAGACTTCATATGATTAGCAGCCTCTATGTGTTTCTACCAACACCCCTAACTTAGCCCTTTAGCTTCAATTCACATAATTTCAACATTCAAGAAAGGAAGGGTTCAAAAGAGAGTTACATTTTTAAAATGGGAAAAGCTTGTAATGAGGTTGCCAAAAAAAAGAATTAGGCTCAAAGAGGCCAACTAGGGATTTATTTAGTGCAAGGTACTCTTTTTAGGTCAAGTGGACTACCAAGAATCACAAAGAAACCCTAAGATCATTTCTCCAACCAAAATCAATCAAGACCATTATTAAAGGTATAACTAGAGAAGGTCTAACTAGCACAAATAAGCACAGGGAATTATTTCAAAGACTCACCACACATGACACACAAATTATTCTGAACGGATCCATTTCACTTCCTAGTCAAGAACAAATGAGTCATTTTTCACACTTACCACCTAATGAGTAAAGAGTCACAAAAAGAGTCAAAGCATTGTCACAACATCATTCAATTCCAAACACTATCTTTCACACAATTTTTAAGAGAGGTATGCTTATTTAATGATTCACAATGTTTGAATAAATATATTGGTACCAAACAAGTCACAATCTCACATTAATCTCTAACAAGGTCAACAATGTCATGGTTACTCAAACTTCACCATGAAAAAGCATTCAGCTACTTAGACTTCACCATGGGCAACATTAACCGACTACTTAGACTTTACCGAGGACAATCCCAATCCTCATTAGCTACGTATACTCAGACTTCCCTTGATCAAAGAAACAACGGCTACTCAGATTTCACCGTGCACACAAAAAGAACACTCACACAACCTTGATGATTTTCCTTAAGAAAGTCGTCACTCTATCTATCTTTGGTCAATGCCATTTTATGTCTTATACCGCAATAAAAACAAAGAAGCTAAAAACTATAAATAAAACCTAAATTAAAAAGACCAATCCAACATAATTCATAATCATAATCAAGCCCGACAAGGAAAATAAAAGCATCAATCCATAACAAGCAAAAATAATAATAACTGCCCAAAGGGAAGCACCCCCGACTAAAAATATCATTGTGTCCCCACAAGATGCATAATAAATGTCAAATAGAATACGAGAGGCTCAATGGGATGCATCACTCCTCCTCCTCACTCTCAGTGGACTCGCTATTCTCAGCCTCAACATCATTATTATCAGACCACTCCATCGGTACATCTGCAAGCTCATCTGGTCTCGATGAAGGAGGTCGTTCATTAACCTTAAGAATCTTCCATAACCCTTTTACCGATTTCCATATGCGGGTAAAAAATTTGTCCCTTTTCTTCTCCCTATTAATCATCTTATCATGGGATCGTCTCAACTTTCTATGTGACTTAGCCAAGTCAAAATAAGCCTTTTCTAAGTTAGTTGAGACTTTTGTTTTCGTTGATCTTCCAAATACACATCAAACTCTTTTTGAGGGACGAAAGAATAAGGTCCCCTAGATGACTCACCTGACCCTTGAGGTATATTTTTCACCAACTCTTAGGCCACCCTCAATTCATTGGTCAATATTTCAAATGGTCCAGTCACTAATGGATTAGAAGAGCTCACCTTCGCACATACCAATTTTCCAGAATCTACCTTCCTTTTCTTGGAATTAACCAAAGTGCTGTCATCTCACATTTTAAGAGGAAAAGTAGGATTTTTGGGACTCAACCAATTTTCATTCGGTCCCTCCTCAACTTTGGCACGCTTGTACAATTTTGTGATAAAAAAGGGACAATGAGGGATGGGCTATCATGGAGCTTGAATTCTCAGAATTCATTCACTATTAAGTGCCCCACGTTCAATGGAATATCATCAAGTATACACGCTACAATTTGAGCTCTCAATACCAGCATATTGCTAAGGTTCTCACTCAGGGAGATTCGGCTGCACACAATTGACATCCAAATTCTTGCTTTGACCGTGAAATCATAGGATAGAATTCTGACTTTTGTAGTAGCCCAATGTATATCCTTGCTTGAGCATTGTTTTTATGCCAACTGATAATGCTCAAACTACACTTTTTATAATTTAGAGTATAGGAGGTCATTAGCAATATAAACCCAATATATAATGGCGGGATCGAATCCCAAAAGGAATGGTTAGGAATAGAATTCGATCACGAAGTATGAAAGTGTTTTAGACTTTTGTAGTGTAAAAGTAAATTAATTATAACATAAATTAAATAAATAAGTTCATGATATAAATTTAGAAGATTTAAAGAGATTCAATATCAACATGATCAATAATATTTGGGTTGTAACAAGGTAGAAGAGGCTTCTAGGGTAGGTGCGTAGTTAAGCCCGTTGTTTGAATAAGGGCAATTGCACATCTCAATGTAGTTAATATTCAATGGATAGGCAAAGATTAATCAATGTTACGAAAAACATCTTTCGACCACTATTTGTCTATCCAAGCAAGCATTTTCAAGCCTAAATATGTGTACTAATAAAACTAATTCGATCCTTAGCAAAACCTTCTCTCACGAGAGACATTACGATTGATAAATTCAAATCAATGGCTATTTGTTAATTTAGTCACTTTACATCACCATTTCAAGCTAAGATGAAGATCTAACATAGAAATATGTTGCAATAATAAATCATAAATGAATACACACCGAATCAACAAAACCCATATCAAATTAACAATTCTTGAGTTGATAAAAAAATCCAAATCCAAAACAACGAGTTAACTACATAGGTACCACCTAAAATAATGGGGTTTAGGTACACATAATGAAATCAAAAGAGTTTTACCAAAATAATTGTTTTTCATAGAATTCAGCAAAGTTTCACACCAAAATCTCAATGCCCAAGCTGAAAATCCCTCTAATTCCCCAAGCACAATGTTAAAACCCCAAGAAAGATGCAATACTCAATTCTCAGATTCCTGGCAATGTAAAAACTTCTCCTTGGACTTTTGAAAATCAATTTACACTTGTGCAAAACAAAGGCCAAAAATCCTTGCACAGACCACTTCTGCGACGTTAGTCGCACTCGCCGAAGTGGTTGGTGAGTCATTGTTTGGCCACGCTTCTCGCCTTCTAGCACCTTCCTTCTTCTGTTCATACAATGGAAATTTGGCAATGACGAACGGTCTTGCGTATTAATTCGGTGAGTCACTGTTTTAACCTTTTGAGTTGATCTTCAGTCGCACTCTTTTTATGAATTTCTGATCATTTGGGCGAGCTCATTCAAGCTAGCCTTACTAATCGATGGATCACCATATGCATTTCTTTCTCGCCTTTTTGGGAATTCAGTTGAATCATTCTCTCATACATTTTTAGGCGGGCACGACCTACCTTGCCTTTTTACACTAGATGAATTGCCAACTGACCCTTATTTTGCTGAGTTGCCTTGGCTATTGGCCTTGGTTTCAGGCATCTTGGGCGAGCTCCAGGGTCCTCTTGGTGAGTCACCAAAGATTCTTGGCTAGCTACAGAGTATATTTTGCCCATTTTGCCACTTTTTAGCTCTTTTCTTCAGCATTATGCCCATGCCTTGTCCTTAAGTCCTCACATCTACAAATGATCACATTAAAGTCAATATTGGACATAATATAGGTAAAGAGGATACTAATTCATTGAGTTTTGAGTTTTAAATGAGTCCAACTTCTCCTAAACACCCCCAGCTTAAATTTTTGCTTGTAATCAAGTAAATCAAGAAACTAATCAGTTCAAAACCAATGACTACACATAGAGCTCATTGAGACTCAACACATAAGTGAAAACAAGGTTCAATTTAGCATGTAATGTTCAATTATGCACTCAAGGCTTCAAACGATGAATAATCAATCTCAATGCCAGTTCATGCTCACAAATGCTCGCTCCAAAATGCATATTTATGCCCAACACACATATAGAATGCACTGACATAAAAGAAGTGATTCCATGCTCTCAAAAAGCCATTGGAAGATCATAAAAATGGAATCAAACACAACTCTCACACTCATAAAGACAAAAATATGCATGACTTCACCCATAGGCTTGCCCTTATTTTCCAACCAATACATCAATCGGATCGTGTATAATTAAACATGTCTTTTAAGGCTTGTAATGGGGCTGAGGAAAAGGTATGATCATTTAGGTTTAGTGATTCTTCCTCCTTAGAGCATGGGTCAATTTCATTTCTATTTCTTTTCTTCCATTTGTCAAGCTCGCAAATCACTTTTTCTCCATTCATTGCACTCTACGATCTTTGACATATCTCATTGGACACCGCTTTTATTTCCAAACTGAAACGCCATAACAATTTGCCTTATTTTTGTTTCATTTTTGATTCTTTTCTTTAGTTCTCTTTCTTTTTCTTAAATTTTATATGGAGGGGTTTTGTCAAGCTTCCAAGGGTGATTTCTCATGAACCACTTAACCAGATTCTTTCCCATATTTACCACACACTGAACATATGCTTTTGACCTAAGTTGGCTATTCAAAATGGCCAAAGCTCCAAGAAGGTTATAGGTATGTAAAACTATGAAATTTTGAATACCGGATCAACAATTGGGTTCAAGTTTCATCCGAAGGAAAGGTTAGCCTCAAATAGTGCCAAACTAGGTTCATTCTCTCATAAGGGAATCATAAGAAGTTATGGAAATTCTAGGTTCACTCTCAAAATCATACCTAAGATCATCTCTTTCAATCACCAACTTTAACCGATTGGACCAATGCGGCAAGTTATAGGTGTCCTCTTGCATATCTTTCAAGTAAGACACAACACATATGGCATTCCAATATGAACATCGAACATAAATCTATAATTTAGGGCCATATGCAATGATCATTGTAAGACTCACAATTGACATTGTATTAGTCACATTGAGATACCAATAGTTCACACAAGACTTATGCGACCTTTTTTGCCTCGTTGGAATTGCACAACACATGTTGTTCATCATGAGCACTATTTAAGTTATTGATATTGATCAAGATCGATTCTTGAATGTACAAGTGAATATTGGACACAACTGTAGCAATTTAAGTAAAGGAACAAATGATAAATTTCCAAAACTAAATATATACAAATGAACAAATTAACAAAGTGCTATTTATAACCCAAAATGGAAATATTTCCAAAACCAAACCTAAGGTAACCCCACCCTACCAAAAAAAGAAAAGTAGTGTCCTCAATGCAAAAATATAAATAGAAAGTAAAAGAAATAGAGATAAGGATCCCCCTATCAGGCTAAGCTTGAGGAGATCTTAGGACCGCATGCGTATCCTCAATTGGGGTATCGGTGCCCAGTGTCTCACTAGAAGGTGCAGGAGGTGGCGCCATGGGGGATGGATCAATAAGTGAATTCTCCACAGCTACCAAAAACTGCACATCCTCAAAATCAGTAAGGCCTTCATACGTTTCCTTGGCCTACTACTCAGTAATACCCAAGTCCTTCTCATCCGTCTCAGGAGGCTTTGCATCATCATTAATAAAAACTGTACTAACTCCTATCGTCGAAGAAATAGGGACTTAGAAACCCACAATAACCTGAATCGGAGAAACCTCAAAACTCGTACGCTCGAGGGCATCAACACCACCCAATAGCATAGTAATATCCATAGACTAAGCTCATCCACATCTCTTCTCAAGTCTTTAATATCAGTCCGTATGGCTTCAAATCCCTAGAAGGGCCCTCATACTTTTCCCACTCCTCAACTCAAGCATTGAGAGTAGATAACTTTTTAGAAATATCAGTTAAAATAGCACACTCTCCCGCTACCTCAACTAGTAAAGAGGCACGAGAAGCCTCAATAGCTGTGGAAATCATGAAGGGGATAAAGCCTCAAGATTCGAGGCCCTCACATTAGCTGAGTGGGTAATATTTCCCATCCGATATAGCATGTATTGTGTTAAAGATGGCCGGGATATAGAACTAGATAGAGGGATTGTAGAAGTAGAAGGGGTAGAAGATGTATCTTGTACAACAGGGGCAGGAGGTGTAGTACCTACCTCTAGAGAGTACGTGTCTACGACCAACTTAGTGTCAACCGGTGGTGGTATTCTCTAGGCCTCAATATCTTTCAAAGAATACAGCCTAATCCTGCATATGTCACTAGATGATATGGGAAACACACGCACCTCCAAAGAATCAATAAATTGGACCTTGGCCTGCTCACACAAATTTGTAATCAACACAGGAATGTCAATGAAGTCTGCTGCTACCGAGCCCTTAAGAACATCTCAGGGACAATGATCGCACCCAAGTTTAATCTTTCCGTAGCAATAATGCACCCCAATGGAGCTGTTTTAGGATACTGAATAATCAAGTCATTCTGTGAAGATATCATAGTTCTGTTAATAAAACCAAACTAATATTGTGCAGTGATGTTGATATCCTTCTTCTCTATCACAGCCCCCTCCTCAATCCATGAAGGGGTAATATAAGAAATCAGGGGTGCCAAAAAACCCTTTAAATCATCCAATGTGCTCATTTTGATTTTATCCTCCAAGGACTGACAGTACTAGTATGTGCACTCCAATGCCTCATTAATATTGATTTGATTGCACTCAACTTCCTTCCCTCAAAAATTCACAATCTCAAGAGGACTTGCTGTGCTGGCCTTCTTGTTTCTATTTGGAAGTGCATTGGCATAGGCCTCGTAAAATTCACTAACCCAAGCCAGGACATATGGAGTCCGCGCTTTAGTGAAACGCTCAAAATGGTGAAACTGAATGGTCCTCCAAATCTTGGGTTACCTATCTACTACTCCATTAGTGGATAGTCATTTATTTTCTAGGATAGTGTGAAGCCTCATAGACTTTTAGTTGATTCATAAAGTGGGGTGGGAAAACTGGGACTACCCGAGGTACCCTATCAGCAGCCAAATCATGTATATCTTTGGTGCGTATTTCAATTTGGGTGCACTCATTCACCTATTCTTCACTAATAGGAGTCGGGTTGGAATCCACAATGGGTGCATGTACCAGAGTAGAAGAACCCTCACCCCGTCGTATGGGCATTGTATCTTCTGAGAAAGAGATTTATTTCGAGAACTTGACTCATCGACTAAATATCTCTTCTTTTTACCAATGTCTATGTCTTTTCCACTCACACGTAGTGGTGGGCATTGACCGGCTCAGCAAGGTTTTGTAGGTTTAGCGATAATAATACCCTGAGCCCTTTTACACAGTGTTAGGCACACCGTATGTTTATCTCGAGCCATACCTGCACACTAAATATACACCACAAAAATAAAATTTGGTGAAGGGTTAGACGAAATCTATTTCAAATTCTAAGTAGAGGTTTCAAGAAATCAATGAGTAGATGAAGCTCGCCAAATTAATCGGCGAGTAGCTAAATAGGGAAAGGCGGGCTCAGTATAGCTCATCGACCTCATAAAATTTCACAGGGAAGTAATAGGCGAGGAGACATGTGTTTAGGTGAATCTCCAAACACCTCATCGAGCTAGTAGAAGCTCGTCAAAAGGCATAGAAAAACAATGATCAACCCACATCTAAGCAAGGGGCAAAAAATGGCGATCGAACTTACCCTTTGGCGACTCGAAAAAGGCGTAGGCGAGCACATTCAAGCTCGCCGAGTGGCCTAATTTCAAAATACACCTCAATTTTAAAAACTTTAACCCCCATAGTGTTTACATAGCTTCACACTAACAATTTACGCAAGAATTACAATAACCCACACATGCTATCCAACAACGTAGGTACTCAGACTTCCCTATAGGACTAACCCAACCATCACAAATCAACAAATTCACCCTTAAGAATGATGTCACCCATCTATCATTGGGAAAAATTAGGAATTTATGGGTATAGGGTTAATCATATTTAACCTCAAACATATAACCAGCCCTATATGAATTTCAACGAATATCTAATACAATGAAACTGCTTTCTATCGAATAAACACATTTGTAATTAAGTTTGAGACAACCAAATTCTAAACAGAGGGCTAGTTGATAGCAATGAACAATATCAATCTATGCATTTAAGAACCCAACAAGAACATATTAAACACTTAGTAATCAGACCAATAGAAAGTAATGGAATCATGCATACTCAACAATGGGTAAAAACATATATTGATCATACAAAACATCCACTAATCATCATAGGCAAAGAAAAATAAACATTGAGATCGAACCTGTGGAATTTTAACTAAGAGGAAAAAAATAAAGAGGTGAGAGCAATGGAGAAATCTACATAACTGCACACAAAAATGAAAGAAAAGCAAGAAAAATCTATTTAAAATATGAAAAATAGGAGAGGTGAACAGTGTAGGGAGAAGAAGGAGCAAAATTTGAAGAATTAGAAATTTAAATGAGCTTTGACCCTTTAAGTTCCCATCTGGTAGTTCAAGTCGGCGAGTAGGTATTAATATCGCCGACCATTCGACGAATTGCCAAACATGCTTAAGGTTTTCGAAATGAACAACTGAGCCAAGATAAAGACATGGCAAGTGGCTAGCCTGTTGGAGCCCGTCGATAAACTTAGGTGAGTTGCTGATGTAGATGAAGCTCGCCTTTCTCTTCAACATTTTTCAACCTTATTTGACTGTCTAGAAGGCAAAGTGAGGGTACCCTGCATAGTTTTTCGGTGAGTCGTCATTGCCTAATATAGCTCGCCCAAACTTCTAGAACTTTTAGGGATTATTGGGTCATCCAGAGTATTGGATGGCAAGATAAAGGGTATCTCGCAAAGGCGCTTTGATGGCTCTCCTGGAAATTGCTTACCGGATCTCTCAGAATATTTTTTCTCCAGGAGACCTCAGGAGCATCCGTTTTAGGTGAGATAAAGTGGGTTCACCTTTTATTTAGGCGATTCGCCAATTTTTTTGATGGCTCGCCTATTTTTCCACTTCCATGATTGCCAACTTCAACCTACACAGTAAACACACGTTATTTAAAAGCTACTAGAAACTTAGGTTGCCTCCCAAGAAGGGCCTTATTATATGTCGTGACACTACATGGACACACATTCAAGCGTCATCCAGATAAACTACTTCAATATTTCCCAAACTCGGGGCCTTCACTAAAGTATAACTTCAATCTCTACCCATTAACTTTGAATTCGAGCCATATTTAGTCTCAACCTCAACTTCCCCATTCTCAAACACACGAATCACCCTAAAAGGACCAGACTATTTGGATTTTAGTTTCCTGAGAAATAGTTGGAGGCAAGAATTGAAGAGAAATATGAACTCACAAAATTTAAAGTCCAATTTTAGAATTTGAGTATCATGGCATTTCATCATCCTTGCTTTGTAAATAGATGAACTCTCATAGGCTCGAAGTAGAAACTCCTCCAAGGCATGCAGTTGGTCTACCGACCCTTTGGCGCCACTTACCAATTTAGATTCATTCCTTTTAACCCCCACAATGCCTTATGCTTCAGCTCAGTCGGTAGGTGACAAGCCTTATCAAACACTAATTGGTATGGTGACATGCTAATTAATGTCTTGTAAGCAACTTAATAAGCCCACAAGACATCATCTAACTTTCAGGACTAATCAGCTCTATTGGTATTCACCGCCTTGGCCAAAATATCCTTAATCTCTCGATTAGACACTTCAACTTGCCCACTCATTTGTGGGTAATAAGGAGAGATAACTTTTTGAGTGACACCATACTTGATTAGGAGTGATGCAAATATTCGATTGCAAAAGTGAGACCCCCAATCTCTAATAGTAGTACGCAGGGTGAATATATACCTCTTGAGGAATTGAACCACACTTCGCCCCTCATTGTTTGATAAGGCCACTGCCTCTACCCATTTTGACACATAATCTACCACAACCAAAATATGCTTGTTTCTGTAAGAACTCAAATAAAGGCCCATAAAATCAATCCTCCACACATCAAACAATTCAACCTCTAAGATCAGAGTGAGAGGCAACTCATGTCTCCTAGATACACCTTCTTTCTTCTGGCACTGATCACATTTTTTGACGAACCCATTAACATCTTGATATAAAGAAGGACAATAGTAGACGCTTTGAAGAAACTTAGCTACAGTTAGGACCTTACTATGGTGACCACCAATTGGCGATGAATGACAAGCATGAAGGATCGCTTCAACCTTCACTTTCGGAACACATCTCCGGATTATATGGTCTACACATTATCTAAACAAATAAGGTTCATCCCAATAGTATTTCTTTGAATAAATAAGAAACCTTTTAGGTTTGTGAAAATTCAAACTATCGGGGAGAATCCCGCATGCTATAAAGTTGGAAAAATTTGCATACCATGGGAGTGAACCTTGAGATACCCCATCACTGATTCATCCAAAAAGGCTTCATCAATCTCATTTTCTCCTGATACCAGCATGTTGGATTCAAGTCATGATAAAATGATCGGCCACCTAATTTTTACAATCCTTACTATTCTTCACCTCAAAGTCAAATTCTTACAACAATAGTATCCAATGGATCAACCAAGATTTTGCATCTTTCATTGCCATCAAATAACATATTGCGGCATGATCGGTATGAATCACTACTTTTGTAACCAAGAGATAGGCATACAACTTTTAAAATGCATAAACAACCGGTAACAACTCTTGTTCAGTAATCGTGTAGATCTTTTGGCCTATGTTTAGTGTCTTACTAGCCTAGTAAATGGGGTGGAATAAATTTCCATTTCTCTGGCCAAGAATAGCCCCAAAGATACACCACTTGTATTACACATAAGATCGAAAGGAATGCTCCAATACGGAGTAACAATGATTAGAGTCGATATGAGCCTCTCTTTAAGACACAAGAATGCATTGACAGAAGCCTCATCAAACTCAAACACACTTTCTTTCTCAAGCAACTTGCACAACGGATAAGCTACCTAAAGAAGTCTTTAATGAACCTTCGATAAAACCTGACATGTCCCAAGAAACTTTGGACACCCTTTACCAAAATAGGAGGAGGTAACCGAGCAATTACTTCAACTTTTGCTTGATCCACTTGAATACCACTTTCCAAAATTTTATAACCTAACATGATACCCTCTTTACCATGAAGTGGCACTTCTCCCAATTAAGTACAAAGTAAGTTTCGACACTTGTTTGTAATACTTGACTAAGATGCTCAAGACACGCATCAAATGTATCTTTTACGACCAAAAAATCATCCATAAAGACCTCCATCATGTCCTCTACCATGTCGGTGAAAATAAAGAGCATACATCCTTGAAAGGTCATGGGAGCATTGCATAACCTAAAGGGCATCCACCTAAAAGAAAAAGTTCCATATAGGCACGTGAAAGTAGTCTTCTCTTGGTCCCTGAGAGCAATAAAAATCTGATTATATGCAGAATACCCATCTAAAAAGCAATACCAACCCCACTACAGGACGATCTAACATTTGGTCCATGAAAGGCATAGGGAAATGGTCTTTTTTATGAAAGAATTCAGTTTTTGATAATCCATACAT